>NW_026057580.1:32679723-33009003 GCF_023721935.1 Panthera uncia | reverse complement strand
TAAGTATATATATATAATATATATATACACATAATCCAATGTAATCCTGGCTTTATATATATATATATATATATATATATATATATATATATATACTTATATAAGCCAGGATTACATTGGAGACATTCATTTTTTTAAATATCCTATTATTTGGTAATTTAAAAGGGTGCTGAAAGAGTGGACTTTGGAGAAGGACCTAGATTTCAGTCCTATCTCTAACACTTACTGACCATGGCCATTATTTGGTTAACAGTCTTTTAGATAAAGTATTGATAGTCCATTTCAAGAAAGAAAATATCTCACCATAGTCCTTTATTTGCTTTTATAGATCAGTGTACTGTTACCCGGACGTACCTGTTCCTTCACAAATTCTGGTTCTTTAGTGCAGCATACTATTTTGGTAACTGGGCCTTTCTTGGGGTAAGTACTGTTGTCATACCTAGGGATGATTTGATCCTTAATTTCCCATTTGTATCACAGTAATGACATTGGATTTTAAATTCATTACTTTCTGAGTGATTTTAGATTTAAGAAGTAACATGTAACTTATTTAAATTTATAGGTATTCTTGATTGGATTAATTGTATCCTGTTGTAAAGGGAAGAAATCAGTCATTGAAGGAGTAGATGAAGATGATTCAGACATAAGTGATGATGAGCCCTCTGTCTATTCCGTTTGACAGCCTCTGTCGTAGGGGTTTTATAAGGCTGACTGAATGTCTGTTATGCATTTTTAAAGTGTTAAACTAATATTAGGATGAACTGACTAGCTTTCATCAAAAATGGGAGCATGGCTATTAAAAAAACTATATTTTTTATGTTATCTGAAGTAACATTGTATCATAGATTAACATTTAAAATTGCTATAATAATTCTATGTAAATATAAAACTATGGATTTTGTGAAGGAATGTTTGTGGAAATTTTTTTTTCTCTAGTGTATAATAGTGTTGAATTGATTAAAAATCTTCCAGAACTAATATTCCCTTTTGTCACTTTTTAAAAAACATAATAAATCAATTGTATCTGTGCCTTTGGGTCTCTAGAGTAATGTGGAATTCTGAAGTGTCTATAAGTGATTGTCTAAAAATAATACTCACAAAATAGCTGACAAATAAATGTTACTCCCCTCTGCAACTTGTTTTTCTGTTTTGTACATTAAATCAGTAGTGGCATTCAAATATATTTCATGAACAGATTTCAGGCTACCTAGTGCTATGAGACCGTGGCATTCCAAGATGTGTTCTATTGTTCAGATATTAATCCATGAGATATCTTACCACCTCTACAGGAATTAAGGCCTATACATTGTTGTAGGTAGCCCACCTCAACATTTGCCTTCCAGCATAAATGTGAGTGTTGTCAAGAATAATTAACCTTGAAAAAAATCATTTTACTGATTAGTTTAATACATTTGACATTTCTGGCTTTAAAGGTTTTTTTTTTCATTCCAAAGATTTATAATTTTCAAAAGGTATAAGGAATGTTACATAATACTGGTATTTTGAACACATTTTGGATAGTGAGAAATCATCACAAACAATATTGTAAATCAGAACTCATAAAAAGCACAAATTAGAACTCTTAAAAAGCCCATCTTTGAAGTAAAATACCATTAACTTTCTGAAAATGTCTTAGGAATTAATAGCCATCTCCCACTAAATTCTTCTTGCCCTTAATTTTTGTGCCACTCTCTTTTGTTCTCATTCTTTGTCTGTCCAGATATACCTTCATAGCCTTCATGTTTGGCTTCTTCATGCACCCTTAAAGTTATTTACCGAATTTCATTCCCTTTGTTTTTATTTTATATTTTCTTTCTAGATAATCTCCTGTACCCTGGGCTTCCATCTATATTGTTGGATTATATCATATCATTAATATATTTATTATTTTTTCCTAAGCTTCAAATTTTACTTACCTGTTAACTAGAAATGAGTACTTCAATTGGAACTTGAACTTCTCACTTTTCTGAGCACACCAAGCCTCCTTCTCTATTGTTTTTGTTTTGACAAATGGCACCAGCATATACCTGATTGCCTAAAGCAGAGATCAAGCAGAACCCCTTATCTCCTGTGTATACCTGACTCATCAGTCAAGTATTTGATTTCTACTTCTTAACTATCCTTCCATTTGTCCTCTCTTCTCCATTCTTACTGCCAGTCACTTTGTTATGGACGGAGTTGTGTTCCTGAAAAATTCTTGGGTTGAAGTCCTAACTTCCAGTACCTAAGAATATGAGTGTATTTGGAGATGGGGCCCTTTAAAGAGGTAAGTTAAGGTGAAAAGAGGCCAGTATGTGGAGCCCCAATTCAGTAAGCTGGTGCCTTTATGAGAAGAGGAAGAGACATCAGGGATATACACAGAGAGAGAAAAGACCATGTGAGGCCATCTGCAAACCAAAAAGAAGACTCTGGAGAATCCAACCCTGCTGCACCCTGATCTTGGATTTCTAGCTTCCAGAACTGTGAAAAATAAATTTCTAATGTTTAAGCCATACAGTCTGGGGGTTTTTGTTATGACAGCCCTAGCAGAGTAACACAAAGTACTTGAACTTTCTCACTGGATTTTGTGCCAAGCCCTGACTCCTTTCAGTCTTACCTTGATAATATAAATCAGATTATTCCATTACTTTGCTGTGAAAAGTTTTCATTTACTTTGGAATGAAATCCTTTTTCGTCATGTGACACGTAAAGCCTTTCTGGTATGTTTCTTACCTGACTGTCCTGCTTTCTGTGCTATCCTCACACTGATCACATGAGCCAGGTATCTCACCATTATCCAAGTGGCTGATTTCTCAGATCTCTTGTCTGTTGAACTGTTCTTCTTCCTATGATACCCTTCCCTTCCTTTTATCTCCTAAGAAAATCCTTATTCTTGAAATCTCCTCTGGTACTCTTTCCCTAAGTCTTTCAGGCAGTTAGGTGGTCTTTACTCACATGGCACCCTGTAGAGTGTGATGTCATTTATTGCTTTCATGTGTGCTGCCTCTGGAAGGTAAGTCCTTGAACACCTGTCTGGGTTTTCAAGTTCGTCCCTGGTGCCTAGAATAGTTCCTTGCACTTGGAAGGCACTCAGTTGACAGGCAAATTTGTTAGTTAGAATCTTTAAGTCTGAATACATGATTTAAGCCTATATAAACCATTAGGGTAAGGGGAATGTATGTTTGGCCTACTTTTAAGATTTATTTTGCTTTATTATGAAAATATTGCCCTATTTGTCTTGAATACTAAATATACATTTTGTTACTGCTAGGGTTAGTTTCTGTTGTTATTTGTGTCAGAGCAACTGTTAGCTTTTCATTTGGCTAGTTCTATTTTTTAAATATGTTTTTTTTTCTTCTTAGATTCTATAAATTTGCTTCTTGCCTATTTAGAAGTTTACTTTAACAAAGTTTCCCCGACCCCTCAGTCATGGAATGGCTTTAACTTTATATTTTATGACGCTGATTGGAGTTTTGTGACTTCACTAATGAAGGACATACTTTCTCTGAAGTCCTCTGAAAATGCCTAACTTAGAGATCATCCCTAGTGATGGCTTTCTAAAAAGTCAAGGCCCTCTTATTCCATGCAAACTTCAAACAAGTAATTAATTTGTTCAGACATGCAGCAGGGAACTGGCAAAATGAGGACCCTGGAACTGACATCTGTCACAGTGCCACTATGCCAAAGGCAATAAAAATGCATATTCTTTTTTTTTTTTTTTTAAGTAAAAGGGAAAGAAAAGTAGGAGCTCCAGGAAAACAACATGGATACAAGAATGCTTAAAGTATACTGCTGAACTTTTCAGTGAATATACATAGTTACAGTAATATACTGTTTTAGAATTAATCCATAGAGCACAGTAGACATTGATTATGGTGCTGCATGTAAATATCAACCTTGACACTGTAAAAAGACAGCTGTTAAAAATTAGAAGATTGAAAGGAGGTGGAAGAAGACCTAAGGGGAGAGGGCATTTATATCCTTAGTTCACAGGAGATTGGTGAGGGGTGGAGGACGTGAAGAAAGGAGAGAGACTGTCTCTGATAGAGGAGGCAGAGAAGAAAGAAAAAAAAAGTTATAAAGGTAACCAACAAAGCATCATAAAAACTAATAACTTGGGGGTTGAGGGAAGAAAAGAAAGCAAGGAGAAATGGTCTCAAGCAGGCAAAGTTCTTTTTTACCATGGAAAGTCAGTAGATGTTTAAGATGGATAAACTTAGAAATAGCAATATGTTAAAATGTAACAAATAAAAGATTAAAACAATGAGGTATTATTTAAAAGAAATCTTATCAGAAGATAAAATAATCATTGCAATTATACGTAAATATATCTTTGAATTTCCTGGCAGCAAAGACAAAAAGACTATGATGGATGATGAAGTTTTTACACCGGATAAAAGGAAGCACTTAATTTTTCCTGGAGTTAATTTTTTCTGGCACCAGAATTTAGAAGGAGGTTACATTGTGAATTCTTACGTAAAGAATGTTAACAATGAACAAATGTCTTTGCTAAAATTTAAATAGGAAGGCCTATTCAAGGAGACAGAATTTGGGATCAACAGAAGGAAATATAGTGGGCTATCAGTCAGCCTCACAATGAATTAGCTATATGTGCACATCATTTATTCATTCCACTCAGCAACTATCCAAGCTCCTACATATACCAGGTGTTGGATGACAGCTGCTGATTTTCTAGGATTAAAGAAGAGAGTCCCTATCCTTTCAGAACTTGGTCTGGGAATTTGTAGCTAGCTGAGTGGTTCTTGGCAGTAACTGGACCTTATCAATATTTACTAAAGTTGTATGTATCTGATACCATGAATACATTTTTAAAAATCACTTTTGTCAGGTTAGAATTACAATGGAAAACGCTCCAGTAACTGTAATGGTCACATCTCCAAATCACAACGTATCTTCTCTTCATGTAATCATCAGAAGGCTACTTGTGCATGGAACTGAAGTGGTGTGAGGTAAGTACTTTTAAGGGGCATTTCAGGTATTTGGTGTTGCTCGATTAAGTACCCTTTTTTTCAGCAGAGACCACTTCCAAAGTGACTGGGTTGCTCAGTTTGTCAGATTGTTGTGCTGCCTAGGACACAGGCCTAGACACATACCTCTGTGTTTAACTGAATTTCAGTTGACACATTATCCTAGAACCACCCATAATCTTCAATTGTGATTTTACAGGGCATGTCCAAACTTTCCTCTCAGAACAAAGCCAATAAGAAAATATTAAGTCATAATTTAAGGATAATTCTGTGGAGAAGTAAGCTGGTACAGTCAGGGATATAGCTTTCTGTATGTTTCCCTCTTTGGCTTTTATTTGCTTCAGCTCTACATTGAAGCTGCTGGATGGTTCTCAAATCAATGTTGAGCTCCTTAACAGGTATATAAAGCAATGTCTTCTGTACATTTTTGATAGCAGATGAGCAGGCAACAAAGTTAATACTTGGAGAAATTAGGGAGAACTTAGAGCTGTTTCATTTCCACATCAAGAGCTAGGGTATTTGTAGGCCAAGATAAAATGTGTATCTAAAATAAATGATTGTCCTGTTTGTACAAAGTTCATTCAATGTCTACCCAACTAGTGGTTACCGTATGCCAGAAGCTGTTGTGGACCTTATTTTAATGTTTAATGAAAAGCCCCATCATATTTGGTAATATCTAATGTCCTCACCAGTTCTAGTTCCTCTTTCTACTATACTCAATGAAATTTTAAAGACCTCAGGGGTATGTGTGTGTGTGTAAATATTTATACGAACATGAACAAAATCTCATTGGCTGTAAGGGAAGTAAAAGAATAAGGGAAATGTAATGTTTATTTTTGATGTATACAAGAACTCAAGTGCTGACAAAACTATAATCAAGTCTGAAAGGTCTTCTGTAATGGACATACTTAGTGAGTCATTAACACTAACCAATATTTTTGGCCTGATATGTATCAGCAGCTGCTATAAACAGGAGATGCATAAATGAAGAAACAAAATGGTACCTATTCTCAAAAGGTGTTTAGAAACCATGGAGCAAATAAATTCAAAAATAGAAAATTAACAAATGCTATAAAAGATGTATTGCAGAATATAGTGAAGCTAAGAGGGATAACTTTTAAAGCGTAGGGAAAGCCTAAGACATGAGGCAAGCAAATATTGACAATTACAGGCCCTGAATAATCCAAGCAGAAAGAAACTAGCTTCTGTTTAGTGAGCCCATCCTGGCCTTAGTGGCAAGGAAGTAACCTAGAGGAAAGTCCTGAATGAGCCGCGTGGGTGGGAAGCAGGGCTTCGTAAGAGTTGAGATGGACCAGTAACCCAGGAGCAGAAAGCCTGTCTCACCAGTACCAGCATGTGGTACTCTGTAACCAAATGTCCTCTCAAAATTAATCTCAGTCCTGGTAAAAAGAAGGGAATCCCAGATTGACATTAACTTTCAACTCCCTAGGTAGAATGAGAAATAGAAAGTAAGTTGTTATAGTAATAAATTCTATTTCTTGTACTTCTGAGTTTGTAGAATGATGTTTTTGCCTGCCAAAGCTAAATACACTTAGTAGTAAACATTTTGATGTAACTGCTACTTAATTCTGTAAATTAGTTACTTGAGTAGTGGACTAGAGAAAACAATCTCATGTTTACACTGGGTAAGAAAAACCTCTTTAGATTGTACCTGCCCTTTCAGTGTTTGATTACTCCAGGGATTGGCAAGCTTTTTCTACAAAGGACCAGATAGTATATATTTTAAGCTTTGCAGAGCTACATAAGGACTCTATCATATAGTCTCCTTTCTTTTTATAACTTAAATGTAAAAAAAAATTTTTCTCTTGGATTTGGATTGGTAGTTGTAGTTTGCCAATCTTTTTAAAAAATTTTTTTTACATTTATTTATTTTTGAGAGACAGAGAGACAGAGCACAAGTTGGGGAGGGGCAGAGAGAGGAGACAGAATCCGAAGCAGGCTTCAGGCTCTGAGCTGACAGCACAGAGCCCGACGTGGGGCTCGAACTCACAAACCGCGAGATCATGACCTGAGCCAAAGTCGGACGCTCAACCGACTGAGACACCCAGGCGCCCCATAGTTTGCCAATCTTTAATTACTCAATCATTTTGCTTAAGGTAGTTTTGCTAAACAAAGAAAAGTTGGCTAATGACATCAAAATATAAAATTACAGAAGGGGGATTGTTAACATATATGAAAAGAACTTTTTCAAATTCCTTTAGCATGTTGTTTCATAGCTTTGTTTTTTAATGCATAAACTTTTATTCTGAGGTGATAAAACTTGTAAAAGAATTCAAACGATCTGAGGTTGTGATTCACCAAGAGAGAGAAAAAATACCTCCAAAACTATTTGTCCAGGGACCTGTTTGACCCATATCTTCTTATATGGAGCCCAGTAGGAGAAATGATGGACAAAATGATCTGTAAGTTACCTTATGCTTCTAATACCTGTGTACTATTTCTGTCTTGGTCATAGAGAATTATAAGTGTGACTCCAGGGTTGAAAATTGTGAGTGCTAGTAATTTTTCTCTGTGACACACTTTCCTCATTTATAAAATTGGGATGATAATACTATTCCCTCCATAAGATTATTGGAGGCAATAAGTTAGTATGAAATGCTTAGTATAGTGCTTTTTAGGTGGTAAATTCTCAATATTTGTTACCTATTGTTATTTCTTTTTTTTTAATTTTTTAATGTTTATTTTTAAAAGAGTGCGAGTGGGGGAGGGGCAGAGAGAGAGGTAGACACAGAATCTGAAGCAGGCTCCACGGTCTGAGCTGTCAGCACAGACCCGATGCAGGGCTTGAACTCACGAACTGCGAGATTATGACGTGAGCAGAAGTTGGACACTTCACCGACAGAGCCACCCAGGTGCCCCAACTATTTTATTTCTAAGATAGCTTTCCTTTATTTCATAATACTCTTCAATTATCAAGTCTCCACACACTTTATGTTTAAGAAATAATCCTGTATCTCAACCTGTAGGTTCCAGTACCTAATAGATTCAAAAACAAGTGTTGAATTGTATTATGAAAGCTTAGAGTGTAAGAAACCCTAGAGAGTAAATATTTTTGAGATTTAAAAAAACTTTTGTAATGTAAATCATCACTATGAACGACTCTATTTTTTAGAGATCTTATTTTCTTCAAATTTTATTTCAAAACTCCCAATAATGAAATGCAAGAGTACAACATCCCAGTTATTTCAAGCATAGTGGCAGCGCATTGTGGTTAGAGCACTAATTAATGAAGCACAAGCCATTGTGTTCCACCTTCTTCACATTGCTCCCTTGCTGGGTTGGTTTGAAAAGACTGCATTACAGCCTTTGTCTTCTAGGTTTTTGTTTTTCTGTTTACTTAAATGTAAAAAGTGAAAAATTTTCTCTTCAGTTCTTCATGTGAACATTGTGAATTCAAAAATAACACTTGTAAAGCTTTTTTTCTTTTAAAGTGAATAAAATATTGTATGCATATCATCATTGTGAGGTACAAAACCAAAGTAAAATTAAATGAAACATTTGCTGTCACTTTAGAGGCTGGACTTTGTAATTTATTACATAAGTTTCTGTTTCCTCATACACCTCCAACAAGCTTGCTTCTGTCAACAATGGTTAAAGTAGAAAAAACAGACCTGAGTCAAGATCCAACCTGAATTATTCAGTAGCTTGGTGAACTTGGGCAAATTATTTTGCTTCTATAAGCCTGTTTCTTCATCTGTAAAATGGGCTTACATACCTAACCTGCTGAGTTATCAAAAGGATTCACATCACCCAGAATATAGTAGGCACTCAATATCACCAAGGACTGATATACATACCTACAGCCTTAGGAAGGCACAGGGTTTTAAACCTAAAATTAATTTGAATACTTCTGGGTGTGGGGTGCATGGGTGGCTCAGTCAACTGGTTAAGCATCTGACTTCTGATCAGGTCATGATTTCACTGTTCATGAGTTCAGCCCAACGTAGGGCTCTGTGCTGACAGCTCAGAGCCTGGAGCCTGCTTCAGATTCTGTGTCTCCCTTTCTCTCTGCCTCTCCCCCACTCACACTCTGTGTCTCTCTCAAAAATAAATAAACATAAAAAAAATACTTTTGGGTGATGCATATAATCTCCAATTGGCCACACTTCCAACCCAATAGCATCACATATGCAAATACATGCTCCAAGAAGTCTTTTGAGTTTGGCCCTGGACCCTGGCTTCTTTGCCTAGAGTTCAAATGGATAGGCTTTCCAAAGGAGCAGTTGAATGAAAAACACAGATTTCTTTCCCCATTCATTTACTAACATTTCCTGTGGGCTGCCAGTGAACAGAAGTGGAGAGCTACAAAGATATATAAAGCATAGTCCCGGTCCAAGGAGCTTTTCCATTCAGAAATAGTTTTTTTTTTTTTTTTTCTTTCTGAAATTTGGAATTAAAATTAGGTAGTATATCATGCATGACCAGGGTAAATGAGTGTGGTAATATTTAAAGACATGTAAATATAGTGAATTATTTTTCTGTCTTACCTTTATGTCTTCTTAGTCTTAATCTTTTCCTAAAGCTTTAAAAACTGAACCTCTAATTTTTCATCCATGTTACTTCAGGTGTCAATTTTTGGTATAAAAATACAATTTCACACCATCAAAGATGAATGACCCCCAGGAGTATTTCTCAACGTGGTAACTGTCTTTTATCTCAACCTCTTCTATTTAGCTGTTGAAGTAATCTCCTCAGAGGATTTTGTGTTTCTCCCTTTCAAAACTGTCTTTCTCTTCTCTTTAGTTTGACAGAAAAAGAAGAAATTTCAATTGTAGAGGCTCCACATTTCCCAGCATGACTCTATTTTTCTACTCAGGAAAAGTGATTTCTCACCTTTTCTGTCACAGTCAACTCTTTCTCCTGAATTTCTTTATAGCTTTTGCAAATTTTTGCCTTGATCCAAGTTGTTTATATGTAAAAGGGTCATCATTTCCTTCAGTATATATTAAAACAACTTTGAAAAATGCATCTAAACAACTCAACATATTTCAAAGCTAGATATGAATTTGTTCCTTTACTATAAATTTTTAAATGAAGTAATCAAAAACCCAACAAAAAACGGGGTTTGCTCTCACAACATAAAAATCACAGCAACATTAAAGTTATGCTTTCTGTTCTGACTGTCCTTTTGAAATAGAGATATAAATATCATATTTGTAAGACTAAGCATTTTTAGAATCATTAAAGGAAAGTGAAATAATTGGAATCTATAGATTTCTAGATGACCCCACAAAAGAGAGTAGGGCCAAGGGGAATGCCTTGGGTGTAGCCTCAGGAACCCCCCCAGAGGGCTTTCCAGTTCTGCATAGCCATTTACATAACTCCCAAAAGCTTGAGTAATATTTCATGAGGAGAACGAGTAACCGTGCTTGGTTGTTCTCCTCAGACACGGTTTTTGTGTAGCCCTCTGTCTCAGTCTCCATCTTTCTGATTTCCATCCAGTCTCAGCATATCACCCACACTTTTTGTTTGATGCTGCTCAGCAATTTTTCTTGATCTCTTGTTTTGCTGGAACAGCCCCAGCCCCCAGAGAAGCCCACCAACCTGAAAGTACAGGACTTAGGAATCTGGCAGATCCTGGGCTTGTATTTGGCGCAGTCGCTCATTAACTGTGATCTGGGGCAGCTTGCTGTGAGAATTAGTAATACCATATGTAAAGTGCCTAGTGTGATACGTGACTTTTAGTAGGCATTCAATAAAAGATAGTTGCTGTTATTTTACACACTGGTGTTCCTGCAAACAGAAGCTACTACCCGTCTCTCTGTCTTAATAGCTGGAATGGTGGCTTGCTAAATTGATTCCATCCATTTATGTTCCCCCACCCTCCCTGTATAAAAATCGTCACTGTTGGGAATGTTTAGGCACATAGGCATGTAGCAGATGTTTTCTGTGAAAAGGAATTGTGTGATTATTTCAAAAATTCTATGATTTTTGAAAGTGTTGGGACCTTACTGTTTTGTTCAACCTTCAGTTAATAGATACTGAGGAGGTGTGGCTGTGGCTATGTTAACATTTGAAGATAAATCTTTCTTTACATTTACAGCAGCATTCCTATGACATTATTTGCCTGAGAGCAGTAATTATTATAAGGAGTCATGATGACTTACCAAATGCAAAGCTCTTTCAAGCAGAAACATGTTGTGAACTTTTACTGTATGCCAGACTCCAGGCGATGCAGAGATTACAAAGACAAATACAACCTGCAAGACAAAATCCTTCCACACCTTTGAGGAAGTCACATTTCATAAATGGGCTTACTCATGAGCTCTCACAAAAGCAAATTGTATGACTGAATGACAGTGTGTGAGGCCAATAATATCACCAGCCCTCATCAGCAAGACTCCTGTCTACCTTTGGCTGGTACAGACATTGTTTCCAAAATCCTTCAGCATCTTCTCCACAGATAATTTGTGACCTTTGCTACAAAGAAGTTCTTTATCTGATTGTAAGCCACTTGATCTATAATGGCGTTTTCCAGCAATCAACATGCATTCTAGAATCCATCTTGTATAGCATATGTGTGTACCTCTGTTTAAACTCTTAACTGTACCCAACAAACTAGTAATTGATATACTCCTTGATGGGGTTTTGGGTGATGGTGGGGTTTTGAGCTGATGGCCAAGAAAGAATTCTTGAAGACATCTTTGGTGCAAAACAGGTGATTTTATTAAAGCACAGGGACAGAACGTGTGGGCAGAAAAAGCTGCACTGGGATTGTGACGGTGAATTGATTGTATACCCTCAGGTTGGGAGGGGGTTAGGGACAGCGTAAGTCTCTAAGGAGTTTTGGAAGCAAGGTTTTCAGGACCTTGAGGGGCTAGCTGTCATTAGGAAAATGCCATTTATTACCATTTGGTAAAACCTTAGTCATGAGAACTTTCAGATGTGTATCGGGGGGCCATAAGCTTGGAGTATGATTGCCAGCATATATCTTGGGGGAGTTGAGATAAAGTTTCCAAAAGAATTTTTATACGTTAAAGTAGACTTACAGGATCCTGGGGGGGGGGGGGTCAGGGTAATGTTTGCACCTAGCAAAGTGTTATCATCAAGACAGCTGAGCTCCTAGAGGGAGGCCGCTCTGCCTGTTTCAAGGACTTGTCAATGGGCTGTAGGCAGTAAGGGAATTTAATTTTACATTTGCCTTTGTTTCCCAGACCACCATGGCAATTACTTAATAAACCCCTTTACATTTTGGTGAGGATGATATTTGGACTCCAAGAAAGAGTCTACAGGTGTCTGGAGATTATGCTATGGATAAGATTGCCTTTTTCTTGCAGTAAACTGAAGGAGACTCCAGTCCTGCGTGACTGTAATCTCTATCAGTCAACCATTTGCTTTCTTTTCTTTCCCCTGTTCTTTTAATTTTTTTTTTTAACATTTATTTATTTTTGAGACAGAGAGAGACAGAGCTTGAATGGGGGAGGGTCAGAGAGAGGGAGACACAGAATCTGAAACAGGCTCCAGGCTCTGAGCTGTCAGCACAGAGCCCAACGCGGGGCTTGAACTCACGGACCGCGAGATCATGACCTGAGCTGAAGTCGGCGGCTTAACCGACTGAGCCACCCAGGCGCCCCTTCTTTCCCCTGTTCTTGGGCAGCCAGGAGTGTCTGAGGAATGTCACATATATCCCACATGGTGGGGTGCTTTTAGCCTGTACTTTGCCCTCAGCTTGCTTTATTCTCCCTCATCACTTCTCATCATTTTTTTTTTTTTTTTTTTCTGGCCAGAATACCAACTGTGGCTGTTGGTATTCAGTATACCAGTGATACTACCTCACTGGTAATCAAGCATGCGAGACATCAGGATTTTTACAGATAAATTAAAGGTGAGGATCTTTTAAATACAAAAAGCTTAAGGTAAACACCCTGCCAAAAGTAAAGGTTTAGGAAATATTAATGCTGGGCTTTGATTTATAATGTTGAGATTTTAAAAATAAATATTAACAGACATGTAAATAGATTCTTTCATACCAGAGAGAAGCAGGCCACTCCATCCATGTACCTGTAGAAATTAGAAACAGTGCTATGACCCTCTGTGTTCCTCTCTCTCTCATGTTCCTCAAACCCTAAGGCTTTGTGATTTGGGTTCAGTGTAGTTTGTACTTTATTGTAAACAATGCAAAAAGTGTTAATCAAATCCACTTTTCAAAAACACACTTTTCACCTAAGTGTTCAATCTTATATTTCCATTCTTTTAGATTCAGAATATCCCTTCATTTTTGAAAAGAAAACATCCTGTTTAACAGCGAAAAGTATCAGTGTGGAAAATATAGCTTAGTTTCAGAAATTCACAACTTTATGGGAGTTTATTTTAAGCTGTACATGAGGATGAATCTGGTGTACACATTAGCATCAGTTTTATACTTTTGATTTAAAAAGTAATACAATCTTACCAACTTGGATAATAGTCTTTCATGCCAAATTTCTTGTACTGTGTCCGTACTTTTGGAAAAAATGTCAGGATTCATTGGTATGGTGAAACTCGTTATTGCTATGATTTTTCTTGCTTTAAATATCTTTAAATTTTTACTTTTTATACATGGGTTTTTATGAAGTTTCTAATATTAAAAACTAACTTACATTTACAAGGCAAAAGAGACTGCCTTTGTGATAGCTTATTTGGTGTTCTGGCTTTGTATTTCTCAAAGTTTGGCTCCCATACCAGAAGCATCAACATCATAAGAAAGTGATGAGAAAGGGAGACTCTAATGGACATGATTTGTCCAGATGGTACCCTGAAAAGACCTTCACAGTTCCCAGGTTTCCAGAGAAGTCTTTCCCTTGTCTCTTCTGTTCTCTCCAGCACAGTGTTTTTGCTCAGGATTTTAGACTGTTTTTATTTTTCAGGCTGGTAAACCTGTTCTCAGATGTGACCATCTTAATTTTTAGTTTGTCTATTGAAATTTTGAACTACTAATTATACATATGTACTATATAATATTACATAATTTTAATTAAATTTTAGTTAGTTTATATTTATATAATGTATTTCATATATTTACTTTATGTATTATATATATAACTTACATAACATAGTATAAATTTATATTAAAATTTATAGTAAGTTTAAATCATATGCAACATAAAATAATTTAATTAAATAATGTATACATATTTTTCCTAGAAAATCTATTTTTGTGCTCTGTCATCTCTTTAAGATTTATTTTTAATTCTCTTGTTTCTTCACTTCTTCCTCAAAGAGAATGCTTTGTTCTATTTTTTTTATTAATGGGTAATTAACATACAAATCATATTACTTTCAGGTGTACAACATACTGATTTGACAATTCTATACATTGCTCAGTGCTTATCACAATGATAAATATGGTCACCATACAACATTATTAATATATTATTGGCTATATTCCCAATACTGTACTTTTAATCTGTGTGACTTATTTATTTTATAAATTGAAGCTTGTACCTCTTAATCTCCTTTTTCTATTTCACCCATTCCCCCACCCACCTCCCCTCTGGCAATCAACAGCTTGTTCTCTGGATTTAAAATATGCTTTATTCTCTATGATCAGTTCAGCCTTCCTTTTCTGGGGTTACACAGTCCCCTGAAGTGTATTCTGATTTTGCTTTGCTTGCTCATGTTATGTTTCTTCACTATTCAGATTGCTTTGTACCTTCCATCACTGTCCCCACTGCTGAATAAACTGACCAATCATTACCAGTTCTAGGAGGGAGGAATTCTCTGTCAACAGGGGCAGAAAAGGGGGCAAATAAGCCCATCAGGTGGTTCCTCAGCTTCCCCTCAACCAAGACTGTTAAGATGTGGCAAGCCCTCATAAGACCAAAGATAGCAAGCAAGCAAATTTATTGCCACACTGCATCTTGTGCCCCTTCGGGTAACCACAGAAACACCAACATGCTTAAGTCCTAGACAATAGACAAATGCATCCATTTCCTTCAATGCCCCCCAGTAGTAGAATGGCAGGGTCTATAGTAATGTCTGTTCAGCTGTTTAAGAAGCAATCAATCCATTTTCCAAAGTGACTGCACCATTTTCATTCCCACCAATAGCACATGACAGTTCAGTGTCTTCTCCATTCTTACCAACGCTTTATATGGTCCATCATTTTAGTTTTAGCTATTTTTTTTTAAGTTTATTTATTTTGAGAGAGATATAGAACCAGTGGGGAAGGGGCAAAGAAAGAGGGGGACAGAAGTGCCAAAGCAGACTCATGCTGGCAGCAGAGAGTCCGATGCGGGGCTCGAACTCACGCAAGATCATGACCTCAGCCGAAGTTGGACACTTAACTGACTGAGCTACCCAGGTGTCCCAGTTTTGGCTATTTTTAATACTTCTGAGGTAAGTTGATTCATTTGTCTTGGGCAGAAAAATGAATTGATTTACCCACACAGAAACTTGTGTGCAAATGTTTTTAGCAGCCTTATCAGTGATAGCCAAAACCAGACTTCAAGATGCCACTCAGGAACTTTCCAAGATGATGGAAGCATTTCATACCTTGATTGAGGTGTTAGGTACAAGGGTGTGTATATGCATCAAAGTCATTTAATTAGACATTGAAGATCTGTGTATCTTGCAGATGAAAGTTTCATTTTAAAAATATTTATAAAATTTAGGGGCACCTGGGTGGCTTAATTGGTTGAGTGTTGGACTTCAACTCAGGTCAGGTCATGATCTCATGGTTTGTTAGAGCCCCACATCTGTCTTGCTGCTGTCAGCCTGTCAGCGCAGAGCCTGCTTTGCATCTTCTGTCCTCCTCCCTCTGCCCTTCCCCTGCTTGCGCTCTCCCCCAAATAAATAAAAATATAAATAAATAAATTAATTAATAATAAAATTTAGAATAATAAAAAAGTTTTTTTAAAAAGGAAATAAATTAGAACTATGCCAAATGATTCGTTGAGATATGTACAACCAGTAAGGAAATAAATAAATGTATAATATCTCCTATAAAACAAACGTTACAAAAATTCTGTAGATTACACATAACTACTTAAATCTTGTATAAACATGATTATTTAAACATGATTATTTTAATGTGGGATAATACAAGAGGTTTCTAATGTAGTGGGTCATTATATGGTTTATGGTTGGCAGAGGTAGGGAAAGGTATAAAAAAAAAAGAAGGGGAGATAGCGTTCACCTGAACAATAGGGGTACTCAGAGAGACTTCACTAAATTGTGATCAGTATATATGCATGATCATATGTACACATTTACATAATGTTATATATGGACAGGGCTGCTACAATGCACAACCCCAGGAGAAACATTTCACATGAGTGGTTATATAAAGCAGTAGTACTTCATAATGTTGTAAATATGTAAAAAGAATTTTTTACAGACCAATAAAATATGAAATAAAATAAAAGGCTATTACTTCCATAATAAACCAATCCAATCAATTCTTAGTAGGGAAAGACTCCCAGTGGCAAGTATTTATTTCTTAACTAACAGTGTGGTATTTAAGATTTTATATATGGCTTCTGAACTGGATCTAAATCTCCTAAAATATATCTTTAAATTTTTTTTTAATGTTTGTTTATTTTTTGAATGAAAGACAGAGCATGAGCAGGGGAGGAAAAGAGAGAGAGGGAGACACAGAATCCAAAGCAGGCTCCAGGCTCTGAGCTGTCAGCACATAGCCCGATGCGGGGCTCAAAGCCACTAACCATGAGATCATGACCTGAGATACTTAACCAACTGAGCCACCCAGCACCCCTCTCCTAAAACATATCTTAAACTTTTCTTACACTGAGGCCTAAATCTGATCCCTACATGGAAACACAATGCAATGTCTCCATTTTCTTCATAGTGCAATGATGTGGTTAAGCTGCACTAAAGCTTGGGTTCAAGCCAAATTATATAGAACTAGTAGTCACAGGGTTGGTGTTTTTTTTTTTTTTGTTTGTTTGTTTTTTTTTTTTTTTTTTTGTTGTTGTTGTTGTTGTTTTGGAAAGTAACAAAATGAATGATTCAGCCCTTGTTCATAAAAAGGAATAAAAATGCTATCACATGCATTTTATACTTTTGTGTACATAGGAAATATAAAACTATCTGCTAAAGGGACTATTAGAATTAGTAAAATCATTAATATATACGGTTCTTCTAGTAGCTTGAGTATATCTTACTTCCATTGCTTCTCTGGTGGACTCAAACAAGCAGGGCAGTCAAACTGGTAGAGGGTAGCAGATACATTGAGGTGTCATGAACCTCAGGATAGAAATATTATCCTTGATGCCTAAGACAGCTGATATACCAAAGATGGCTCAGAGACCCTGTCTTTACTCCAGGACTCAAACATGTTGGTGTTTCTGTGGGTCCCTGAGGGGGCACAAGATACAGTCTGGCAATGAATTTGCTTGCTTGCTATCTTTGGTCTTATGAGGGCTTGTCACATATTAACCATCTTTGTGGAGAGGAAGCTGAGGGCAGAAACCACCTGTTGGGTTTAATTCTTCCCTTTTCTGCCCCTGTTGACTCAGAATCCCTCCCTCCCAGAACTGGCAATGATTGGTCAGCCTATTCACCATTGATCCACCAGAACAGACACTCACTGGGGATAGTGATGGACAATTTGCATGTTGAAGAAACAACATGAGCAAGCAAAGCAAAATCAGAATACACTTCAGGGGACTATGTAACCCCAGAAAAGGAAAGCCAAACTGATCATACAGAACCCTTTGAGGAAGTGAAGACAAGAATTAAAAATAAATCTTAAAGAGATGACTTTAGAGCACAAAAATAGACTTTCTGAGAAAAATACATAATTTAAATGAGTTCAACGTATTTAGCATGTGATCATTTAAACTTTAATAATATATAACCTTTTAATTAAAATTTAATTAAAATTATATGATTATTGTATAATACATATGTATAATAAATAGTTAAAATTTTCAATAGACAATGTCTTGTTACTGCCTTTGGAGTCTCCCCTATACAAGTGCAATTTAGATGTCAACCAATGATTTTTTTTTCAATATATGAAGTTTATTGTCAAATTGGTTTCCATACAACACCCGGTGCTCATCCCAAAATGTGCCCTCCTCAATACCCATCAGCCACTCTCCCCTTCCTCCCACCCCCCATCAACCCTCAGTTCTCAGTTTTTAAGAGTCTCTTATGCTTTGGCTCTCTCCCACTCTAACCTCCTTTTTTTTTCCTTCCCCTCCCCCATGGATTTCTGTTAAGTCTCTCAGGATCCACATAAGAGTGAAAACATATGGTATCTGTCTTTCTCTGTATGGCTTATTTCACCTATAACACTCTCCAGTTTCATCCACATTGCTACAAAGGGCCGTATTTCATTCTTTCTCATTGCCACGTGTACTCCATTGTGTATATAAACCACAATTTCTTTATCCATTCATCAGTTGATGGACATTTAGGCTCTTTCTATAATTTGGCTATTGTTGAGAGTGCTGCTATAAACATTGGGGTACAAGTGCCCCTATGCATCAGTACTCCTGTATCCCTTGAGTAAATTCCCAGCAGTGCTATTCCTGGGTCATAGGGTACGTCTATTTTTAATTTTTTGAGGAACCTCCACCCTGTTTTCCAGAGTGGCTGCACCAGTTTGTATTCCCACCAACAGTGCAAGAGGGTTCCCGTTTCTCCACATCCTCTCCAGCATCTATAGTCTCCTGATTTGTTCATTTTGGCCACTGTGACTGGCGTGAGGTGATATCTGAGTGTGGTTTTGATTTGTATTTCCCTGATGAGGAGCGACGTTGAGCATCTTTTCATGTGCCTGTCAGCCATCCGGATGTCTTCTTTAGAGAAGTGTCTATTCATGTTTTCTGCCCATTTCTTCACTGGGTTATTTGTTTTTTGGGTGTGGACTTTGGTGAGCTCTTTATAGATTTTGGATACAAGCCCTTTGTCCGATATGTCATTTGCAAATATCTTTTCCCATTCCGTTGGTTGCCTTTTAGTTTTGTTGGTTGTTTCCTTTGCTGTGCAGAAGCTTTTTATCTTCATAAGGTCCCAGTAGTTCATTTTTGCTTTTAATTCCCTTGCCTTTGGGGATGTGTCGAGTAAGAAATTGCTACATATCAGCCAATGATTTGAAAGGAGTTTTTTTTTTTCTTTTCCACAGATTTTGGGGCTTCTTCCAATGAATGGCTCCCTCCTTTTGAGGATTTTTTTCCCTCAGTTTTCAGACCCACATTCTATCTGGCAGCCCCAAATTCTATCCTTGACATCTCAGGCAAATAAAATGTTTTCTGCTTAAGTTCTAGTGGCTCTGTTCCTTATGGGCTAAAGTAGGCCCTCAGGAAAAAGCTACCTAAAAGTAGGTGTCAACCATGCATTTCCATTCTTTCAAGGCATAAATTCCTTCCAATTTTTGCCTGTTCTTGGTCACTGTCCATTCCTTTTAGATAGTTTTTAAAAAATATTTACATTTTGTTCAGAATTTTTTATTTTATTTTAATTTTTTAAATGTTTTTATTTATTTTTGAGACAGAGAGAGAGACTGAGCATGGGTGGTGGAGGGGCAGAGAGAGAGGGAGACACAGAATCTGAAGCAGGATCCACAGAGCCCGACACAGGGCTCCATCTCATGGACCATGAGATCATGACCTGAGCCAAAGTTGGATGCTTAACCAACTGAACCACCCAGGCGCCCTGGATATTTATAATTATTGTATGCAGGAGGGAGTTAGAGGCAGTTCTCCATGATGTTCCTATACATTGTGTGGCAGCTTTTGTCCCAGACAATCTTTACAAGGATGTTTGAATAGAAAACACACTTAGAAAATAGAAATAGGTGCTCTGTTGTGCCATGAGAAATAAAGTCCTTTGATTTTAACCGAGGAATCTTGTTTCTTGTGCTAGCATCTATGCTTTAGCTAACTTGTTAGCTTGAAAGTAGAGTAAAATCTCAGACCCTCCACAGCCCTTGACTACTCTCATACTTGTTACTTCACTATTATTGCAACCTGAACCAATTTAATGCTGAAACACTGCATGATATTCCATGATGTGTAAACATATTTATTCAATCATTCTCATATTGATTAATTTTGTTTTCTCTCTCTTTCTCTCTGCCACTACAAATAATGTAACAATAAATATACCCCTGTGAAAACCCATTTTTTCTGGTGTGTGTGTGTGTGTGTGTGTGTGTGTGTGTGTGTGTGTAATTGGATAGATTGCCAAGTATATGATGATTTTGTCCTTATTCCAAATCTGTTGTTTGTCTATCGACTATGTTTATGATCTCTTTTGCCATACAGAGCACTTGAAGTTATCTGTACAAGTTATTAAACACTTTTTTTTTAACTGCAAAGTCCAAAGTCATTCCAAATGTTGGAGCTGGAACTCTGCAAGCCACTTTTCTCCTTGCAGTCTACTTCCTGTTGGGTCTGAGGCAGAGTCTGAGGCCAGGCTTATAGGACCCCTGGGCCCCTGGGTTTTGATAAGTCCAATCTCTTCCCTCTGTTCTCCCAGCCCTAGAGTGAGTGAGTGAGTGCACACACATGCACATATTTCCTGCAATTACTGTCCCTGGGCTACCTCAGTGTCTTCTTGCTCACTGAGCCCTCACAACACCTGTGCACCCAGTTTGGAATATTAAATTCCTTTCACTTAAATAATCAATGCATTTCTTGCTTTCCTTACTGGATCCTAATATAGAGTTTGTAAAAGCTTGTAGGCATTGATTTATTTAATATATCCCTTAAACATTAGTTTGTGGAGATCTTAGATTTTCTTATAAGATTTAATTTTATATGCATTGAAATATTTAACATATTTGAAATTTAGTCTCGGATTACTATATAGGAGAAAGATCACATTTTAATTTTTTCCAAATGAATACTCAGTTGGAAGAGCAGCCATTTATTAACTAATTCATCTTTCATTGAGTTATAAAATTATCATGTTAATTATCATAAATACTAAAATATATTCCTGGAAGCTGATCAACTTTTAAGATACAACTGTTCATTCCATAATGCATTATTATAGTAGCTTTATATTTTGGTCTGATATTTAAATTTTCTGCTTCCACTTCTAGGTGCTTAGGGCTGGAAATTTTAGGAAGTTATTGATTTTTGAAATATTAATATAGTATCCAGCTTTTTTCATTAAATTTTTATGAATTCCAGAATATGTTTTCTATAATCTCTTTAGTGGATGGACTTATAGTATATAAAGTTTAATATTTATGAAAATAGCATAAGTTAAATTTGTTAAAACAATGTTCTTTTGTTTTAAAATTTATTTCATTGATATTAATTTGTATTTATAAACTTTCTTTTGATTGGTAATCTTCTGTTTATCTTTGTTATTTATTTACTTTATTTTCTCCTTTCCTTCTCTCCTTTCTTTTCTTCCTTTGAATTTGTCAGCCTCTATTGCATTGGGAATAATCTCTTTTCCTATTATTTCAGTTCATATTCCAGGAATTTAAAGTGTAAATATAGTCAATATCTTTATGGTCCCCTTAAACCAGAGATTGGTAAACTTATTCTATAAAGAGCCAGATAGTAAATATTTTAGGCTTTTCAGGTCATAGAGTCATTTTGCAACTACAGTTCTCTCTTTGCAGTATGAAAGCAGCCATAGACATTAAATAAATAAATAGATGTAGTAGTGTCCTGTGAAACTTTATAAAAATAGATGTTGTACTGCCACCAAGCACCTAGAGGATGGAGCCTCCTCCAATGCCAAGGACCCAGAAGATAGAATATCAAGACATAGACTATTGTGAGTTGAACTGTGCCCCACAAAAATATATGTGGAAGTTCTAACTTCCAGTATCTGTGAATGTGACTTTACTAGGAAATAGTCTTTACAGAAATAATCAAGCTAAGGAGAAGCCATACTGGATTGGGATGGACCATAAATCTAATGACTGGCGTTCCTATGAGAAGGCGGTGAAGAGATACAAACAGACATGCAGAGAAGATGGCGATGGGAAGGCAGAGGCAGAGGTTCGGGTGATTCAGCTGCCATCAAGGAACACCAAGAATTGCTGGTAACCACTAGGATCTAAGAAGAGGCAAGGAAGAATTCTTCTCTAGAAACTTCAGAGGGATCAGGGCCCTGCTATCTCCACCATTTGGAATTTATAGCCTCCCAAACTTGATAGAATAAATTTCTATTGTCTCAGAATAAAGGAAAATAGGAAGCAAAAAAGGTTCAGTACAAGGACTGTAGTTTGTCAACCTCTGTCATGAGGATCAAGTTGTTTAGAATGTTTCATTGCTAGCCATTCCACTCTTTTGTGGCTTATGTTCAAATGTTACCATGCAATCTGTTTCTTTTTCAAAAAATTCTACAAATTGGATGTTTTTCATTGTTTTACTTTTTTATTGTCACTTACTACTGTTTTACATTAGTATGTATTTAAATTATCCATATGTTTACCATTTTCTTCACTGTTTTTTCTTGTTTCCCAGATCATACTTGTGGAGTTGTTTTCTTTACCTTGACTTTTATTTTTAGATTTTCTTTTAGTGAATGTCTTTAGGTGAAAACTCATTTTATGCTTTTCTTTTACTCTCGTTCCTGGAAAGTAGTTTCACTGTGCCTAAATATCTAAAAGTTAAAACTTACTCCACTGCCTTTGGGGTTCTGTTGTCTGTTGCTGAGAACTCAGCAGTCCATTGATGCCCTTTCTCTCTAGCTGCCTAAAATGTCTTTGGTAGTTTAATCATGATGAGTCTTGTGGTGGATTTCATTTGTTTAACAAATATGTTGAATATCTACACCATGTTGGGCACATTTTTAGGAATTTGGGATAAATCAGGGAGGAATGAAGACAAAAACCTTCACAGAAGATTATATTTTGTGGCAGAAGGAAGAGACATAAAATAAAAAATAAACATCACGAGCAGTGTGTTAGAGGAAAGGTATAATGGAGGAAAGGTAGATCATAGCAAAGGTGATCAGGATTTCTGGGAGGATGGATCAAACTGCAGCAGAAAACAAGGTAGTTAGAGTATGCTTCCTAAAGAAGGTGATAGTTAATGAAGGAAGACATGAATAAGAACATTGGCTAAATGGACGTGTAGGGGGAAAGCATTCTAGGCAGAAGAAGCAAATAGACATAAGCCAAAATACTGTGTTGGAATAATGACAATGAGGTCAGTGTGGCTGGAATGGAGCAAGTATGAGATAGAGCAACAGGAGACTGGTTTAGAGAAGTACAGAGGGCACATTATGTAGGGTCACTGTAGGAATTGGATATTTATTCAACATTTGAAGCAAAGTGACAAAAAGTGACCTGTTTTAAAAGGGTCACTAAGCAGCTGCTAAATAGGTTTTAGGAAGCAAGGGTAGAAACAGAGAGAACTATAGAAATTGATTACAGTAGCTCAGGTGAGAGATGACTGACTTAACACTGAAGTTGCAGTAGTGATGGCAATAAGATATGTTCAGATTCTGGAAACATTTTGAAGATAGGACCAACAGGATTTCTGTTAGATTAGATGTGGTGGTGAAGATCACTTGAGGAATCAGAGGATGGAGTACAGCATTCTCCCTTGGAATTCATTGGATTTATTCCAAATGAGGATTAGAATTGTAAAAAAAAAAATTCTGAGAGATTCTCAGGTTTTATCTTTTTATTTACTCTTTTTAGAATTCCAGTAAAATGTATTTTGGACTCTTCTCTGTGATTTTAAATCCTTTTGTTCATATTTTTAATCTCTTTGTTACTCTGGGCTTAATTCTGAATAATTTCTTCAGATTCATTATTTACCTTAACGCAATCATAATCTGATGTTTAACCAATATGCTGAGTTTTAATTTCTTTTTTTTAATGTTTATTTTGAAAGAGAGAGAAAGAGAGAGAGAGAGAGCATGCACATGAGCAGTGGAGGGGCAGAGAGAGAGAGGGAGAGAGAGAATTCCAAGCAGGCTCCACACTCAGTATGAGTCTTACACAGGGCTCAATCCCATGACTGCAAGATTACAACTCGAGCCAATATCAAGTTAGATACTCAACCCACTGAGCCACCCAGGCACTCCAGCTGAGTTTTAATTTCATTTAAAAAATTTTGTTCCACTACTGAACATTCTCAAGGCAGTGGGATGAGTCAATTCTAGAGCTATACTCATTTGTTTCCTGGCTCTTAGTGATCACTGCCCTTACTGCCTAATATCCAATATCTTAAAAACTGTTGTTAATATTTTGTCTGTTTTCTTTTTCAGTTGTCTTAGTTGGAAGGTAAATCTGGTTCTTGTTATTACAACTTGGTTAGAAGCAGACATGACTTGGAATACAACATTTAACCTTCCCTTAATAGCAAGCACATTCCAGACAGAAGGTACAGCAAATGAAAAGGTTTGAGATGGATATATTCTAATATGTTTCTTGATATATTCTAATAACTAAGAGAAGGTGTGTTCTAATAACTAAATGAACAGTGAAAAGGAGGAATACTGTCCTCAGATGAGGGTGGAAAGAAATACAGGGCTCTGATGATGCAAGGACTTTATTGCCTTTGGATTTTTTTTTTTTTCAACATTTATTTATTTTTGGGACAGAGAGAGACAGAGCATGAACGGGGGAGGGGCAGAGAGAGAGGGAGACACAGAATCGGAAACAGGCTCCAGGCTCTGAGCCATCAGCCCAGAGCCTGACGCGGGGCTCGAACTCACGGACCGCGAGATCGTGACCTGAGCTGAAGTCGGACACCCAACCGACTGCGCCACCCAGGCGCCCCATCCTTTGGATTTTTAATATATATACTGCATGTGTACGTTTGTGACTACTGTATCATCTTCATGAATTATGCCTTTTTACTTTTATAGACTGTTCTTTAACTCTACTTGGTTGTTTCAACTTTAGTTGTACCTAGTCTGAAATTAATATTATGATGTCTTTATTTTTGTTCCATATGAATGGAATCTCCTTACTTATATCTTTTATTTGTAATACACATTTTACATTTTTTATTGTATTTTTATAAACAATACTTTTCCTAGGTTTGTTTTTAAATGAATCTAATAATCTCTTTGCTTTTATAGGCAGAGTTTATTCTATTCCCTTTTTCTCTAAGGATTGATACATTTTTTTTGATGATTTGTGTTATTTTGTTTTGTTTGATGATTTTCTTTACATTGCTTTTTCTCTTTTATTTTTGTAGTTTGGATCAATTTGCTGTTCATTTCTTTTTATTTTTTCCCTTTTTTAATTTGGAAGCTCAACCACACTTTCCATTTCATGAATCATCACATTGCTTTTCCTGGCATTTACAATCTGTCATCTATTTCTCTGCTATTATTTAAAACATGTTGCCAATTATTTTGTCTATTAAGATGTTCTGTTTTCCCACTGAGTTATTCTACTTTTCCCTGCTCCCAACTTTTATTAAATGAGATTCCTCCTTTCTTCTCTGTCAGTGTCACTTCCAACTACATGAAACATTTGGGAAAATTTTGCTTACCTTATATCCTTTCCACTATATTCATTCTTAGGTTTTGCTACATTAATTATATATTTTAGTTGTAGATCATGCTTAGAATTTTCATTGAATTTTATTTACAAAAACTACATTGTTTCAGGGTGATTGTTTTATGTTTAAATAACATTAACAATAATAATATTATATGATTTAATGTCACATATAAAATATATAACATAATAGAATGATATACATTTAAATAAAATGTTTCAGAGAGTCTAAGAGATAAATCAATTCAGACTTATCCACGTTCTCCATTATTTCTTTCTTCTTCATGGACATCCATCCTGAGGTCTCTGTTTTGCTTTTTTTTTTTTTTTTTTTAGTTTGAGTATAAAGTCTTTTCTAGAGTACTGTTCTCAATTGGGGTCTGTGATATGCTGTCTACATTCTTACATGTATATAAATATCTTTTAGACAATACTTTTGGGTGGGTATAGGATTCTTATATTGCAGTACTTTCTCCCTATTATTCTCTATAGTTTATTTGGAGAAAAAAAGTCTGTTTATCATTGGATTTTATAAGCAACACTGGTGACAGGAAAGATGTGGATTCTCAGAGTCTAGATTTATTCCACTGCTTTCTTTCCCACCAACAGTGCACATAGATTCTTTTTAATCCACATCTTTGTCAATGCTTATTATTTCTTGTCTTTTTGGTTTTAGCCATTCTGACAGGTGTGAGGTGATGTATCATTGTGGTTTTGATTTGTATTCCCTGATGATGAATGATGTTGAGTATCTTTTCATGTGTTTGTTGGCCATCTGTATATCTTCTTTAAAAAAATGTCTGTTCATGTCTTCTGCCCATTTTTTGATTTAATTATTTGTGGGGATTTTTTGGTGTTGAGTTGTGTAAGTTCTTATGTATTTTGGATATTAACCCATTACCAGATACATCATTTGTAAACATGATTTTTTTAGGTTTATTTATTTATTTTGAGAGAGAGAGAGAGAGTGGGAGAGGTGCTGAGAGAGGGAGGCAGAGAATCTCAAGCAGGCTCTGCATTGTCCGTGTGGAGGATGACACAGGGCTCAAACCCATGAACCATGAGATCATGATCTGAGCCAAAATCAAGAGTCAGATGCCCAAACAACTGAGCCACCCAGGCACCCCACATCATTTGTAAAAATACCTTCTGCCACTCAGTAGGTTGCCACCCAGGCAACCCCACATCATTTATAAAAATATCTTCTGCCATTCAGTAGGTTGTCTTTTGTTTTGTTTATGGTTTCCCTTGCCATGAAAAAAACTTTCTTATTTTGGTGTAGTTCCAACAGTTTAATTTTGCTTTTGTTTCCCTTGGGAAAGGAGACATCTCTCTAGACATGTGTTTCTATGGCTGTGTCAAAGACATTACTGCCTATGATTTCTTTTAGGAATTTCATGATTTCTGGTCTCACATTTAGCTCTTTAATCCATTTTGAGTTTATGTTTATGTATGGTGTAAGAAAGTGGTCCAATTTCGCTCTTTTGTATGTAGCTGTCCAGTTTTCCCAGCATCATTTGTTGAAGAGACTGTCTTTTTCCCATTGTATATTATTATCTCCTTTGTCATAAATTAATTGACAATGAAAGTGTGGGTTTATTTCTGAGCTCTGTATGCTGTTGCCTTGCTCCATGTGTCTACTTTTGTATCAGTACCATACTGTTTTGACTACTACAGCTTTGTAATGTATCTTGAAATCTAGGATTGTGATACCTTGAGGTTTTTTTATTCTTTTTCAAGTTAGCTTTGCCTATTCAGGGTCTTCTGTGGTTCCATACAAATTTTACATTTTTTTTTCTAGGTGTGTGAAAAATGCTGTTGGTACTTTGATAAGAATTGCACTAAATCTGTGGATTGCTTTGGGTAGTATAGACATTTAAAAAATATTAGTTCTCCCAATCCATTAGCATGGGATATCTTTCCATTTGTTTCTGTTGTCTGGTCTGGCACTGGTCTCTGGGTTCTAACCCTGCCCCAGAAGTTAGCCTCACACCATTTCTTTCACCTAAGCAGCCCACGGGATCTAAAGATTCACTTCATTTGGTTGCCTGTTGTCACTAGCAGCCATTTGACTCAAATGGCGCAGGATGATTGAAATTGGTGCTGGAAAAGAAGAATGCTACATTCAGGTTATTACCATCTTTGAATTCCACACTTGTGGATTTTTTTCTTTATACTTTTGAATAATTATTCTTCATGTGTCTCATTTTTTTGTTAAATTCAATGTATATCAAGTGTTAATTATTTTTTTAATGATACCATATCCATTCAAAAATATTGTCCTCATCTCCAATATTCCGGAGAATGTCTTCATCCAGCTTCTTTAAAAGGTTAATACATTTTCAGATACACTGCATACCTGGGAATGCCTTATTGGTGACTTTCCATACAAGCAATAGTTGATTCATTCTTTGGACTGTTTATGAGATTTCTTCAGATATAACTCCTTCATTCTGGCCTTGACTGACCCAGAAGAGTAAAATATCTCTCTGAATGTTTATTTTTTCTATCCCTTTAATACAATACTCTTTTCAAATTGTATGTTTGAAAATTATTTTTACTTGTAGCCAATTATTATTATTATTATCATTATAAATATTTATTTAGAGAGAGACAGCATGCGCAAGTGTGGGAGGGCCAGAGAGAGGGAGACAGAGGATCCAAAGCAGGTTCTGTGCTGTGAGCACAGAGAGTGATGTGGGGCTTGAACTCATGAACTGTGACATCATGACCTGGGCCAAAATCAAGAGTTTGATGCTTAACCAACTGAGTCACCCAGGCGCCCCAGCAGCCAATTATTTTTTAAAATCTGAAACATGGTGATGCCTACTTCTAAGTTTTAATTTTACTTATGTGTGGAAATTTTTCTTAAGTTACATATTTTATTAGTGATGCCAACACTCATTTATCCTGAGTTCTTTGGAAAATGCTTTCATTTGTAGGTCAGATTCCTTGCTTTATTCTCCCTAAGTGTCATCTTTCTGCAAATTTATATTATTTATAGTTATTTCTTCAGTGACCAGGGTATGGTTGTCACTTTCATCTTCTATCTTATCGATTCAACATTTAGTCATGAGGCCTGCTTTTCTATGGTGTCAGGTAAAATTCACATGTTTGAAATGCCTACTGTATACTAGGAATAGATGCAATGTTAATATTATTTCTCACTGGAGAACTTTAACATACTGTGTTATACAACTGCAGGGCACCATTTACTTTATATTCCTTAGGATTGTACAGTGGGATGTTTCTGACTAGCCTTGGACATATGGCTTGTTTTACATATGGAGAAACTTATACTCAGAAATATTGAGTTATTTTTCTTATGATCACATGGTGAATAAATAGCCAAACCAGTTTTAATCCCAGATCTTGAGATTCCAACTTTCATACTCTCTCTGTTCTATCACACAACAGCTTCCCATAATAACCAGCTTTTGGCTGCTTCCAACAGTGATTTTATTTGGGCTAGTGCAGATTTCATTTTGTTTTTTACTTTATCCTGGAGTGTTCTTGTTTAATAGATGTCCTGTCCCTTTTTATCTCTTTGAGAATAGATTTTATCCCTTTCTAAAATCTTCTTTCAGCAAATATATTTTGGGGTAATGTTTATCTCTGAGCTCCCACAGTTTTGCTCTACTTTAGTGTTACAGAAGTTTTTTAGTGATATAGATTATTTTTTTCTGTATACTCACACTATCTTGAATTTAACCTGTGGAAATTTGTGTTTCTGATGAAAATTATCTTTGTGTGAATTATTGCACAGTGTGCTATATATGTGTGTGTGTGTATACATACATGGAGATGCACCTATCATTTTTGCTTATTTGCCTGCTTATTTACCTTTGAGAAATCCACAAACTTAACCTAAACATTTCAACATTTTTGTAAAGGATGATTGCCCCTTAAAGAAACAATATTCTTTTTGCTGAATAGCCCTGAAATTGCTCATTTCCAATAAGGTAGGGCCACTCTCCTACATCACAATTAGCATCCTAAGATTTTAACTAGTTTTTTACTATCGTTATTATTTTAATTCTACATTCCAAAATTCCCCTTCAAATAACAGAGATTAACTTATTTTGGAAAATAGATTATTCTCAGTAGATGTTCTCAATAAAAAACTGATCAGTACCTGCAAAATATCCACTTACCTGACATCTCTTCAAAATTGGTATGGGCTTATTTTATTACATTTCCTGCTTGTCTGGTAATACTGAGGAATATTCTATTTGTTCATTTAAACTACTTTGTTTTGAACTGTTTGTCTTGGAGCAAAAAAGAAACAAAATTAATCAGGGTTGCATGTCCCTGTCCAGTGACTTATATGAAATGAAATTGATAGCCTGGTATTCCATTATACAGATAGTTGTTGCTATGGAAATAAAATCTACACATAGAAATTCAATTTAACTAAATATATAAGGAGAGGAAAATATTTGTCTCTCATTCCCAAACATGGTTGGTTTATAAGCTGGCTTTGGCTCCACCTTACTTCTTTTGTCAAATTATTCTGACTAAAAATAGTTCAGAATAGTAAAAAGTGGTATCTTTGTCCCCATTTATAATTTTCTAGGTTTACTTCAAACATTGGATGAATAGAGGGATTAAATCTTAGGGGTGCATAAATTTTCAACAAAGTAATCCAAAAGTTATCAAGCCATTTCTAATTATATTTATACCTCCAAACAACATTCTAGTAATTCATTTTTTTAAATATAATTTATTGTCAAGTTAGCTAACCTACAGCGTACACAATGTACTTTTGGTTTCAGGAGGAGATTCCCATGATTCATTGCCTACATATCCAAAATTTGTAAAGAACTTACCAAATGCAACACCCAAAAAACAAATAATCCAGTGAAGAAATGGGCAGAAGACATGAACAGACACTTTTCCAGTAATTCATTTAAATAAATTTTTAACCAAGATCCAATTCTGGTATTTAGATTTCTCTGTCCTTCTTTCCAGAGTCATTATAGTGAAATACAGGCTTACTGGGCCTACCAAGCTCAGTACCTGCTAAATTACCTGTTAAATACATGAACAGATCACCCAGAAATGTCAACTAGTTGGGAAAGCATGACAGGAATCTTAAGTAGATCTATTAAAAGATGTGGTGAGAAGTAAAGGAAAAGTAGCAAAAGAAGAGCTGAGAAATAAAGGATGACAAATCTCAGAATGGTAACAAAATGATTGATAACATGTTCATTAATAACAATGTTTATGTAAGGCTGCTCCTATCTCAATCTTGGGTGAGTTTGCTTTGTGAATCATTTTATTAGCCAAAGTAAATAGATCCTATAGAGATTGATGTACACAATATCAAAGAGACCAAGTATCAAAAACTTATTAAGAAATTTCTGATATTTAAGTATACTGATGAGAGCAGCTTTGATGTGATGGGAATACTATACAAAAAAAATTTTTTTTTGGAAGACTATACAAAATTGAGGAATTCCTATACATGGAATTAATGAGGAAGAACTGTTACAGGAAGTTTGACTTTATAATTTATAAGGAGCCAAAAAATACCTTATACACAGCAATGAGTTTGACTATACAAAGTTTCAGTATGTGCAGTTTCACTAAATTATGCCCTATGTTTAACAGTATTGACTATTGTTCATCACATTTTGGAGATAAACTGAAAAAGACAAACGAAAACTTGTGAGTAGAAAATGGAAGCAAAGCAAATGGCAGAGGGGAAAAAATGTTCCTAACATAGTCTTGCCAAGATGAAGCAAACTGAAGGTCCTAGAACTGACTTCAGATTTAGCAGCACTGGTAGGATGTTATCATGGAGACAGCTAAGCTACATTTCTATGTGGTTTTGAAAGGACTCTTGAGAAAAAACTTTAAACTTTTTTTAAAGTTTATTTTATTATTTATTTTGAGAGAGACAGAGACAGCATGAATAGTGGAGGGGCAGAGAGAGAGGAGAGAGAGAGAGAGAGAGAGAGAGAGAGAGAATGAATCCCAAACAGATTCCACAGTGTCAGCCCAGAGCCTGATGTAGGGCTGGAACCCATGAAACTGTAAGATCGTGACCTGAGCCAAAACCAAGAATTGGATGCTTAACCAGCTGAGCCACCCAGGCGCCTCGAGAAACAGCTTTTAAAATATCTCAAGTATCTGAAAAATTATCCCAGTCATTCACTATTTGCCCATTACTCTGAGGTACCATACATTTGACCACTGGGACTAGTCATCTCTCCTAGTAATCATGTCAGTAAATGAATAAAAATCATTGCAGATAGCGGAATATCCACAGGCTCTTTCAGTCTTTGACCACCTTTGCTTTTGCTTTTAAATTTCCTTTTCTAGTTTCTGAGATCATTAGGATGTGGCCAACCATTTTCAATTTCAGTAACATCCTTATTCCTTTATCCAAGAGTTTTAGCCTGAAATCTTCCCTTGTTCTGGTTCTTATCCTGAATTTGAATTTCCACCTATCTTAGATCCAATCCAAAATGAAAGAAAAGAGAGACAAAAAACATATAACTTACAGGTTTTTTCTCTGTTTCTTAGGACCATGTCTTTCCGGACTTTGGGGGAAAACCATTGTTCTTATTTCTCTTGAGTTCCCATCTTCGGTCTTGGTCTATGAAAAGCTAGAAGCAAGATCTTCACCACCTTGGAAAAAAGCATTTATTCTGTCTACCTGGAGTCCTCAGGATTTATGATGGATCACTCCCCTTTATCTGGCTTATTTCCAGGGGATTTCCTCCACACATTTCCTGTCTAAAATTAATGGCAGGGAACCTGCCATTTTCCTTACAGCCAAAGACTTAAGAGTTATTATAGAATTAGAAAGTCCTAGATAATTTTGCTTCTTTCTACCTTTCTCATTTCATTCCTTATCGTACTAGGACCATATATGCCTTCTTTTCTTTTCTTAAAAATGTCATTCCATCATGGTCTTTATACTAGCTATCCCCTTTGCTTGGGATGTTCTGTCTCCAGTTCTTCACATAACTATGTCTTTCTCATCATGTCAGATTCAAAGAGGCCTTCCCTGACCACCCTACTGAAAGCAGCATTCCCTCACCCAGCAGTTTCTTTCTATACCAATATATTGATTTATTTTCTTTAGAGGAGTTATCAAAAGCAGTAGGTTTACTTAATTACTTTTTGCCTGTGCCTACTAAATTATGGACCTCATGAAGCTGGACCCTCATCTATGCTGTTTATGACTCTCTGGCCTATGGCACAGTGCCTAACACATAGTAAGTGCTCAGTAAATATTTTTGAATGAATATGTGAGTAAGTGAACAAAATGGGAACAGTTTTAACTTTTCTGTAACACTTTTTACAGACCAAAGCCCTATCTCTTGGGAAACCCAAAGGACACTGAACCTGGAAACACAGTCAAGTTTGGTGAACACAAGTTTAAATCTTTAGTGCCACACCTCTGTGCTGCTGCTGTATAAATGATAAGCACAAAGGGTAATAGGCAGCTGGCAATGTGCCCACTGAAAGGCATCTGTATCTGTCCAGGTTTCTATGGGAACCTGATGCAGATGGCTTAATAAAGGGAATCTTCACAAAAGTGGGGGCAGCACATAAGAGAAGAAACAAAGGGTGGTGAAGTACCTTGGAGATTGATAATGGCACAAGGCCTTACCACCCCTATATGTGAAGGAACAAGGCACAAAAGAAAGTAGTCATTGGAACCTGACAGCACGTGGGTCTCCCATAGAGAGAAGCAGCCAATCTACAGCAACCTGGAAGAGAGGAAGGGCGTGGGGAGAATACCTTACCCTTCTCCTCCTGCCCCACGGATCTCCTGCTCATGGCTCTCATTGCTGAATCTGGCTTGAAGCAGGATAGCAGAGGGGCCTGTAGAGGCATTAAGCAAGGTGAAGTGGATCTGGAGGAGCTAATGCAAGATCTAGCACAGCACTCCTTACCTTAGTCCAGTTATCTGCGAAAGCCAGGAACTCTGATGAGCTGACAGGGTATTTGGCCTTTGGCCTCTCAAATATATATGTGTATATATATATATATATACACATACACACACATATATATATATATTAAAATATAAAAATATATATTAGTTTTGTTCTGGCAGAAGCTAGAGAAGCAAAGTATACTGATTAAAACTCAGGCAGTGGAGCCAGGCAACTGGAGTTGAATGCAGGTTTCTTCACAAATATCTTACAGGTAAAATGGGATCAGAGAGATTTGTTGTGAAGATTAAATAATTTAAATATGTTAATACATATAAAATGCTTAGAAGAATGCCTGGAATTTAATGAGTAGTAGTTCTTATTATAGGCTTCCTCTTGACTTTGATGTCTTGATTCAGTATAGTTTCTAAGCTCTCAGAACTAGCATAAAATTATAGGAAATATTTGGCTGGTCAATGGCTACAGTTACAGGAACTTAAACTAAATATATCTTGAGTCTTTTTCTTTTTTTAATTTTTTAAAAAATTTTAATTTATTTTTAAGAGACAGAGAGAGACAGAGCATGAGTAGGGGAGGAGCAGAGAAAGAGTGAGATACAGAATTTGAAGCAGGCTCCAGGCCCTGAGCTGTTAGCACAGAGCCTGATGTTGGGCTTGAATTCACCGTCTTGGGAGGGAGAACACGACCTGAGCTGAAGCTGGACGCTTAACTGACTGAACCACCCAGGTGCCCCTGAGTCTTCTTTTATTTATTTTTTTATTTTTGAGAGAGAGACAGAGTGTGAATGGGGGAGGGACAGAGAAACAGGGAGACAGAGAATCCAAGCAGGCGTTAGGGTCTGAGATGTCAGCACAGAGCCCGACGCGGGGCTCGAACCCACAAACTGTGAGAATGTGACCTAAGCTGAAGTGAGACGCTTAACTGACTGAGCCACATGGGTGCCTGTATGAATCTTTGATTTTAGAGTCCTGGTTTGACGTTTCCTCTTTCTCATTAATGCCCTCCTGTGAAACTCTGGACCCAGGACCACCTTTAATTACCCGTAATTAATGGATTGGGCTCCATCTCTTCAGGGTTGAACCTCATTTCTTGTGGCAACATTCTAATGCCTTTCAGGCTTAGCAGAAAGGACATTTGTCACAGGACAAATCCAAGGACGTCCAGTGCTGTGAAGAGAGGATTTTCAGCCTCTTCCAAGGTCCCAATGATGATGATAATGATGTCATCTAAATTAAGTAATATTCCCTGGAAACTCATGTCCATGGTGTCTTTTTCCATAAAAGGCTAGAAGGAGCAGGGCAGTCTAAGATTATTTGGAGCATTTTTTCATATGCCCCATAGGGAGATGAAAGCCCTTTTCTTCGCCTCGTCTACTGAGGCATTTGCAATACCCACTCATGAAGTATATCCACTAACTTTCTAGTGGTCTAGGAGACATTGTGGAATGTTAATCCACAGATCAATGATGCACATATACCCGGATTTTATCCAGTTTTTTAAATTAGAAAATAAAAGCCCCTTTACTTATCAATTTTTAAAAGAACCAACAGATCTGAAACATGTGTGTGTGTGTGTGTGTGTGTGTGTGTGTGTGTGTGTGTGTAAGTTTACTCTGCAGCAGTTAGCTGAAGATATTTTTTTTTCTTAACATCTCATTGAAAGAATAGAAGATGAAGATCCAAAAATAGATGGTAAGTTGGATAGCAATTGTATAAATTGCCAACTTGTGTAAAGGGCCTTGTTTTGCCTTTTTAGTTATTATAAATATTTATAGGGCTTTTTTTGAATTCACTTACAAGATCAGTCATCTGAACTCTAATATCTTAAACTTCATTTTTTTTCTAATTTAGAGTTTTTAGGAAGTTCTTCAGGGACTAAGAGTACCATACTTTCACTGGATAAACACAAGAAACCACCCTGCATAAACTGGTAATGATAGTTAAAATGGTCAATGAAGATAATGCCCGCAGAGGGTAAGAATTGTGTGTGCTCATCAAGACATGGGGTCACATGAGATAAGAGTGGGAGGTAAGGTGGGGGAAAAATATTAATCAAGTCAGAGAATGAATAGAGGAACCAAGATAATTAGTGATCTACAAATGGAATTAATTGTCAATATTTAAAACCTCTTGAATTCTAAAAAATAGGATCAAATGTTGATCTAGCCAAGGTGTTAAACAATAGAAAGTGGGTAGATTGGGAATCTTTAGGAAACCAAAAATATGAAATAAAAAATGAAACTTTGGCATAAACGTGCTCAGAATTTATTACATCTTCAAAACTGACAATGTGCATAGTATTTTTTAACGGCATACAAATACATTTCCTGCCCCAAATACAAAAGACCATAGCTCAATAAATACAAAAGCACATGTTACTCTACTTGCAATTTGTATGTACTATATATTTTAAAATGTCAGCCTACGATTTGCCTCAATTTTCTTTATAAAATTCACAATTATGCAAACAGTAAGTACATTTAATTCTATATAATTATAGTACAAAAAATACTTTAGAAAAATATAAAATTTATTTTTATTGTAAAGAACACATTTATTCCTTTGGATTTAAAATATAAGACCACAGTTCCTTAATAAAAATATCAGGTTCCAATTTTAAAAGTTACTGTGTTGTCTGAAACTAAAAGTTCCACCATTTAATGAGCTGTTTGGCATCCAAGTTTTAATACTCTTCTTAAAGCTACTCTTCTATAATATAAAACAAAGTATTATTTTGATATATTCTGAACAAAAGAGGGGATAGAGATTAAAAGCTGAATATCATATTGTTTTCTCTGTTCCCAGGGTTTGCCCAGTTTGGCAAGCAGCTAATAGTGACAACAATTTTGAGAAAACTACATTTTCCTACTCTTTTCATCATAAGGATATTATATGCTTTTCTGAGTTAAAATTTCCTTTTTTGATCAGAGGTTTGTTTCCTTTTGTGTTATTAGCACATATATACACATCTACCCTTTCCTCCAGAATAATTAGAATCATTTGCTAGCTGATAGCTTCAGCTGGGCTTTGGACTGGTTACTTTTTTTTTTTTTTTTTTTATTTTTTTTTTTTTTCAACATTTTTTATTTATTTTTGGGACAGAGAGAGACAGAGCATGAACGGGGGAGGGGCAGAGAGAGAGGGAGACACAGAATCGGAAACAGGCTCCAGGCTCCGAGCCATCAGCCCAGAGCCTGACGCGGGGCTCGAACTCACGGACCGCGAGATCGTGACCTGGCTGAAGTCGGACGCTTAACCGACTGCGCCACCCAGGCGCCCCAGGACTGGTTACTTACGACACATTTTATTGTTTTCTAATTACTCAGATGCAAATTAAAGTTTGGATTTGGGTAGTCTTGCTTGGACTTCCTATACTTTGCCTATAAAGAGAGACTTCATTAACTTTCCTCTTTAAACATAGGGTCTGGTTTTTCTAGCAGGGACAATTCTTTTTATGTGTGCAGTTGGCTAGAAAAATGTAAGAGTGGGCCCATTTAATGTAACTTATTTTAATTGCGAAGCTGGGTGCATCCAAAATGGTGAGCCTTTATAAAATAGTCAGAAATAGGTTAAACCTAGAATGTCTTACTTGAGAAGAGGAAATTCATGTGTGACTTTTGAAGATTTAGAAATTTAAGATTTGAGTTGGTAGTTAGTGCCTTCCTGTATTATTGCCTCAATGCCTTCTCAATGCATATCCCCCATGGGTCCCCCCATCCCCCAACTCTCTCCCCACTCAGGCCCCACAAAAAATTAGCATTGTTTCCTATTTAGAGTGGGGAGTCAGTATGGAGAGTTAGGAGTGAGTGGCTTTGGGAGTAGAAAACCAGTTCACCCTGGACAAAATTATTCAAAGTTCCTTTCTCAAGCTAATTGGTGTTCAGAGGAAAAACATGATTTCACATCTGTGTAATAACCTTGAGACCTGGGCAATTTGCTTGACCTCTTTAAGCCTCAATTTCCTGATCTGTAAAATGGAGATAATTATGTCACCTGTGGCACTGGATTGTTCTATGGGTCAGGTAAGATAATTTAAGGAGCTTAGCATGGTCCTCACACAGTGTGAGTTTGATAAATGGTGGGTTTTCAGGACACCTTGTATTCCAACATACACTGTCAACTTTAAGTAGAGTGATATATAATTTTCAATATGTCCTGACTGCAGTTAACAATAGCTTTCCTTATTTTTCATTATGCATCTGGGATTATCATTTTGTGGAAACATCTTTAGAAGATACTTCTCAAGGGATGGTGTTTTATACACAACATTATAAATATGTATTATATTTAAAAAGTAATTTCACAAATAAAATAAAAACAAATTCATTAAAAAACAAGTAATAAAAAATTTGACAATAATGTCAGCTTTCTCTCTTAGGCCAATTCCCAATTATTTAAAATACCTAAACATAACCACTTAAATGTATTAATACTGCTTTGCCAAGTCATCAGACAACATTCCTCCTTGCTTCTCATAGCCACCATATCTATCATGCACTGGCATTCATTCTTGGCCTCTTCTAGAATGGACCAAGGGTTTCCTTTTCTACTGCAAATTTAGACTTTGTGATATTATCTCCAAGGTCACACGAACAGTCATTGTGATTTTATGTGTTTATTAAAGGCATTAATTGGTCATATACAATTTTTTAAATATATACTCTATTTTGGTAATTCCCCATTTTGTAATATACTAGAGGATGGAGAGAAGGGACTGGAAGTGTTCAGGTCTCCCTACCTCTGAGCATCTATGCTTTCCATCGTGTATGTACCTCAAGTACTTCCCCTCAACCTGACCTTGTCATGTTCCCTTTAGACATAACCATCTTCCTTCGGGCCGATGGGGATTCCATTATCCTATTGCACACTGGAGACACACTGGAAACAGTGATTGTTTTTCTCCCCTCCCCCACTTTTTATTCACTTTGCCTCAAGGAATAAATCGGTTGTTAAATACTATACATTCTGTTCTCATATCTGCTGACCCATCTTCATTACCACAGCCATCAGGCTAAGTTAAGATCCTTTTGATTCCTCACCTGGAAATAACTTCCGACCTACTTTCTTTGTCTCCAATCTCTTCCCATTCTTACCCCTCATAGTGCTGCCAGATGAAGGTCTGAAAACATAGCCCTGACTTTATTACCCCATTTAAAAAACATCTGCAGAGATGTTTACAAAATAAACCCTTTTTAAAGTCAATATAAGTTCCCATTACTTCATCATAAATACTATTTCTCCATGTCTCCTCAGATTGAATTCAGCCCTCAATATACCACTAAATGCCATTTCTTGCATAAAAAATGCTCAAATTCTCTTCTCTTTCCCCCTCACTTACCCAGCTATAAAGACTACTTCTGCCACAAGCACTTTATCTTTACTTAGCAATTAGACATATATATCTACACCTACATACGTATACATACACACATATATAAAATACTAGGTAAATAAAAATATATTTATATATATAAATGGATAATATGTATGTATATACATACACCTCTGTACAAATCTCAACTACAAACATCTTAAAGGTGAACCTTTGTCTAAATCATCTTTGGTCTCCTCCACAGTATCTAATAGAGAGTCTAGTCACACAATTATTTATGTAAGGGAGGAAGGAAAAATGGACCTTCAAAGGAGAAAGTAAGCTAAAATGCTATGTGACTTAGCATATGTTACATATTAACATTATGTTAACATAAAAAAATTTAACATGACTTTTCCAATGCTGTAAGTTTAGGCAGTCACAATGCAGAGAAAGTGCATATGTTTTGCCTCCACCATTGTATGATTTTTCACAAATCTCTCTATCATGACTCCTTACACCGTGGAGGCTACAAATCTGGCTGTGGGTGTCTTGAGAGAGCAAATAAAATGCTTTATATATCCATGCTTGAAGCAGTATTTCTGTTTTAGAAAAAGATTCTGAAAGTCCAAATTGGGTTGAATCAGCACTCTTCACGGGGGTCACTTTAAGTCTAGCAAAACTCCTCATTTTATAAATGAGGAATTGAGGTGCAGAGAGCTAACTCGCCCAGGGTCACACAGCTATTCAGTTATCATTAATGTAGCACTAGTATCAGGGTGGTTCATAGTTCAATATTCATATTTCAGTGCTCCTTTTTGGTGGGTGCATAAGGCAACAGCCATCTGCTTTGGTTTTGCCTAGATGTGCCATTGGTCTGCAGTACTAATTCTGGTGCTAAAATATTGAACATGTACTGGAATATTTTGCTATTTCTTTAAGTGTAAGTCTCCTCTACCCCTTGACTGAGCAAAGCTGTATTCCTTCTTTATTATTTCAGACGTAGATTGGTTTATATTCCAAGGGTTGAGGCCAGGTAAGAAACTGTAGCAAGGCAGAAGAGCAGAAGACATACTAAGAGGTTCCAATCAAAGCACCAAAGAAAAATTAGAGAAATAGACCAAAAGTATTTTATTTTAGCTACATGAGGAAAGGAAGATTATTCAGTCTACGTGATAACTGGCCAGATCTGCTTTAATTATGAATTTTGAATCACCTTCTACACCAGTCCAATCTCTGATTTATGAACTAACTGGTATTAAAATAAATTTGCCCATATTGAACATGGCCTAATGAGATTTCTTTATATAAAAAGATATTATTGGCATCACTCTTTCAAGAATTTAAAGAATGTCTTGAAGTCATATAAGCAGTAGCCATCTTTCATTTTTTGTTTATTAAAAATTACCCTGGTTCCTTTTTGATATTCCCTCATTTGTAATTTATTGAGCACCTACTATGTATCAGCTACTCTTCATAAAAATACACATCACATTTTCCCTCAAAACTGTTACTGAAAAACTGCATTCAGCCTGATACTTGCGATCTATAGACAAATAACTAAAAACAGTCAAAGCTGGTTTCTTGTCCTTGTGTCTCCACAAGTGACATAAGTAAGTCTACGTCTTTCTTCTTTTTTTTCCTTCCTAACTGGTTTTCATGGTTCACTGTGCTTTCTCTGTATCCCCTGCTTCTTTTTGTTCCAGACCCCTCTTTCTTAAGATAGAGTTTCTGAATCACTCCTTATCAGCAGGGAGTCAGGCTGCATGCAGAATAGTCAGAGGCAGACTATTGGAAACTTGTGGCTTTTTAATTTAAAGGTTGACTGGGTTACCCAGTCTCCTACCCAGTAGGAGAAAGGTGTGTTGTTTGTTTGTTGGTTGGTTTTGTGTTTTTCTTTTCATAGGTTCTCAAACAAGAGGTGGGCAGGGTGTTTCCTAGAAAGAAAAGGACAAGGAAATTGTAGCAGTCATAAGCCCTGGGCACAGATAAGAACAAAACCTTGTCTTAAGAAGCAGACCTGACCTGAGCTACAGGCGTTAGGTTTTTCCTTGCATGGATGATTTGGCAAAACTCTCTCTACAGTATTTATCCTGCAGCCTCAAATGTTTGCAGATTGGCCTCCAGCCCTCAGTGAGCATATGGGAGCCTGGGTCACCACCCTTCCCATTTCTGCTCTACTTTCTGTTCCCAGGAGCTCAGGCGAGGTTTAAATTTTCCTTCAGCAAGGACTCAATCCTCTTCTAATGGTGCCTCATGTGCAATGTTGGAAAGGAGAGCTCTATTCAGGGACTGAATGGGCATTGTCCTCAAGCTTGTTCTAGGCCTAGGAGCTGGAGACTTTGTGGTGAAATGTGGGAATAAAAGGATGAAGGAGAGAATTGTAGAGGGAAATCATGAAAAAAGTGGTAAATGGATGGGGAATGGGATTTCAGAAGACAGGTGTGGAAGATAAAATCCACTGCATTAGTTAGCATAGTAATAGCAGCTATAACAGATAAACCTACAAATTTCAGTTGTTTAATCTAAAAGAAATTTATTTCTTGCTCACAGGAAGCCCAAACAAGTGTTTCTGATTGGCAAGCAGCTATTTTTCCAAACTATGCTTCAGGAATCCAGATTCCTTCTATTTTTTGTTCTTACCATCTTTAATGTGTGGCTTCTAAGCTACTCTACATCAAGCCAGAGGAGGGGACAAGAACGTAGAGAGAGGATCAAGTGTGAAATGGTCCAGATCTAGAAGTGCCAAACATCTCTTCATTTCACATTACATTGGCTAGAACTCAGTCATGCGGTGGTGTGCCTGAAGGAAAGGAAGTCTGGAAAATGTAGTCTAGCTAAAGTACCTAGGAAGAAAAATGGGTTGGGTAAATAGCTAGTCAGTTTAACGTCACCCATTTAATTTTGCACAAGGGAAACCCTGACTATATCCAAAAGTATAGGTCTACAGGTTGGAGTTGTCATATTTCTGCAGCTAGAGTACTTCTTAAAGGTTGAATAAAATCTGGACAACATTTAAGCTGTATAGATTGCCATCTCTGTCTTTTGATCATTTTAATTTCATAGCTCATGCTGATATTTTGGTTCCAACTTCTGGTCATTAAAGTGTTACAGAATCAAAGGCCTAAACCTGTTATACTAACAGAAACTTGATTGTATTCTTTGCTAAGAGGGTCAGGCATTATGTTTAATTATGAGCAGCAATGCTTTCCAAATATTTCCCTTTGTAACAAACCACAACCATGTATCTCTACAAGATTTTAATCTATACAATGTTACTCTACCTCTAGCAAAGTATATATATGTTGCCAATATATTAATGAAGGTACATAGCTTAGTGAAATCATTTTAAAGATAAAATGATAAAAAGTAATAATGACCTTAGAATGCTAATTCAGCATCAGATTTATAGATATGCCCTGTTATGTGCTGGGAACTGTGTTAACAGAGATATATTCCTCTATCATTTAGTAAGTTTGTTTAGGCCAGGGAAGAACTTATGAGTCAATTTTTAACTGGCTAACATTTTCACTGGTACAGAATTCTGAGTTGTAATTTCTTTTTTTTAGTACTTGAAATATATTGTGGCTTGCTGGTCTTCATGGTTTCTAATGAGAAATCTGCCATTAATTTGAATTTTTCTCCCAATACATAAGGTATTACTTTTCTGCTTTCAAGATTTCTTTTTCTTTGTCTTTATGTTCAGAAGTTTAATTTTGATGTGTTTTGGTGTAGTTTACTTTGGATTTATCCTATTCACGATTTGATCAGCTTCTTGAATCTGTAGGTTTATGTCTTTTGCCAACTTTAAAAGGTTTTCAGTCATTATTTCTTTGTGTATGTTTCAGCCCCACTTTGTTCCCTTACTCTTTCCAGGATTCCGAGAACTTAGATCTTTCATTATAGTCCCACAGGTCCCTGAGAATCTTTTTTCTTTTTTTCCCAGTTTGTCTTCTCTCTGTTGTTTAGATTGTGTAATTTCTATTACTCTATCTTCCAATTCACTGATTCTTCCTATTATCTCTTCCTTTCTGTTGTTGAGTTTAAGCTCTGAACTTTCAATTTTAATTATTGTATTTTTCAGTTTGAAATTTTCCATTTGGGTTTTCTGTATGTCTTCTATTTCTTTGTTAAGACCTTTTCCTTTTTTTTTTTTTTTTTTCTCGAGTGTTTGTAATTGCTTGCTCAGGCATTTTTATCTTAGCTGTTTAAAACTTTTATCAGATTATTCTGTCATCTCTGTCATCTTGGTATTGGCATCTATTATCTTTTTTCATTCAGTTTGAGGTCTCCTGGTTTTGCGTTTTGTTTTGTTTTGTTTGAAATTGAAGCCTGGACATTTTAATATTAAGTTATAAATCAATTTTATTTTAGCTGACTTTCTCTGAAACTAGGGGAAGTGGGGCAGGAGGTGGTCACCAAATGGAATTACAAGTCCAGGTATCCTACTCAACCTCTGTTGATACCTCATTACAGTTGGTCAAGGGTAAGAGTTTAAGCTTTCTACATGTTTCCCAGTGACACCATGTTTAAGATGGTTGTGTTATTTTGGACAACATTGAAAGTCCTGACTCTCCCCTAGGCCTCCTCTGACAATACTCCAGGAGGGAGGGAAAGGGGCACCTCATTTCTGCTGGATAGTAGTAAAAATTTTTACTTTTGTTGGAGGGTTGTTTTTGTTTTTGTTTCCTGTTGGCATTTCTGTGTTACTGGCTTCTCCTAATCTGAGATGTATTTGGTAAAAGAAAATAACAGGGAACTTACCAGTGTGTTATTTCTCAAGTCAAATTTCCTAACCAGTCTCCCTTCTTCTCTCCACCTTTCAATCTTCTTATGTTTGTTTTATAAATAGCATACAGGGGCTTTAGTTGTACTTAGAAGGGCAATAGGGAAAAGTTTTTTTACTCCATCTTCTCAGAAGTAGAAGTCCAGTCTACATGAAGTTTTTTTAAACATGATCAGATGTATGTTAAGGAGTGCATTTGTGATATGCACCAGGTGTTATATAGAAGTGTTGAATCCCTAAATTGTACACCTGAACCTAATATTACACTGTATGTTAACTAACTGGAATTTGAATAAAAATTTAACAAAAGAAGAAGGAGCAGTCTGGGTCTGGAACCCACTGAAGCCCTGGTACAGATCTAACAAGACTCAGAGCTGAATTGTGAGGATAAGGGACAGAAAATATGGGAGTAAGAAAAACTGAGTGAAAGACCAGTGATACACATTCATTTGAGGCATGCTCTGGATAAGTGCCCTGAACTTGAGGGTCATTCCTCTGGCCCTCAAACCTTCTACAACAATGGGAGTTAGGATGAATATTCTTCATAATGATGTTATAAAAACAAAACAAATATTGCTCAATGGAAACTAAACAGTTTTAAAAACAGTAAACTTGCAATTAGAATTGACTTTGAGTGAATTGATTTACAACTGTTTCATGTAAGCCAGACATGAGGTGTAGTAGATATAGGTTTTAGGAAAATTCAGTAACTGACTTTATGAAACTCGTATGTCAATTCTCAGTAAAAGCTGATAATTCAACTCTAAAATCTAACTCTGTGAAAGCAAGTTTTAGGAATTATACTAATAACCACACGCTAACATTCATCAGTCACTTAATATATCCAGTTAACTGATATGTATTGCTTTCTGTCATCTGATACAATCCACTGACAGCTATGGTTTAGGATCTTTTCTGGATCACTAACTACTTTGAAAGCCCGATGAAAGTTATAGAACTGTTTATAGAAAAATATATAAACAGAGTTGTTATTCACTTGGGATGATTGTATACTGGCTGGCAGCTATTTGGACTCGTCAAGCATACATTCCTATTGATGATGCCTGAGCCATACTGGTGATTAAATATTTTAAATATTAACCCTGCAGCATTGACACCCAATTTTGTATTAAATGTCAGGAGGTTCCTGAGCTCCTCCCAAATATATTTCTGGATCAGTTAAATTCCATGCATCTTAAGGTAAGAACTCCTGATCTAGATATTTATGGACTGCTTATCTTTCAAAATATTTTTCATAAATATTAGTTCTCTGGTTCAGGTTTCAATTACTAATTTCTATTACTTATCTCAGGTAAAGGTTATATACAGTTAGAGATGGCTTCAGTACATTATCAATAATTATTTAATCAAATTTTGGCTATATTCCCAGGTTTAAGCATAATTCACTTACCTTGATTCTCAAGGCCTTCTTGAGACTTGAGTTTTTGACATTTAGCAGCTTCTCTTGGTAAAAAAAACTTTCCACAGTAGCTCTTATGTAGACTTCTTTACTCTAGTCCCTTGCTTTTCAAATTGCAGTATGTGGATCCACAGCCCTGGAATCTTGTTAGAAATGCAGAATTCAGGGGTGCCTGGGTAGCTCAGTTGGTTGAGCATCCGACTTTGGCTCAGGTCATGATCTCACAGCTCGTGAGTTCAAGCCCCGTGTCAGGCTCTGTGCTGACAGTTTGGAGCCTGGAGCCTGCTTCGGGTTCTGTGCCTCCCTCTCTCTGTGCCCCAACCCACTTGCATTCTGTCTCTGTCTCTCTCAAAAATAAATAAACATTAAAAACTTTTTTTTTAATTAAAAAAATGTAGAATTCATTCCTATTGAATAAGAATCAGGATTTTAACAAGATCTCCAAGTGGTTTGCATACTCTTAAAGTTTGAGAAGCAATTCTTTAGTAAAGAATTGATTTCTTCAGCAAGATGGTGTTTGCCCCCAAGTTACAGAGAAGTCAGAACATACTTTGCATAGGATGCCAAGTTAGTCAACAGTGAATGGAATTTTAACTCTCTTTCCAAGTGAATCTATCTGTAAAACTAACTAAACTACTCTAATGATTTTGTTTCTCAGGTGAGAATTTGTTCCTGAGATTGAATTTGAAAGGATGTATGTAGCTGGCTGTCTCTGAACAATGGTCCCCTTACGACATCACACCAGACTATGCAGTTATCCATTCAGCCAGAATAGATGTAAAAAGGCTCATCTCCTTTGTAAATTTCAGAAGCTTTATCTCTAATGCTGATGATGGGGAGGTGTAGGATTGCCAGGTAAAATACAAAACACCCACACAAACTTGAATATCAGATGAACAAGAAATTCTTTTTTAGTATAAGTGTGTTCCAAATATTGCATGAAACATCCTTAAATATTAAATATTCATGGGACATAGTTATACTAAAAATTCACTGTTTATCTGAAGTTCAAATTTAACTTAGTGTCTTATATTTTTATTTGTTAAGTCTGGCAACTATAGGGAGGGCAAAACTTAAATGAGACAAATTAATGGGAAATCAGAAGGTGGTATTTGAATATCAATGTTTATATTTTGAAATAAAACATAAAGGCACCCTTTGAGCCTCCTGAGATCACTGTCTTAGTGTCAGGACAGCCAAACTTATTCCTTCTAAATTGGTAAAGAAAGCAAACGGAAGGGACTTTGATTTTGTATTAATACAGGTCTTGCTTTTAAGAATGCATATACCTTTGATGTAACACATCAAGCACCAGTCCAGATCTCAAATCAATCGCCATGATATGAGAAAACCAGGGCTGCTACCAGGCAATTAGCTGTTGACAGCTTCTAAATTCAGTGGAGATTTCTGCAGTTATGTCCTTTGAGATGTTAAATTCTGGTAGCCGTGACTGCACAGCAACAGAGTAGGATTACTCCAACTTATTACAATCAGCTGTCCTTGTAGAAGACACACCTGTGGCTCTTTAGGCACAAGGAATAGGAAAATGCTTGTTAATTCTGCTTTACAACTCAACCTAAATTAAATTTGACAAGCATTCCAAAAATACATAATTTTCCAGGTAACCAGTTTCTTCAGCAGCTTAGATGATATGAAGACATAATAAATTGGATGGCAATTAATTCCTTGGGTAACTTATTCCAATGACTTTAGACTAGCTTGGGCTATGAAGTGCTCCTGGGTAATTGTAAAGTGAATTATGCCAGAGCAATATTTCCCATAAGCAGTTTAAATGCTGCAAGCAAGCTCTTAAAGAGACTGATTCATTTCAGTGTACCATCACCTAAAGATGGGCAAGTTTTGTTTGTGGTAGATGGCAGAGTTGAACACTCAATTGAGAAATCCATACTTCAGCATGGATTTCCCCTTAGGAATTCTTTTCTGTTGGTTATTTCCTCATCATAGTGATGATAAAAAGCTTACACTGTTTTTAAAACTCGAGTATAGAAAATACCAAACAATCACAAAAGTAGAATTTGTTATTATAACAAATTCTCAGGCACTCACAGCACATCATCACCATGTTTGATCTATTTCATCTCTCCCTGTGGGATTATTTTAAAATAAGCCCCAGATATCATCTTTCACCTGTACATAATTTCAGATTATATTTGAAAGGCAAGGACTTACTTTCCTTTTAAAATATAGATACTCTGTTATCTTCATACTTTCCCCCAAATAAATAATAATTCTTTAATATCAAATATCCAGTGGTACTATTTCCCTATTATTTTGTAAACATTAATTTTGTTTTTGCAGTTGGTTTGAATTGGCATCAAGACAGTCTCATTTCCTCGGTAGGTGTTTCATCCTTATTTTTTTCATGTTGATTTTTTGTTGCTATTAAATTGGATATTTGACCTGTAAAATTTGTGAATTGTGTTCCTGTATTATCATTTACATGTACTTCTGCACTTATTTCTTGTAAATTGGTAGTTAGAGCTAGAGGCTTCATCAGAGTTATGCTTAGTTATTATGGTAAAATTACTTCATAGGTGGTGCTAGGTACTTCCATCAGGAGGTACATAAAATTTGACTATTTATGTGTTTTGTCATGATCACTGTAAAATGATGACATGAAAATCCATTTAATAGTTGGATTAGCTACATAAAGAGAAACTTCCCCTCATTAACTGTTTGCTTCCACTCAAGTATAGTGCATGTAGGGAAAGCAGAAAAATGCTGGATTATTTTACTTTATCTACCAGTTTCCAAAATTATGTTTTGGTTTCTTAGAATACTTCAAAGGTGATCAATGAGATTTTAAAAAATTTATTGTTATGGACTTAAACATGCTTCACATGTTTTAATATATTTCAGTCAGTATCCTTTCTGATGCTCAAATTGTGGGAGCTTATTTATATTGATTCCTGAGTCCTTTGACATGGTTCTAGTCATGGTGGCTTCATTTTCTTTGTTTTCTGGGATACCAAGATGTTCCAGAATTATTATAATACATTTTTTGTCCCAGAACTGAAATAAATCATTTCTCCCAGGAGCCCTGGTTTCTTTCAATGGGAAAAGGTGTTTAGAGACAATAATCTGGGTGATAGAGTTAGTTATTCTATTCATTCTAGACAGGATCCTGCTTCTAGAAATTTTTAAGAACTATGAAGAATTTGATTTTATCCTCTTGTAAGCTAATAAATTCCCCCCTTCCATATTTCATCAATATTGGTAGAAGACCACAGACTCCTGGATCAAAGATTAAAAAAAAATTTTTTTTAACATTTATTTATTATTGAGAGATGGAGAGACAGAGTGTGAGCAGGGGAGGGGTAGAGAGAGGGGAGACACAGAATCTGAAGTAGGCTCCAGGCTCTAAGCTGTCAGCACATAGCCTGACTTGGTTCTCGAACTCACTAACTGTGAGATCATGACCTGAGCTGAAGTCAGTCGCCTAACCAACTGAGCCACCCAGGTGCCCCTCCTGGATCAAAGATTTAAATTTTTTTTATTTAACTCAGCGAAAATAGCCAGAGTATAAGCATTTTTGCATCAGTATCTCAAACCCCATTTTCCACAAGGAGGGCCAGATGATACTTGCACATGAGGTGGGTGTATTACTGGAGGAGAACACTGATTTTAAAGAACCTGAATATTTTCTAATAGGCAATAAGCATGTCTGCCCTTTGCTCTGGAGGAAGAAACTGTGTCTACCAAGGTTGCTTTCTATACAAACATACTTAAGATAATAGCTGGGAACAAAAGGAAGTGAAAGCCTCTGCACAAGATGTGCAGAACTGTGAGACACCCATGGATTGTTGTATTTTTTCAGTGTTTTCAGTGGACATGTAAAATTTAACAATAAAATGATTTAGATATTTCTTTTTTTTTTTAATTTCTTTTTTAATGTTTATTTATTTTTGGGACAGAGAGAGACAGAGCATGAACGGGGGAGGGGCAGAGAGAGAGGGAGACACAGAATCGGAAACAGGCTCCAGGCTCTGAGCCATCAGCCCATAGCCCGACGCGGGGCTCAAACTCACGGACCGCATGATCGTGACCTGAGCTGAAGTTGGATGCTTAACGGACTGAGCCACCCAGGCGCCCGATTTAGATATTTCTAAATAAAATTCAGAAAAGCAGGGTTTTTACTTAACTTTGTTGATGTTACATTATTTCTTTTATCTCATGCATCATATCCCAGTTCTCGCTGACACCAACATAATCATCCATTTCATTTCCTTATCCAACACAAGAAAATAACATGCAGAATAAAAATACCAGTATTACCACTGAAAATTATTAAGATGATTATTATAACATTTACACTTTTTTTTGCATTTTTTTCTTAAGGGTATACGCACAAGGATATACATTCATGTTATTATGCTTTGAAGTTATTGGGATTAGCACCACTTTGTATGATTACTACATTAGCTGGATACACAGTATATTTTTTATGTTACTTTCAATTTTTAGGGATTACTCTTTTAAAGTTTAATATTAATTTTTTTATTTCAAGTTTATTTATTTTGAGAGGGGGGCGGGAGGGGCAGAGAGAGAGAATCCCAAGCAGTCTCCATGCTGTTAGTGCAGAGCCTGACGTGGAGCTGGATCTCACCAACCGTAAGATCATGACCTGAGCTGAAGTCAAGAGTCAGGGTCTTAGTTGGGCACTTAACCAACTGAGCCATCTAGGTGCCCCATTAACTTTTAAATACATAAAATATTTACATAGCTTCAAATAAAATATACACAACAAGATAAATTTTTAAATGTCCAGGTTCTACTCCTATTTCCTCCATACAAATAGTACTGAAATACAAAGCCCCTTGGATTTACCTTTTCATATTTTGCCAGTCTAAATTTAGAATAGAGGGAGGTGGGATTGCTGGATCAAAGGGTAAAAACATGTACAAACAATGTCAGAAATATAGATATTAAACACATAAAAACATATCACTTGACAATTCAATTGTTTTAAGTTTTAGGTACATATTCTGTGAGTTTGGAAAAATAGTTTTAATTTTAATTAAACATTTTTTTTAATGTTTGTTTTTGAGAGAGAGCGAGCAGGAGCAGGGGAGGTGCAGCAAGAGGGGAACAGAAGATCTAAAGCCACTCTGTACTGACAGCAGAGAGCCTGATGCAGGGCTCAAACCCACAAACTGTGAGATCATGACCTGAGCCTATGTTGGACACTCAACCAACTAAGCCACCCAGGCACACTTAATTTTAATTTTTAATTAGTGTTTGATTTTTCAGAGAGCCTAAAAAGTAAACAATAATTACTATTTAAAATTCAGAACAGTAAAGAGGTACATAAGAAATGTAAATAAACAAATTATTTTTTCTTTCTTAAAAATTTGAGTATAGTTGACACACAATGTTACATTAGTTTCAGGTCTACAGTGTTGTGACTCAACATCTTTATATGTTATGCTATGCTCACAAGTGTAGTTACTATCTATCACCATAAAACCCTATTACAATACCATTGACTGTATTTCTTATGCTGTACCACTTATTCCTGTGACTTATAACTCCATAACTGGAAGTCAGTATCTTCAACTTCCTTTCATCCATTGTGCTCATTTCCCCCCACCCCCATCCTCCTTCCCTTTGGCAACCATCAGTTTTCTGTATTTATAGATCTGATGCTGCATTTTGTTTGTTTATGCATTCGTTTTGTGTTTTAGATTTCACATGAGTGAAATCATATGGTATTTGTCTTTGTCTGATTTCACTTAGATTTATACCCTCTAGGCCCATCCATGTCACAAATGACCAGATCTCATAATATATATATGTATATACACATCTTCTTTAGCCATTTATCTATTGATGGACACTTGGGTAGCTTCCATATTTTGGCTATTGTAAGCAATGCTACAATGAAAATAAGAGTGCATATATCTTTTTGAATTAGTGTTTTTGTTTTCTTTGGGTAGATACCCAGTAGTGAAATTATGGGATCATTCTATTTTTAAATTAAGAATGAAACTAGACCACTTATACCATACACAAAAATTAACTCAAAATGGATTAAAGATCTGAATGTGAGACCTAAAACCATAAAACTTCTAGAAGAGAACATAAGCAGTAATTTCCTTAGCATTGCAAGGAATTTTTTTAGTTTTTTCTAGGTATGTCTCCTAAGACAAGGGAAACAAAAGGAAAATAAATTATTGGGACAACACAAAAATAAAATCTTTTTTAGAAAAAGAAATTCATCAACAAAATGAAAAGGTGAACTACTGAGTAGGATAAAGTATTTACAAATGATATATCTGATAAAGGATCAATATCCAAACTATATAAAGAACTGAACACATGCAAAAATAACCCAACTAAAAAATGGACGGAAGGCAGGTTTGTTTCTCATGAGACGTTTCCCCTGGCTTGCAAATGGACACCTTCAAGCTGTATCCAGACCTGGTATCTTCTTTGTGTACCTGCATATTTGTGTCCACTTTGGATCTGGCCCCACCATAATGGCCTCATTTAACTTAACCACCCACTTAAAGGTCTTTTATCTTCAAATATAATCACATTCTAAGGTACTGGGGGTTAGGGCTTCAGTATATAAATTTTGAGAGGACACAATTCAGCTCATAACAGTGTCAAATTCTCTGTAGGGGTTGTGACATGTAGCATTCCCATAAACACAATGATGAAGGCCCCTTTCTTCACAGTCTCACCAACAGAGTACCTTGTCAAACTTTTGAATTTTTGACAAACTGATGGTAAAAAATGAAATCTCCGTGTAGTTCCTTCTTTTTTTTTAATATGAAATTTATTGTCAAATTGGTTTCTATACACACCCAGTGCTCATCCCAACAGGTGCCCTCCTCAATGCCCATCGCCCACTTTCCCCTCCCTTCCACTCCCCATCAACCCTTAGTTTATTTTCAGTTTTTAAGAGTTTCTTATGGTTTGCTTCCTTCCCTCTCTGTAACTTTTTTTCCCTCTTCCCCTCCCCCATGGTCTTCTGTTAAGTTTCTCAGAATCCACATAAGAGTGAAAACATATGGTATCTGTATTTCTCTGTATGACTTATTTCACTTAGCATAACTCCCCAGTTCCATCCACGTTGCTACAACAGGCCATATTTCGTTCTTTCTCATTGCCACGTAGTATTCCATTGTATATATAAACCACAATTTCTTTATCCATTCATCAGTTGATGGGCATTTAAGCTCTTTCCATAATTTGGCTATTGTTGAGAGTGCTGCTATAAACATTGGGGTACAAGTGCCCCTATGCATCAGCACTCCTGTATCCCTTGGGTAAATTCCTAGCAGTGCTATTGCTGGGTCATAGGGTAGATCTATTTTTAATTTTTTGAGGAACCTCCACACTGTTGTCCAGAGCAGCTGCACCAGTTTGCATTCCCACCAACAGTGCAAGAGGGTTCCCATTTCTCCACATCCTCTCCGGCATCTAATGTCCCCTGATTTGTTCATTTTGGCCACTCTGACTGGCATGAGGTGATATCTCAGTGCGGTTTTGACTTGTATTTCCCTGATGAGGAGTGACGTTGAACATCTTTTCATGTGCCTGTTGGCCATCTGGATGTCTTCTTTAGAGAAGTGTCTATGCATGTCTTCTGCCCATTTCTTCACTGGATTATTTGTTTTTTGGGTGTGGAGTTTGGTGAGTTCTTTATAGATTTTGGATACTAGCCCTTTATCCGATATGTCATTTGCAAATATCTTTTCCCATTCTGTCAGTTGCCTTTTAGTTTTGTTGATTGTTTCCTTTGCAGTGCAGAAGTTTTTATCTTCATGAGTTCCCAATAGTTCATTTTTGCTTTTAATTCCCTTGCCTTTGGAGATGTGTCAAGTAAGAAATTGCTGTGGCTGAGGTCAGAGAGGTCTTTTCCTGCTTTCTCCTCTAGGGTTTTGATGGTTTCCTGTCTCAAATTCAGGTCCTTTATCCATTTTGAGTTTATTTTTGTGAATAGTGTAAGAAGTGGTCTAGTTTCATTCTTCTGCATGTTGCTGTCCAGTTCTCCCAGCACCATTTGTTAAAGAGACTGTCTTTTTTCCATTGGATGTTCTTTCCTGCTTGTCAAAGTTGGCCATACTTTTGTGGGTCCAATTCTGGAGTCTCTGTTTTATTCCATTGGTCTATGTGTCTGTTTTTGTGCCAATACCATGCTGTCTTGATGATGACAGCTTTGTAGTAGAGGCTAAAGTCTGGGATTGTGATGCCTCCTGCTTTGGTCTTCTTCAATATTACTTTGGCTATTCGGGGTCTTTTGTGGTTCCGTACAAATTTTAAGATTGCTTGTTCTATCTTTGAGAAGAATGCTGGTGCAATTTTGATTGGGATTGCATTGAATGTGTAGATAGCTTTCGGTAGTATTGACATTTTAACAATATTTATTCTTCCAATCCATGAGCATGGAATGTTTTTACATTTCTTTGTATCTTCTTCAATTTTCTTCATAAGCTTTCTATAGTTTTCAGCATTCATCTTTTACATCTTTGGTTCGGTTTATTCCTGCGTATTTTATGATTTTTGGTGCAATTGAGAATGGGATCAGTTTTTTATTTGTCTTTCTGTTGCTTCATTGTTAGTGTATAAGAATGCAACTGAATTCTGTACATTAAGTTTGTATCCTGCGACTTTGCTGAATTCATGTATCAGTACTACTAGACTTTTGGTGGAGTCTTTTGGGTTTTCCATGTATAATATCATGTCTTGTGCAAAAAGTGAAAGCTTGGCTTCATCTTTGCCAATTTAGATGCTTTGATTTCCTTTTGTTGTCTGATTGCTGATGCAAGAACTTCCAACACCATGTTAAACAACAGCTGTGAGAGTGGACATCCCTGTCGTGTTCCTGATCTCAGGGGGAAAGCCCTCAGTTTTTCCCCATTGAGGATGATATTAGCTGTGGGCTTTTCATAAATGGCTTTTATGATGTTTAAGTATGTTCCTTCTGTCCCAACTTTCTCGAGGGTTTTTATTAAGAAAGATGCTGAATTTTGTCAAATGCCTTTTCTGCATCGATTGACAGGATCATATGGTTCTTATCTTTTCTTTTATTAATGTGATGTATCACATTTCTTGATTTGCAAATACTGAACCAGCCCTGCATCCCAGGAATGAATCCCACTTGATCATGGTGAATAATTCTTTTTACATGCTGTTGAGTTCGATTTGCTAGTATCTTGTTGAGAATTTTTGCATCCATATTCATCAGGGATACTGGCCTGTGGTTCTCTTTTTTTGCTGGGTCTCTGTCTGGTTTAGGAATCAAAGTAATGCTGGCTTCATAGAATGAGTCTGGAAGTTCTTCTTCCCTTTCTACTTTTTGGAACAGCTTGAGAAGGATAGGTATTATCTCTGCTTTAAATGTCTAGTAGAATTCCCCAGGAAAGCCATCTGGTCCTGGACTCTTATTTGTTGGGAGATTTTTGATAACTGATTCAATTTCTTCACTGGTTATAAGTTTTTTCAAATTTTCTATTTCTTCCTGTTTGGGTTTTGGAAGTGTGTGGGTGCTTAGGAATTTGCCCATTTCTTCCAGGTTGTCCAGTTTGTTGGCATATAATCTTTCATAGTATTCCCTGATAATTGGTTGTATTTGTGAGGGATTGGTTGTAATAATTCCGTTTTCACTCATTATTTTATCTATTTGGGTCATCTTCCTTTCCTTTTTGAGACACCTGGCTAGAAGTTTATCAATTTTGTTTATTTTTTCAAAAAACCAACTCTTGATTTCATTGATCTGCTCTACTGTTTTTTTAGATTCTATATTGTTTATTTCTGCTCTGATATTTATTGTTTCTCTTCTTCTGCTGGGTTTGTGGTGTCTTTGCTGTTCTGCTTCTATTTCCTTTAGGTGTGCTGTTAGATTTTGTATTTGGTATTTTTCTTGTTTCTTGAGATAGGCTTGGATGGCAATGTATTTTCCTCTCAGGACTGCCTTCACTGCATCTGAAAGCATTTGGATTGTTGAATTTTCATTTTCATTTGTTTCCATTATTTTTAAATTTCTTCTCTACTTGCCTGGTTGACCCATTCACTCTTCAGTAGGGTGTTCTTTAACCTCCATGCTTTTGGATGTTTTCCAGACTTTTTCTGTGGTTGATTTCAAGTTTCATAGCATTGTGGTCTGCAAGTGTGCATGGTATGACCTCAATTCTTTTATACTTATGAAGGGCTGTTTTGTGACCCAGTATATGATCTATCTTGGAGAATGTTCCATGTGCACTCAAGAAGAAAATATATTCTGTTGCTTTGGGATGCAGAGTTCTAAATATATCTGTCAAGTCCATCTGATCCAATATATCATTCAGGGCCCTTGTTTCTTTATTCTCTGTCTAGATTTTCTATCCATTGTTATAAGTGGAGTATTAAAGTCCCCTGCAATTGCCACATTCTTATCAATAAGGTTTATTATGTTTGTGATTGTTTTATATATTTGGGGGCTCCCATATTTGGCACATAGATATTTATAATTGTTAGCTCTTCCTGGTGGATAGACCCTGTAATTATGATATAATGCCCTTCTTCATCTCTTGTTACAGCCTTTAATTTAAAGTCTAGTTTGCCTTGATATAAGTATGGCTACTCCAGCTTTCTTTTGACTTCCAGTAGCATGATAGACAGTTCTCCTTCCCCTCACTTTCAATCTCAAGGTGTCCTCAGGCCTAAAATGAGTCTCTTGTAGACAGCCAATAGATGGGTCTTGTTTTTTAATCCATTCTGATACTTTGTGTCTTTTGGTTGAAGCATTTAGTCCATTTACATTCAGTGTTATTATAGAAAGATATCAGTTTAGAGTCATTGTGATGTCTGTAGGTTTCATGCTTGTGGTGATGTCTCTGGTACTTTGTGGTCCTTGCAACATTTCACTCACAGAATCCCCCTGAGGATCTCTTGTAGGGGTCATTTAATGGTGATGAATTCCTTCAGTTTTTGATTGTTTGGGAAAACCTTTAACTCTCCTTCTATTCTGAATGACAGACTTGCTGAATAAAGGGTTCTCGGCTGCATATTTTTTCTGTTCATCACATTGAAGATTTCCTGCCACTCCTTTCTGGCCTGCCAAGTTTCAGTAGATACGTCTGCTACTACCATTATGTGTCTACTTTTGTATGTTAGGGCCCATTTATCCCTAGCTACTTTCAGAATTCTCTCTTTGTCCTTGTATTTTGCCAGTTTCACTATGATATGTCATGCGGAAGATTGATTCAAATTACATCTGAAGGGAGTTCTCTATGCCTCTTGTATTTAAATGCCTATTTCCTTCCCTAGATCAAGGAAGTTCTCAGCTATGATTTGTTCAAGTACACCTTCAGCCCCTTTCTCTCTCTCTTCTTTTTCTGAAATTCCTATGATACAGATATTGTTCCGTTTGATTGCATCACTTAGTTCTCTAATTCTCCCCTCTTACTCCTGGATTTTTTTATCTCTCTTTTTCTCAGCCTCCTATTTTTCCATAATTTTATCTTCTAATTCACGTATTCTCTCGTCTGCGTCTTCAATCTGTGCTATGGCTGCCTACATTTTATTTTGCACCTCATTTTTAGCATTTTTAGTTCCTCATGACTATTTTTTAGTCCCTTGATCGCTGTAGCAATAGATTCTCTGCTGTCCTCTATGCTTTTTTCAAGCCCAGTGATTAATTTTATGACTATTATTCTAAATTCTTGTTCCATTATATTGCTTAAATCAGTTCTGATCAATTCTTTAGTTGTCACTACTTCCTGGAGTTTTTTTTTAGGGCAATTCTTCCATTTTGTCATTTTGGCTAGCTTTCTGACCCTTATGCATTTTAAAAGCTTGTTGTGTGCTCTGCACCTGTGAGCACTGCTATATTAAAGGAGGGTCATACACTGTCCGGGGCCTGGCCTTTCAGGAGGTGTTTTTTCAGGGGTTGTTACTTGCTCTCTGTTGTTATGACTTTGGTTATTTTATTACCTTACTCGTAGTGATATTTTGTACCCTGCACCAGATGTGCTTCGATTTGTTCCTTGGAGTAGCCTTGTAAAGGAAAACAGATAGACAAACAGGAGATAAAATCATGCAAACACACAAGTAAATAATACAAACAAACAAAAACAAAACCTAAAGACTAAAAACAAAAAACCCCAAAACGCTGATTATAAGTAAAGAAGAAGATAGAGGCAGTGCTGATGGAAGAGCATATACAAAGAGAGAAATGACAGGAGTGGGGGCAGAGGGATGGATAAATGTTGATTAGGCAGAGAGACTAAGAGGCTTAATCTAGAGAGAGAGAAAGGAAAATAAAGAAGGAGGTGGGGAAAACAAAACAAAGATTAAGTTAGCCAGACAGAGAAACTACACGGCTTGATTATTCCACAGAGGGAGAAAGGAGTGTGAAGAAGGAGGTGTAGAACATGTATCAAGACAATGGATTAAATATGCCTGTGTAGACCGACCAATAACCAGAGTAACCAGCCTAGAGGAGGGAAGAGATAAGGAGGAGAAATGGGTGGGGGGGAGAATATATCTATATATCCAGAATAGACCTAGAGTTAATCCAGGCAATGCTGCATTGCTTGTAGGTAGTAGCTGTCTGCAGCATTTGTGCCACTCCAGTGGATATGCGGTTATCCAGTACAAGGGGCGTGGTTTGGCATTTTCTGGACCCACCTCCACTATGGGCCCCAGGAGCGATCCCGCCTTGGTGGTGGGGGTGGGGGTGGGGGGAATGGTGATCTCCCAGTCTCTTTTCCACAGAGCTGGACCCGGTGGACTCCGTTTGAGTCCTCCTCACTATGCAGCGGGTGCAGACAGGGGTGGTCCTTCTCGCTCCACCAATTCCCCTGACCCTGTGCTTAGTTAGGATTCAAAGTCCTGCTCCATGTGCTCTGGCTCTCAGTGCAGTGATGTGTGGTCCAGGCTGGCTTTGTCTGTGCCGCTGAACTTCAGGGAGGACTGACTTCTCCTATTGCGACTTATGGACTGAGTGCTGCTGCCCTCGCCGTGAGCCCCCGTGGTGGCGGTCACAGGTAGGCTTTGTCTTTTCCCACAGCACTCCAGGGAGACAGCAGCCTTTTTCTCCTGCAGATTGTGCCCTTGGCCCAGCCACTGCTCCCAGGGGTGGCAGATGCAAGCAGGTTCTGTGCTATCATGCAGCCCTCCAGGGAAGGAACCACTTTCTCCAGCTGCGACTGAGCCTCTGACCTACCACCGCACCCAGGGCTGGCTCCCCTCCCCTGGTGCATGAACAGGGAGCCAGCCCCAGTCCGAAGAAAGCCCCACAGTTAGAGATAGGATCCCTCTCAGTCTCAGTCCAAGGTCTTTCTCCTGTCCAGATATGGTTCTACACTTCCATAGCCACTCTTTCTCTTCCCTTTGTATCTCTGCAGAAGGGGGTCCCTCCCCTCCGTGCCCATAGGGCTTTTTTTTTTTTATTTCCCTCAGTTCGCAGTTACCCACCTATCTTTTTTCCAGCTTTCCCATTTTCTTCCCAGTGGATTCAGTCTCTTTTCATCCCAGGCTCTGGTGTTCAAAGTCCTTTGGCTTCTACACTTCTTTGTTTGAGAGACGCAGGACATATGGATCCCCCTACTTCTCCACCATGCTGAGATCTTCCTCAGTGTAGTTCCTTCTGTTAATTATTTTATTGAAGTATGACATGCATGCAGTAAAATATACAAATCTAATATATAAGGCTCCATTGATTTTTCTGGGGTGAATTTACACATGTAGTCACTATCCAAACAAAGAATATTGCTGTAATCTGAGAAGCCTCTGTCATTTCTCTAAAGTCATCTACCTCCTCCCCTAAATGACACTTCTCTGACTTTATTGCCAGAGATTCTTATTTATTTATTTATTTATTTACATACAAGTTATCATATAGTGCTATAATGATTTCAGGAATAGATTCCAGTGATTCATTCCCTATTTATAACACCCAATACTCATCCCAACTAGTTTCCTTTATAGTGCCCCTTACTCATTTAGCCCATCCGCCCACCCGCAATCCCTCCAGAAACCCTCAGTTTGTTCTCTGTATTTAGAGTCTTTTATGTCCCTTTCCTTGTTTTTATATTATTTTTTCTTCCCTTCTCTTAATGTTCATCTGCTTGGTATCTTAAATTCCTCATATGAGTGAAGTCATATGATGTTTGTCTTTTTCTGGCTAATTTCACTTAGCATAATACCCTCTAGTTCCATCCATGTAGTTGCAAATGACAAGATTTCATTCTTTTTGATTGCCAAGTAATATTCCATTGTATACATATATATCACATCTTCTTTATCCATTCATCCATTGATGGACATTTGGGCTCTTTCCATGCTTTGGCTATTGTCGATAGTGCTGCTATTATAAACATTGGGGTGCATGTGCCCCTTTGAAACAGCACACCTGTATCCCTTGGATAAATACCTAATAGTGCAATTCCTGGGTTGTAGGGTAGTTCTATTTTTAATTTTTTGAGGAACCTTCATACTGGTTTCCAGACTGGCTGCACCAGTTTGCATTCCCATCAGCAGTGCAAAAGAGATCCTCTTTCTCCACATCAACAACATCTGCTGTTGCCTGAGTTGTTAATTCTAGCCATTCTGACTGATAAGAAGTGGTATCTCATTGTGGTTTTAATTTATATTTCCCTGATGATGAGTGATGTTGAGCATTTTTTCATGGGTCTGTTAGTCATCTGGATGTCTTTGGAGAAGTGTCTACTCATGTCTTTTGTCCATTTTGTCACTGGATTATTTGTTTTTTGGGGGTGTTGAGTTTGATCAGTCCTTTAAAGATTTTGGATACTAATCCTTTATCTGATATGTCATTTGTAAATATCTTCTCCCATTCTGTTGGTGCCTTTTAATTTTGGTGATTGTTTCTTTCACTGCACAGAAATTTTTATTTTGATGAGGTCCCCATAGTTCATTTTTGCTTTTGTTTTCCTTGTCTCCAGAGACATGTTGAGTAAAAAATTGCTGCAGCTGAGGTCAAAGAGATTTTTGCCTGCTTTCAACTCTAGGATTTTGATGGCTTCCTGGCTTACATGTAGGTCTTTCATCCATTTTGAGTTTATTTTTGTGTATGGTGTAAGAAAGTGGTCCAGGTTAATTTTTCTGCATGTCACAGCAGTCAGCTGTCCAGTTTTCCCAGCACCATTTGCTGAAGAGACTGCCTGTATTCCATGGGTATTCTTTCCTGCTTTGTCAAAGATTAGTTGCCCAAAGTCTGTGGGTCCATTTCTGGGTTCTCTATTCTGTTCCATTGATCTGAGTGTCTGTTTCTGTGCCAGTACCTTACTGCCTTGATGAATACAGCTTTGTAATACAACTTGAAGTCCGGAATTGTGATGCTTCCAGCTTTGGTTTTCTTTTTCAGGATTGCTTTGGCTTTTTGGAGTCTTTTCTGGTTCCATACAAATCTTAGGATTATTTATTTTAGCTCTGTGAAGATTGCTGGTGTTATTTTGATAGAGATTGCATTGAATATGTAGATTGCTTTGGGTCTCAACGTCTTAACAATATTTGTTCTTCCAATCCATGGGCATGGAATATTTTTCCATTTTTTTTCATGTGTCCTCTTCAATTTCTTTCATTGGCTTTGTATGGTTTTCAGTGTACAGATTTTTCACCTCTTTGGTTAGATTTATTCCTAGGTACTTTTTGGGTTTTGGTGCTGTTGTAAATGGGTTCAAATCCTTAATTTCTCTTTCTGTTCCTTCATTATTGGTGTATAGGAATGTAACTGATTTCTGTGCATTGGTTTTATATCCTGTAACTTTGCTGAATTCATGGATCAGTTCTAGCAGTTTTTTGGTGGAATCTTTTGGGTTTTCCATATAGAGTATCATGTCATCTGTGAAGAGTGCAAGTTTGACTTAATCTTTGCAAATTGGAGTGCCTTTTATTCCTTTGTGTTGTCTGATTGCTGAGGCTAGGACTTCCAGTATTATGTTGAATATTAGTGGTAAGAGTGGATATCCCTGTCATGTTCCTGACCTTACGGGGAAAGCTCTGTTTTTTCCCACTGAGGATGATGTTAGTAGTGGGTCTTTCATATATGGCTTTTATGATGTTGAGGCATGATCCTTCTATTCCTCCATTCCTGAGGGTTTTGATCAAGAAAGGATACTGTATTTTGTCAAATGCTTTCTTGCATCTATTGAGAGGATTGTGTGGTTCTCGTCCTTTCTTTTATTGATATGATGTATCACATTGATTATTTTGCACTTATTGAACCAGCCCTGCATCCCGTGTATAAATCCCACTTGGTCATGGTGAATAATTCTTTTAATATATTGTTGGATGTCATTGGCTAGTATCTTGTTGAAGATTTTTGCATCCATGTTCATCAGGGAAATTGGTCTGTAACTCTCCTTTTTAGTGGGGTCCTTGTCTGGTTTTGGAATCAAGGTAGTGCTGGCTTCATAGAATGAGTTTGGAAGTTTTCCTTCCATTTCTATTTTTTGGAACAGTTTCAAGAGTATAGGTGTTAATCCTTCTTTAAATGTTTGGTAGAATTCCCCTGGAAGGCCATCGGCCCTAGACTTCTGTTTTTTGGGAGATTTTTGATTACTAATTCTATTTCTTTACTAGTTATGGGTCTGTTCAAATTTTCTATTTCTTCTTGTTTCAGTTTTGGTAGTTTATGTTTCTAGGAATTTGTCAATATCTTCCAGATTGCCCATTTATTGGCATATAATTGCTCATAATATTCTCTTATTATTGTTTGTATTTCTGTAGTGTTGTTTGTGATCTCTCCTCTTTCATTCTTGGTTTCATTTGTTTGGGTTCTTTCCTTTTTCTTTTTGTGATTAATTGATTTATGTATTTGGGTGCTTCCACCTTTGAAGCATAAATGTTTACAATTGTTAGATCTTCTTGGTGGATAGACCCCTTAGTTATGGCATAATGCCCTTCTTCATCTCTTGTTACAGTCTTTATTTTAAAGTCTAGATTGTCTCATATGAGTATGGCTACTCCAGCTTTCTTTTGGTGACTGTTAGCATGATAGTAAGGGGATGGAGAATCATCTATCAATCTGAAGGTGTCTTTGGGTCTAAAATGGGTCTCTTGTAAACAGCATATAGATGGATCTTGTTTTCTTATCCATTCTGTTACCCTATGTCTTTTGATTGGAGCATTGAGTCCCTTGATGTTTAGAGTGAGTACTGAAAGATACGAATTTATTGCCATTATGCTGCTTGCAGAGTTGGAGTTTCTAGTGGTGTTCTCTTGTCCTTTCTAGTCTTTGTAGCTTTTTTTTTTTTTTTTTTTTGGTCTTTTCTCCCCTCAGAGTCCCCTTTAAAATTTATTGCAGGGCTGGTTTAGTGGTCACAAACTCCTTTAGTTTTTGTTTGTCTGGGAAAATTTTTCTCTCCTATTTTTAATGAAACCTTGTTGATAAAGAATTCTTGGCTGCATATTTTTCTGATTCAACACATAGAATATATCCTGTCACTCCTTTCTGGCTGCCAAGTTTCTGTTGATAGGTCTGCTGTAAACATGATCTGTCTTCCGTTGTAGGTTAAAGACTTTTTACCCCCTTGCTACTTTCATGATTCTTTCCTTGCCTGAGTATTTTGTGAATTTGGCTATGATATGCCTTGTTGATGGTCATGTTTTGTTGAATCTAATGGGAGTCCTCTGTGCTTCCTGGATTTTGATGTCTGTGTCTTTCCCCAGGTTAGGAAAATTTTCTGCTATGATTTGCTCACATAACCCTTCTACCCCTATTTCTCTCTCGTCATCTTCTGGGACCCCTATAATTCGATGTTATTCCTTTTTAATGAGTCACTGAGATTTTTAATACTTATATTGTGTTCTTTTGCCTTAGTTTCCCTCTTTTTTCCCGCTTCATTACTCTCCATAAGTTTGTCATCTATATCGCTGATTCTCTGCTCTGCTTCATCCATCCTTGCAGTCATAGAATCCATTTGAGATTGTATCTTAGTTATACCAGTCCTGACTAGATTTTCTTTTATTTCCACAGAAGGGGATTCTATGCTTCTTTCAACCCCAGCTAGTATTCTTATTGCCGTGATCTAAATTCTGGTCCAGACATCTTGCTTGTAACTGTGTTGATTAAGTCCCTAGCTGTCATTTCTTCCTGTTCTTTCCTTTTGAGTGAATTCCTTCATTTTGTCATTTTGGAGGAAGAAATGAATTAATAAAGTGAAAAAAAATAAAAAATTAAAAACAACACAAAGAAATCAAATAAAGGATGCTACATCCTAGGTGTGTTTTGGTCTGGTTGTTGAAAGAAGCTTGACAGATTAGAGAAAAAAAGGGAAGGATAAGAAAAGAAACAAAAGAAAAAAGAAAAGAAAAAAACAAAAAACGAAAAAAAGGAAAATGTTTGAAAGTTTGAAAAAAGAATACAATAAAATAGAATAAAATTAAATGATGAAAGTAAAATAGAATTTAAAAAATATACAAAAAAGTAAAACATATAGTAGACAAAAAAAGAAAAATATTTTTAATAAAAATGGAAAATAAAAGTTGATTTTTTTCTCTTTATTCAAGAATAAGAAAAGAAAATAAAAAGAAAAAAAATTGAATAAAAGGACTAGTGAACAGAGTGAAGTACGATTGAAATCACATCTAGTTTCCTGTAGAAGTCAAGCTATGAAGCACTTTATAGTCCATAAACTAAGCAGGTGGAGAGACTTGTGTTTGTCAAAAGTGCTGTTGGCCCAGCTGGGCAGGTTTTAATGTAATTGCTCCATTCTCCACTAGATGGCACTGCTTAGCTTACTGGAGTGGATTGTTGTGGTGCTTGTAGGTGTATATGCGCATACGTGGGAGGGATGAAAATGATGTCACCTAGCTACCCAGTCTCTAAGTATTGGAACTCTGTGTTCTCCATGACTGGCAATCAAGCACCGATCCTTTGTCTCTAACTTCTGTCCAATCCCTGCTTCTACACTGTGACCAAGCCATCAGGCTACTAGACGGCACCTCCCTCCTGAGTTTTATCTCAGATGAGGCTGTGTTTCCCAGCCCCTCACTTATGAGAGGCTGCATCTTTAACCCACTCAGATCTTCTGGGGGAGACTCTTGCTGAGCAATGGCCAGGTGCTGGCCCACCAAGATGCCAGCCCACCCCCAGGAACGTTCACGAGACCACACTACTGTGGTCTACTGCACTACAGAGACTGTGGCTGGGTGCCAGCCTGTCCCAGAAAAAGTTTGTGTGATCTTGTAGCAGCAGCGTTTCAGGCTTTATAGGAAAATCACAACACACATCTGGCACCAGGCCTCACCCTTAATGTCCTTGTTCCAGCACCAGCTATTGTGGTTGTTCTCCATGGTCCACTGGGAACTTTGCCTGTGGGGTGGCTGCACAACCCCTACCAAATGTCCTCCCAGCAGGGGAACCGCTTCTCCCCGTGTGGCCTGAGGGCCCCAAGACCTTACTCTGCTCCTGGGGATTCACCCTTCCTACCAGAGCACCACCAGGTATCAAGCTGTGGAGTTTCAGACTCTGTGCTCCCCCTTTTTATAGAGTCTTAATGTAATTTAAACGCTCTCCTTTCTCTTTTTTCCCTTTTGTGTTCAGTCCCTGTGGCTTTTTCCACTTTTCCACTTTCAAGCTGCTTTTTTTTTTTTTTTTGAGGGTGGGTGCTTTTCCCATACTCTCCTCCCATCTCCATCCTCCCTCTGCAAAAATAGCTCCCTGCCCTCTGCAGCTTCTTTCCCCCAGTTCACCACTCTGAACTGCATAGCTGCCAAGTTCTGTGGTTCAGGTAGTGCAGATTGTTGTGTTAATCCTCAAATCAGTTTCTAGGTGTGCATGGTTTAGTGTTGATCTGGCTGCATTTCAGGGACAAGAGATGCAAAAAAACCTTCCATGCTGTTCTGCCATCCTGGCTCCTCCTATGGTGAACTCTTTAGAAGGAAGTCTCTATCCTCAGTCCACACTTCAGGAGTGGGCAGTTACACTGTTATGCTCCCCATCCTTGATGGCTGAATATTTATATAAATTATTTGGAAGTCTTCTACATGGAGGATTTATCTCTTCTCCCCCATTTATTAATTTATTCAATTTAAATCAATATGAACTCAAAAATATCTATTTTACACTTTGAATTATAATCCAATACTATTTTGTTTCTCAAAGTATTCCACCTTTGCCTGTTGGGAGCTCTTTCAGTGGCTTCTATGTCCCTTTGATGCACCCCAATATTGTAGACTTTTTTTTTTAACACTTTCTTATTTTCTGGCACTACAAAGATGCTCTAGTCTTATGTCATTCCTGTTGCAGTCCTTGAATCAGCCGTTTCTTCAAGGACCCCTGATTCCTTTTATCAGAATGATAAAGAAACCAAGAACTGGGCACTCGGTGGGTTCATCACTACTGGTGTGCCATTGCTTCCAGGCCCTCTTAGCAGATAGAGCAAGGCACTGTATATGTATATACTAACCTGTGCATGCACATATATCTATACATGTTTCTACATGTAAGCATTTGTATCTATGTTAGCTAAATGAGTTCACACTTAGGAGTTTATACTCTGCTAAATGAATTCATATGCACAGTCTAGTCCATAGCACATGGACCTCTATCCTCTTTTGCTTGCTTATAAATAACCTTCTATTCTGAAAAACCTAGCTCTCACCATATACCACCCATTTACTTAATTGTTCAATTCTAGTACATATGTATGGTGGTTCTAGAATTCTTAACCCAATATACCTAAGGGATACAACTTTATCAAATAGAATGCAAGTTTTTTTTTTTTTTTTTTTTTTTTTGCCTTTGGTCTTGAAGACTTCACTGATTCCAGAGTTACTTAGTTGAGCACCCATCTCCTTCAGGTTTTTTCATAAATGTGGAATACAGTTAGATTGTTTTGTCATACTCTACATCAGTTTGTCCAAATTGCCATTTAAATGCTCCTACAATTTTGTGACCTTGGTGATGTCTGCTCTAGGTAAACTCATCTCAATTGCTATATTACTCTGCATGTGCCTGTTTCCCCAGATTTTGGAGTGGTGGTTTGCCCTGCAATCCCATTTCTCCAAAGGGTTTAAAGCAAGTTTGTTCACATTTGTTTATTGGTCTAAGGATGGACATGATGACTTCCAAGTTCTTTACTTGTTGGAGCTGTGGCTTGGTTTTTAATACTCTTAAAAAATGTCTTTTGATGAATCGATGAGTTTTTTAATGAAATCTGAATTACTGTCTTTTACCTTTTTTGGTTATTGCATTTTTCTTCTTACTTAAGCAGTCTTTGCCTTCCAAGGTTGTAAAGCCTTTTTCTATATTTTTACCTAACAGCTTTATTGTTTTATCTTTCTATGATCTATGATCCATTTGTGTGTAGTGGAGGTGGAGTTAGGATTTATTTATTTTTCCCATGTGGATTTTCAATTGTTTTAGTACCATTTATTGAAAATAATGGTCTTCTTTTTCCTACTCTATTGCAGTTCATTTTCACTGAACTTTAGGTAATGACTTTTTACATTGTTTCAGGACTCTGTATTTTGTTCCAACAGTCTATTTATTTATCATTATATCACTCACATTGTTTAATTGATGTAGCTTTATAATGTCTTAATATTTGGTAGTGTAATGTCTAAATATTTAGTAGTAGAAGTTCTTTAATTTTATTTTTCCTTAAGATTGTTTTTTCTTATCTTTGCCACTTTGAATTCCCATAAAAATTTAGAATCAGTTGTCACTTTTCACAAAAACTCCTGCTGAAATTTGAATGAGATTGCATTGAATCTATAGAGCAATTTGAAGAAAATTGCTGTCTTAAAAAATATTGAATGTTCCAATCCTTTAGTGGTATATCACTCCATTTATTTTGTTCTTTTAAAATTTGTTTTTAGTTTTTTTTTTCCTCTAATGCTTTTATGTATCTCTCAAATTAAATCCTAGGTAGTTTATGTTTTTGAAGTAATTATAAATTAGTTTTTTTTTAAGTTCATTTTCTAATTGTGTTTTGTCTATTGCATAGAATAACAATTTTTATCTTATTCATTTAACTTATTAAGTCTCGTAGTTTATCATAGATCTTTTAAAATTTTCTATGTTTACTATTATATCATCTGTGAGTAATGACAGTTGTAGTTCTTCCTTTCTAGTCTTTATAACTTTTCTTTGTTATTCTTGCCTTAGAGCAATGATAAGGACTTCTATTAAATTGTTGAATAAAGTCATAGTAGTAGACATCTTTATTTTATTCCCAACATCAGAGGATAAAGTTTACAGTCTTTTAACTTTAGGTAGGACATTTACTCGATAGTCTTTTTTAAGATTAAAAAATTAACCATATCATACTAAGAAATTCCTTTTTATTCCTAACTTAATAAAATTATATATAAATATATAAAATATATATGAAGAATGAGTTATAAATTTCTATCATTTTTTTCCTGTCAATATGATCCATATGTTTTTCTCCTTACTTTGTTAATGTGGTTAATTACACTAGTTAATTTACATATTTAAAAAAATTTACATTCATAGAATAAATACAACTTGATCATGATATTTATATATATTATTAGATTTGATTTATCAGTGTTTTGTAGGTGTTTCACATCTATGTTGTGAGAGAAATGTTTTTAAGTTTTTTAATGTTTATTTATTTTTTAGAGAGAGAAAGAGAGAGAGAGAGTGTGAGCAAGGGTGAGGCAGATAGAGACACAGAATCTGAAGCAGGCTCCAGGCTCTGAGCTGTCAGCACAGAGCTCAAACTCACAGACTGTGAGATCATGACCTGAGCTGAAGTCAGATGCTTAACTGACTGAGCCACCCAGGTACTCCTGTTGTGAGAGAAAATTTAATGAACTTTCTTTTCTTGTAATATTTTTGCCAAGTATTGATATCAAAGTTATGCTGGCATCATAGGAAGTGCACTTGATTTTTAAAATCCTGGAAGAGTTTGCATAAGCTTTATATATTTGAGGGAATTCACTAATGAAGTCATTTGGTCCAGGAGTTTTCTTTGTGAAATGTTTTAAATTATAGAATACAGTCCTTTAATAGAAATAGATGGGGGCGCCTGGGTGGCTCAGTTGGTTGGGCGTCCGCCTTCGGCTCAGGTCATGATCTCGTGGTCCGTGAGTTCAAGCCCCACGTTGGGCTCTGTGCTGACAGCTCAGAGCCTGGAGCCTGTTTCAGATTCTGTGTCTCCCTCTCTCTCTGACCTTCCCCCATTCATGCTCTGTCTCTCTCTGTCTCAAAAATGAATAAACGTTAAAAAAAATTAAAAAAGGGGTGCCTGGGTGGCTCAGTCGGTTGGGCGTCCGACTTCGGCTCAGGTCATGATCTCGCGGTCTGTGGGTTCGAGCCCCACGTTGGGCTCTGGGCTGACAGCTCAGAGCCTGGAGCCTGTTTCAGATTCTGTGTCTCCCTCTCTCTCTGCCCCTCCCCTGTTCATGCTCTGTCTCTCTCTGTCTCAAAAATAAATAAACATTAAAAAAAATTTAAAAAAAGGAAATTAAAAAAAATAGAAATAGATGCATTTAAGTTTTATGTTTTTTGTGTCAGTTTTGGTTAATTGGATTCTTTTTTTTTTTTTAACATTTATTTATTTTTGAGACAGAGAGAGACAGAGCATGAATGGGGGAGGGTCAGAGAGAGGGAGACACAGAATCCGAAACAGGCTCCAGGCTCCGAGCTGTCAGCACAGAGCCCGACGCGGGGCTCGAACTCACGGACTGCGAGATCGTGACCTGAGCCGAAGTCGGCCGCCCAACCGACTGAGCCACCCAGGCGCCCCGGTTAATTGGATTCTTAAAGAAATTTGTGTATTTAATCTATCTTTTTAGTATCTACAATATCTCTAGTGAAGTCCTTCTTTTAATTCCTAAAATTGGCAATTTATTTCTTCTTTCTTTTTTGTCTTGATCACTTTTTGCCAGGGATTTATTGATTTGATTAGCTTTTCAAAAAATCAGTTTTTGGTTTTTAAAAGTCCTCAGTTTTTTGTTTTATCTTTTACTTATTTCTGCTTTCTTCTTTTTGAAGTCCTCCCTTCTACTTTCTTGGATCTATCTTTCTTTTTTTCTTTCTTTCTTTCTTTCTTTCTTTCTTTCTTTCTTTCTTTTTTTCTTTACTTTCCTTTTTCTTCTTCTTCTTCTTCTTCTTCCCCTTCTTCTTCCCCTTCTTCCTCTTTTTTCTCTTCCTCCTCTTCCCCTTCTTCCCATTCTTTTCCTTCTTTTCTTTCTTCTCCTTTTCCTTCTCAATTTAACTTCTTGATTTAAGTTTAAAAAACACTTTTTATATTAAGCCTGGTTTGTAATGGTTTAATGAATCATTTCTCCTATCAAGCATTAAAAAGCTATTTTCATCTGGGCTCTTCACACACAAAAATAAATACACACACACACACACACACATACCCTGAGGTTGGTCTTGAGATCTCAGTATGTAGAACAAATTAAGAATATAGTGAGGGTTTCCTGTGAAATATTGTCATAAAATGACCTCAGATATATTAGGGTGAGAGACAAATTTATAAAGATCTCATATTTTTTCACTTAATAATATGTTATAGATATTTTTTCACAATATGCTAATTTTACAACAATTTTTAATGGCTTTTTAGTGTTCTAGTATATGAACAAAACATAATTTATTGTTACATTTAATAAATAACTTTCTATTGTTGGAAATCTTAAGTTGCTTCTAATTTTTTAAGCTATGCATGAATTTAGATATCACTATACAAACTTATTTGCATAATTTTCTTATAAGACTGATGTATTTATCACCAAATTCAGACATTCTTTAAAAATAATTTTAGACACTCACAAGAAATTTTGAAGGTAAAGCTTGATTGCCCCCACCTTGACCAACTTAATATACCTTTATGTCCTGACCTGGGAATATCTACTGGGTTTAACATTGTTTCTACTGGAAATGCGTTCAAGTATTATCCAATATAAATAATAAATGCTTTAGTATACACGAAGTTCCTCAAACAATGTGTTGTTGATAATATCAGTTCTATCAGGTGAAAATGCCTACAATTTCTTAGAAACACTATTGTACACATTCAACTATAATAGAATGCAGAGTATTGCAGAGGTTTAATTGAAGTATGGTGCTTAACATATAGCAAATGTTTGGCTAATATATTAAAATAAATTCTACTAAACATGATTTTATGATACCCTAGGGGAGTGAGCAAGTAATTCTGATGGAGAGAAGACTGGAGAAGGCTTCATGCAACAGGTAGTCTTTAAACCCTTCTGCCAAAAGAGGACCACTCTTGTTAACACATGACCAGAGGCATGGGAGTGGAGGCTCCCTGGGAAAAAGTTCAGCTGGAGCTGTGGATGATGCCAAAACACAGATCCTGGAACACACTGTGAATATATGAAGGATTCTGTTCAGGTAGGCAAACTCTGAAAATCTGTGTACACATGTATTCTAGTTTATTCTTACTGTGTACACATGTATTCTTAGTAGATGTGCTCCTTAAAAATTATGTGGAATCTAATTGTTTTGTGAATTAATGGTTATTATAGAGAGAACAAGAATTTCTCCTTGTATTAAAAAGAAGAATCTTTTTTTTAAATGTCTGATTTTTATCTAGATGTTTACATAATGGTTTGGCTTCAAATTGGCTATGTCTGTGGTGCCTGGGTGGCTCAGTCAGTTAAGCATCTGACTCTTGATTTCAGCTCAGGTCATGATCTCATGGCTTGTGAGATCAAGCCCAGAGTTGGACCCTGCACCTGACAGAGTGAATCCTGCTTGGGATTCTCCCTCTCTCTCTCTCTCTCTCTCTCTCTCTGTCCCTCCCTTGCGTGCAGGCATGCATGCACACACTCTCTCAAAATAAATAAATAAGCATTAATAAAAAAATCAAATTGGCTATGTCTATGATATTACACTCTTGAATGAATTTAACAAAGTTATTTTACTCTGTTTGTCTCTCTCTCCAACACAACCATACACAATAATTTATTCCTTGGGATTTGGGACTTAATTCATGTAAAAATAGATTTTTAGACTAGATAGAACTTGGGTTATTTTATACAGTTAATATAAATAAGCACCTGGATGTAGGACTGTAGTGTGATCTACAGTAAGAAAAAACAAAAGAAACAGAAAATAAAATCTTTGCTTAGCCCCTCTGTGGTGATTGGCAGGCTACTGTATTTGGAATTTGTTGGTTTCTTGCTTCCCTGTACTCTGAAAAGCATCCAACTTCACCCCTTCATGGAAAGTTTCCCTAGTGTTATCCTAAGGGGTATGGCGTCATCACCCTATTACTTGATAAAACAACGCCAGGGCTACTGGAAGGTTAACTAGTGGTTATTTATAAAGCACTTCAGAAATGAAAAAAAATGTTCTGCAGATTCCAAGGTTATTAAGACATTGGCAGCATATATCAGAACGTGGAAATTTTTCTGCTGGCTTAGGTTTTACTTAATCTTTAAAAATGAAGATGTCAAACACTCAAATTTCAATTTAACTCATCAAATATTTATTGAGCACTACAATTTTCAAAGTTTGTAGACAAAAAGGAATCACATTTGTTCCTTCCCCTTAAGAGGTTCTGTTTAGGGGCACCTGGGTGGCTCAGTCAGCTCAAGCGTCCAACTGTTGGTATGGGCTCAGGTCACGATCTCATGGTTTATGAGATTGAGCCCACATGGGGCTCTGAGCTGATGATGTGGAACCTGCTTGGCTTTCTCCCTACCTCTCTGCCCCCTTCTCTCTCTCTCAAAATTAAATAAACAAAGAGGTTATCTGTTTGGTGACTGGATAGACAGATACATAGCTTATTATAATACAGGGCAAATTAAAAACTTTCCTCAAAGTTGTAGAGATGGGATGCTGTAGATACCAAGGTGAGGGGGTACTTCCAACTGGAGTTAATTAGATATGAGTCATGTACTGGGGTGCCTGGGTGGCTCGGTTGGTTAACTGTCCAACTTCGGCTCAGGTCATGATCTCACAGTCCGTGAGTTCAAGCCCCGTGTTGGGCTCTGTGCTGACAGCTCAGAGCCTGGAGCCTGCTTCTGTGTCTCCCTCTCTCTCTACCCCTCCCCTGCTCTGTCTCAAAAATGAATAAAAACAGTTAAAAATTTTTAAAAAAAGATATGAGTCATGTAGGAGGAGACATTTAATTTGAGCCCTGGGGAAAGGGCATTTTAAGTAGAAGAAACTGATGTGTAAGTAGAAGAAACTAGAGGTGGGAAAGGCATTTCAGGGAAAATGGGCTGAGGAGGTAGAATAGGGTCAGATTATAGACGATTTTTATCACCAGCCAAAGAAGGCAGTGGAAAGCTATTGATGGTTTCTGAGAAGGGGAAGTGAGGGAGGTAATACACAGGGAATGACTGGACACACAACGTGGGTACTCAACAATTATTCATGGTCTCATCCAGTGGATTACATTTTTAAAGCTGCATTCTAATGTTGATATCAGTTTCCTTGGATAAATTCAAGGTCATGTGTCAATTTTCCACTAAAATCTAAGTTGTGTTTTAAGTGTATCTGTCCTCTGCCTTGCAAAAATACATTCTTTTACTTTGCCTTCCCCTGTATCACCCTTCAGTCTTGATCTCCTGTCAGCTTTGGCTCAGCCTATTTCTCTCCAACCTCCTTGAGGACAAGTCCACTTTCCTATTCACACTAACACTGGCATCTCTAGTCAGGTTACTTTTCTCTTCCTACCAATTCTAGGTTTACTATTTCCCTCCAGATAATGGAGAGCTAGGTGTACTTGTGAATTTCAGTAATTCTTTTTTCTAAGTTTTCAGTGCTTAGTGTGATTCACTGTAGAGAAAAGTGAAAAGTGCTGTTAGAACAAAAACAGAACCCTAAGGGAGCATGGAGTGGGAGAAAGATTTGGAAGCATTTTTTAAAACTAGCTATTAAGCAAAATAATATCTCTGCCTCAGCTTTTTCATGTGTCAAAAGAAAATAATATTATCTACTGCATAGAGTTGTTAAAAATTAAATTAGTTAATATTTTGAGCAAAATGTTTAGTGAAGTGACTTGTTTGTGGTTGCCACTCAGTAAAGGTTAACTTAAAAAATAAGGCTAACATCTAATAGATATCCTAAAATGATCTTAACATGGAAATAATGAGTTTATTTTTACTACCACCCTTATTCTCATACTACTTCGTCTCATTTTTGTTTCCCTCCATCTTGTTCCAGATTCTTCTAGTATTTGTAACTTTGAGATAACACGTCATACCTGTTATATAGAGCTTCTTCTCTCTTCCAGAAATCAGCTGGTAGAATGAAAGCCAAGTGACAGCTAGAGAGACACTACCTAATTTAAATAATTGTGTTGTACTGAAATCCTTGCTTTATTTTACTCCAAATATCTTGGATTGTTTTCTATAGATGAAGCATGGGGCATCTCTGCATACGTTTTATGTGATGGTTATATAATCACATATTTTTCTCAGCCACTAATAGCTTATATTAGTGGCTCTCAATCAGGGGCAATTTCGTACCCTCATCCCCACCCCCCTGTCCACAACACATATTTGGCAATGTCTGGAGACATTTTTGTTTACTGCAAATGGGATGTGCTGCTGCACAGATAGAGACCAAGAAGGCTGCTAAACATCCTATAATGCACAAGATAGCTTTCACAACAAAGAATTATCTATCCCCAAATGTCAATAGTGCCAAAGCTGAGAAACTCAGGCTTAGATTGCATAAGTCTACTCAGTGTCAGCTTAAAGTGAGGTTCTGAGGAGATGGCACTAGAGGATATGTGATTTACCAGGATAACTGAGTTCAGGAATCCCAGCCCAGGGCAGGTAGAAGGAGGATTCTGTGACCCAGGAAAAATTGCAGATGATCACAATTTGAAATAAACTTTGCTTATTTGTCAATTTTGTAAATGTGATAGAAACAGGATATTCAGGGTATCATATGGTTGCAGGGAAGGGCTTAGGTACATGACTACTTTTGTGTTTCTTCTGATAGAAGCCCTCCCAGTAGGTATGAATGGGACAGGTTGAAGGAGTGTTCAGATGCGTGGTTAGCTCAGTATTTTTGGCATATTACAATGGAGTCAAGATAGAAGGAAGAAAAGATGACAAAGAGCCAGAGTTATTTAATTTACAGTGAGATAGATGTAAGTGGTGGGCTTAAAATATGTCCAAAATTCTTTGACATTCCCTTCAAAGGGTGGAACCTAATTCTCTTCCCTTTGGGTTTGGGTTGGACTTAGTGACTTATTTGTAATGACTGGCTACAGCAAAAGCATGTTATGTGACCTCTAAGGCTAGGTTACAAAACACACATGGTTTCTGCCTTGCTGTCCTTTTTGGATCACTTGTTCTGGGAGAAGCCGGCTATCATATCATGAGAACACTCAAGTAGTTTTATGAAGAGGTATGTGTGACAACAAATGGAGGCCCACAGTCATGTGAGTGAAGCATCTTAAAGCAGGTCCTTGGCCTCTATCAAATGGTCAGATGACTGTTGGAGAGCAACATGAGAGTCCATGAGCCAGACCCCTCATCTTGAATTCCTGATCCCCAGAAACTGTGTGGTAATGTGTGCTTATTGCTTTAAGCTGACAAATTTGAGATAATGCACTAAGCAGTAATATATAACAAATGTAAATATTCAGGAATGTGTTGTTTTTTAAGGACTGTTATAAATAGCATGCAGGAAGTTTGGGTGTACATTTTAAGAGGAAGGAGTCTCATTATCTAAATAAGAGAATTTTGATTCACAATTGTGTTAAGAATATGGACTCCTGAATTAGACTGCCAGGTTTCCATCGCTGACTTACTAGCATTGTGACCCTGAACAGATGAACTTCTCAGGGTTCAACCTCCTCATTTAAAAAACAAAGATAATAAATAATAGTTGTAAAATGCTTATTAGCATGTCTGGAACATAGTAAGCATGAAATCAACATTAGCTGTCAATATTATTTCTAGAGGTCTATAACCTTATACTCAGATGGTGATTTATGTTTATAAGATGCTCTGCATGCATTATCAGAAACCTTGGAGGTGGGTTGGCATGGGACCAATGAATGAATTCTCTCTCTTCATGTGGGCCCTTGTCATGCACAGTTCTGAGGCTGGTCCTGAAGTGGCAGAACTTAAAGCCAATCGTCTTAGGACCATAATGGCAGTTGCTTGTCAAATATTGTCATTAAGAACAACCTCAAATACAAACCTCATATCTCAAATTGTGTGAGAGGCAAATTCATAAAATGTTCATAGTTTTTTTCACAGTTTAGCTGTCAGTGAATGGTCTTTTCTCTGAACTCATAAAGAAAATTTATCTAGTTTAGTACCAGGTAGGTTAACTTCTCAAAGAAGGAGATTTGATCTCAAACGTCTTATGCTCTTGCCTACAATAAACTTTTACCTACTGATTGACGTTGATGACAATGTAATGTGAATTTCAAGCATCTGGTACAAATCTGGAACTTGAAATACAGAATTGCACAACGAAATTCAAATTTACAAAGCCTCTTCTCAAAACTACCATTCTTTTTTTTTTTTAATTTTTTTTTAACGTTTATTTATTTTTGAGACAGAGACAGAGCATGAACAGGGGAGGGGCAGAGAGAGAGGGAGACACAGAATCGGAAGCAGGCTCCAGGCTCTGAGCCATCAGCCCAGAGCCCGACGCGGGGCTCGAACTCACGGACTGTGAGATCCTGACCTGAGCTGAAGTCGGAGGCTTAACCGACTGAGCCACCCAGGCGCCCCAACTACCATTCTGTTTAAGTAAGAGGTATCCATCCTGCTCTGGGCTGTCTGCTTTCTCTGTTACTTATACCTATGAGTTTTCAGAATAAACTCAGTGTTATGCACTGAACATGTGTGTTTCCTCAAATTTTATATGTTGAAAACCAAACCCTAACGTGATGGTGTTAGGAGGTGGGGCCTTTGGGAGGTGATTAGTATTAAATGAGGTCTTGGGGCGCCTGGGTGGCTCAGTCAGTTAAGCGTCCGACTTCAGTTCAGGTCACGATCTCGCAGTCCTTGAGTTCAAGCCCCGCGTCGGGCTCTGGCCTGATGGCTCAGAGCCTGGAGCCTGCTTCAAATTCTGTGTCTCCCTCTCTCTCTGTCCCTCCCCCATTCATGCTCTGTCTCTCTCTCAAAAATAAATAAACGTTAAAAAAAAAAAATGAGGTCTTAAACATGGAGCCCTCATGGGATTACATTAAGATGGGATTAGCATTAGAGAGACAGTTTGTATCTTCTGCTTTACTCTCTGTGATGTGAGGATACAACAAGAAGTCAGCAGTCTGCAACCTGCAAGAGGGTCCTCACCAGAAGCAAACTGTGCTGGCACTGCCATGATCTCAGATTTCCAGCCTCCAGAGCAGTGAGAAAGATATTTCTGTTGTTGATATGCCACCTATTTTATGACATTTTGTTATTCAGTCTGAGCTAAGACATACTCTTTCCAGACCGTGTCACAGTTGGGTTAATTGTGTATTTACCAAGGTGAGAGTAAAGCAGAATAATCTCTGACTTTGGAATATTTTTTTTCTGATTATTAAACCTGGAAACAACATAATAAATGGGGAGAAATTTTAGAAAATTTTGCTGGAAAAATAAGATGATAAGAAAATAACCAAGAGCATATCTTTCCTGCTTTGAATAGGAAATGGCAGATTTTCATCATGTTTATTAGAAAGTAGTAAGAATAAAATCAAAACATTTTTGAACCGGAAGCACCTTTAAGCTCTAGAAAAGTGCTACACTGCTCAAGACACATAGTAAATCAAAAAAAGACAAGTTGGTGCCTTTGTGTGTGGGAAGGGAACATTCCTTTATTAAAACTGACACTGTTTAGAAAATCTCAATGTCATCTCTAATCATGATGCATTTTGTATGTGGCTAACCTGTTCACTTCAAAAATTTTACTGAGATTACTCTATGTTTTGTCATTTTTACTAGGGTAAAGTCTTCAGCAATTGTATTTAAAATCTTTTCTTATAAATTGTAGAAGTGATAGAAGAGAGGTAGTCATTTGGGAAAAAATACTCCTTTTTTTGTAAGAATAAGATTATTTTGTTTTGTTTTTTGTTTTTTTTTTTTCTCAATTGTGCCACAATTTATTTATTTATTTTTTTATTATTTTTTATTTTATTTTATTTTATTTTTATTTTTTAATATATGAAATTTACTGTCAAAATGGTTTCCATACAACACCCAGTGCTCATCCCAAAAGGTGCCCTCCTCAATACCCATCACCCACCCTGCCCTCCCTCCCACCCCCCATCAACCCTCAGTTTGTTCTCAGTTTTTAACAGTCTCTTATGCTTTGGCTCTCTCCCACTCTAACCTCTTTTTTTTTTTTTTTCCCTTCCCCTCCACCATGGGTTTCTGTTGTTTCTCAGGATCCACATAAGAGTGAAACAATATGGTATCTGTCTTTCTCTGTATGGCTTATTTCACTTAGCATCACACTCTCCAGTTCCATCCATGTTGCTACAAAAGGCCATATTTCATTTTTTCTCATTGCCACGTAGTATTCCATTGTGTATATAAACCACAATTTCTTTATCCAAGAATAAGAATATTTTGAACAAATTACTATATTTTGGCTTTTTTATGAGTGAGTATAATAACAATAGTTTCAACTTTATAGGGTGGTTATCAAGATGAGTTATCATTATGAGTTAATAAGAAATTTAGAACAGTGTCTTGCCTATAATACGTTATATAAGAGCTGGTTAAGTGCATAAATAAAAACATTCTGGGGCGCCTGGGTGGCTCAGTTGGTTAAGCGGCTGACTTCGGCTCAGGTCATGATCTCACGGTCCGTGAGTTCGAGCCCCATGTCAGGCTCTGTGCTGACAGCTCAGAGCCTGGAGGCTGTTTCAGATTCTGTGCCTCCTTCTCTCTCTGACCCTCCCCTGTTCATGCTCTGTCTGTCTGTGTCTCAAAAATAAATAAACATTAAAAAATATTTAAAAAAAAATTCTTAGGATTCAATCATCTCGGGCAGGAATAAATGTTAGTGGTAATGTGCCATGAGACAGGTGACCAGAGGTGTAGTAGGAATGTAGCAGCTAGTTTCTGAACACTTTTTTTTGTGTGATGATTTATACATCTGTTTCTTATCAAATGAAGTTCACCTAAACCATTCAGACAGGACTGTACAGGTTTTCTAGGCACAACATGACAGTGAATGGTTTTCTTGAATATTGAAAATGTTTTCTTCTTCTTTCCTTTGCTAGGGCTTTACCTCTAGTTGCTTGGTTCTAGAAGAGACTTTTAGATTTTTCTTTAAGGACTTAATGTTGAATTTCTGTCATCAGAATGTTTCCTAACCTTATAGTGTTGTCCATTGAATTAGTATAGTGCTATTTTAGCATGGTGTATCTTCTCAAAACACACAAACACACACACACATTTATGCATTCACCGAAATATCGCCTAGCATGAATGTTGGTCAAGTTTCTACTGAAGTTTGGATTTCTTGGTTGTCAGATTTCACTTACTCTTTAGGATGAGTATTTAATTTAAGGGAAGGAATGGTTGGAAATTCTGGTTCTTTCTAAAGTAAGCAAAAACTTTCTGTGATATTCTTAATTCACATTCACTTTAGACTTTACAGTTTAAAAAAACTTTCTAGAAATTATTTAATTTGATTCTCACAGCAGTGATAATATTATACTATATAATATAGTATAATATTAATAAAGTATTAATATTATTTACTTTTTATCTGATGAGGGAAATGAGCTCAGAGATGGAATTACCTACTCCAACATCATCACTATGTGTGAAGAATTTCCATACCTAAACTCTCTTCTCGGCTAACCTTCAGTCCAACACTCAAGGTTTTATTTTTAAAACCAGAATTAATGCAAGAAAAAATTCAATATCCTTAGCAGTTGTTTCATTCCTTTAAAAATTTTTTTGACAAATATGCTTCATCTCCTCTCCATAGTTGCTTAAGACAAATTTGAGTATCACTTCACTACATATTAATGCCTTTGGTTTGAGACTTTTTGATATTGTGGGAGACAGAATTCCAAACATGTTCCCATCATTTCCATTCCCTAGCTGGTCAAGCACTAATGAAGGTAGTATTAGTATTAGTATAAGTATTAGTATTAGTATTATTGCTGTGAAGGGACTTACTTCGCTCTTTTTTTTTTTTTTTTTTTGAGAGAGAGACAGAGCGCAGAGTGTGAGTGCACTACAGGAGCAGGGAGGGGGAAAGTAGGTAAGGGGCAGAGGAGGGAGAGAGAATCTTTTATTTATTTACTTTAGTTTTTAACATTTATTGAGGATTCTCACCCAAATATGTCCATATCATGATGGTTACAAACTTTCCAAGCCTAATACTCTTTCCAGTACATTTTGGAGGGGGAAAAATCTCATAATCCAAAAATCCATACCAATAAAACAATGTTGGAAACTGCCATGAAAACACAAGTGAAAAATGCATTTTTTCTAAGAGTCACAGGACTATAAATTCAGGAAGTACACAAAACATTTTAAATGAATAAAACTCATCAAACTATATACATTAAATGTACAGCTTTTTAAATGTAAATCATACCTAATTCAGGTGGTTTTAAAAAAAGAATCATGCCAAAGAAAATCATGATTTTTGGCTTAATTCTGAGTTAAGAATATTAACGGTAATTTGCCTGCAATGCACATGGTCTCCTATATACAATTGATGATTTTATATACACATTTAAAATCTGATACATTGTAAATTTATGATTCAGAAGTGCCCTTAAATATTTTTAAGCAGTAGAAACATACATAACAGTTATAAGTGGTAATAATACCAGCAAAGTGTTCAATGTTTTTAGCTAAGAGACATGCCATAGAGATCTCAGTAGTTATTAAGAAAACATCAAAGAATGTTGTTTTGTATAGTAAGACTATGTTTTGGGGAGTGGAGAAAGAATAACAGCTTCCCAGAGGCATCTGGGTGACTCAGTCATTTGAGCAACCTAGTCTTGATTTCGGGTCAGGTCATGATCCCAGGGTCCTTGGATCGAGCCCTGTATCAGCCTGAGTGTGGAGCCTGCTTCCAATTTTCTCTCCCTCTCTTCCTCCCTTCACCCCTCTGTCCTTCTCCCCTGCTCATGCTTTCACTTTCTCTTAAAATATTAAAAAGAGAGAGAGAGAGAGAGGGATTCAAAGCATTGGTGACTCAATATACTGTTGCTGCCTCAAGATGGAGGAAGCCATGTGGGAAGCCTGTGAGGAATTCTGCCAACAACCAGTGAGCTTGGAATAGAACCCTGAGCCTCAGATGAAAACTACAGCCCTGACTGATGCCTTGGTTTTAGCCTGGTGAGATCCTGGGCAGAGAATCCAGCCACACTGTGTTGGGCTTTTGACCCACAGACCTCTAAGATGATAAATGAGTATTGTTTTAAACTGCTAAATATATGATAAGTTGTTATACAGCAACAGAAAACCTATATTTGTACATTTAAAGCCTATGAAATTCAAAGGAGAATTTATGTTATTTTTATTTACCACATGCTTGCCCCCATTCATGTGGCCCTTTTCCTGACACCAAGATGAGAGAGTGGCACAATCTCCATTCATAATTGTCAAAGGGCACATGGCTCTAGGGGATTCTAAATAGTTTCTTCACATCTTATCAAGAGACTTTTACTACTCCCTAAGTAACAATAACATTGCTCTGTCTTATAAATAAAAGACGCCTGAACCAGTTTAAGAGGTCATGTGTTTGTATACTTCCAATGGTGGTGATATTATCTGCCAAACTGTCGACATGCTACTTCATCTACCTAAAACGACCAGGGGCACACATTTATTGTGGCCTCAAAGCATTTTTTTTCTTTGTATGACTCTAATTGATCCCCTGGCACTAGATCAAAGGTCCCTGCGTCCTTTGTAGGTTTGGGAAAAAACTCAGCTAGCAGCTAAGTCCTGTCTATTGGGCATTTTATTTGAAGCATGAGTTCTATTCCTAGCTATTATAGGCTGAAATGCGTTCCTCAAAAATTAATGTTAAATCCCTAATCCCTATTACCTCAGAATGTGACCTTATTTGAAATAGGGTCACTGTGAATCTAATTAATTAAAATGGGTAGGAGTGGACCTCCTGGCCCAATGTTACTGGTATCCTTATAACAAGGGAAAATTTAGAGACTGATACACACACATGGGAAAAATACATGTGGAAATGAAGGCAGATTTCAGAATGATGCAGCAGAAGCCAAGGAATGCCAAGCATTGACAAAAGAGAGGCCTGGAACACGTCCTTTCCTTACTGCCCTTAGAAGGAACCAGTGCTGCCAACACATTGATCTTAGACTTCAAGCCTCTAGGACCGTGAGACTATAAATTTCTGTTGTGTAAGCTGCCCAGTTTGTGGTATTTAATTATGTGGTATTTTGTTTTGTTTTGCAAACTAATATACTAGAAGATATGGGAACCATTCCCAAATCAGCCCTCATTGTAGCTTAAGTGTGGCAAGGGTAACCTGTCATACATGCTTGTGTCAACCTCGCTATAATTTTGACCTTTTTGGCAAACTTTTTCCGACACTACCAAGGTTTTCTACAGCCTGATATTCTGATATCATCTTTGCACCTTTTCCCGATCAAGTCTGTCTATGCAATCATATATTCATTAGATAACCTGAAGCTTCACATGGAAGAACATCAAGTGACAGAACATAGGATAAGCATATGACTCAATGTGAGATGGGCCAAATGTCTAAGGAATATTTTATTGCTTGTCATAAAAAAAATTACATAAGGCTGCAAAAAATATTTCCAAAAAATTACCATATTTTCAAGAGCAAGCAAGGCAATGGGTTTTCTGATGTTAACAAAACCAACTCACTTGTCCTTTATATCAATATAAAAGTTTAGAACAAATAATGTAGCTGGGGCTAAGCTTTTACTAGTTATAATAACTTCTTGTATCAACAGCAAAAAAAAGTCAAGCATTTTTAACATTTGACTGTCAAGTAAAGCATGAATTTAGCAACAGAATGATTTTCTTATCTATGTATTTAGCAACCCTAAGAGTTACTGTTTGATAACAGATAGAAAAGGGGATATCTCAGATTTGGGAACCATGGGTCCTACTTTCAGTTTCTTCACATTGTACATGATTTTGAGCCATTGTTGGTACTCTCCTCTGCCTGGTTCTTCATCTATGAACTTGGAGTGGATGGGCTGTCACTGTATTCTTCTCTAGGTTGCAATAGTAGTTGTGGAAGTTCTTTAAGTTCTTTGAAAAATATGTCCAATATGGATTTTCCCAAGGAGATCTGAAGATTATTTCTGTATGTGTGTGTGAAAACTCATCCGTTACTGTGCCCTCCAAGTCCCAACTTATTGGAATCACTTTCTATCAAGATTTGGTTGAAAAGAGAGGAAAGTGAGCAGGGCATGGAAGCTAGAAAGTATAGGTATAACAAGGGCAATGCCTGCATCAAAGGAACTAAGCCTGGAAGCTGACTTAGGCAGGGCAATTTCACTATTACGGGCTTCTACATTTAATACTAGTATGGTATTATCAATACTATATGACATTTTGCAAAAATGCAGACGTCGGAATAATTGTATGTATGTATGTGTGTATGTATATATACGTAAATATGTAAATATGTATGTAAATATGTATGTAAGTGCATACACATGCTTATATGTATACTAAAATGTTTGTATATATATACTCATGTGTATGCTTATACATGTATATATGTACATACACAAAAATACTTTGAAATTCCATAGAAGGAGGACATATGTAACAAGTACTTTATGTAAAGACCAAAGCAAACTGGGAAAGATATACATGACAATTTCCAGTTTTCAAAGATTTATCTAGTGGAGCACCTAGGTGGCTCAGTTGGTTAAGTTTCTGACTTCTCTTAGGTCATGATCTTACAGCTCGGGAGTCTGAGCCCCATGTCAGGCTCTGTGCTGACAGCTCAGAGCCTGGAGCTTGCTCTGGATTCTGTGTCTCCCTCTCTCTGCCCCTTCCCCAGCTTACACTCTGTTTCTCTCTCTCAAAAATAAATAAACATTAAAAAAAATAAAAAAAGATTTATCTAGCAATATTCACCCTCACATTGTATCCGTAGATTCAGAGCCTCAAGAAACTCCTAAAATACAGTGTTTTATGAGAAATTCAAGTAGGACAACTAGGGCAGATTGATCTTAAAAAACACATAAAATCTTACTCATTCTTTAAGTCTCTGTTATTTTTTCTTTGAAATGTTTCTGACTTCTCACTACCCCTTTCTGATGCCCCCTGCATCAGAATTTATTCATTCCACTACTATAAATTTATCACATGGGATTAGCTCAGAAATTGCTTTCTCCCTTCCTCACACAAATACATTGGAGGTTTGGTACTGAGGCTGCAGCAAGTGACTGACATACAGGCACTGGCAGGATTGGATCTTTTATCTCTCCTCAACTCCAAAGAGAATGTTTGGAGCTTAGAGTCACTTGATGAGCATATTTGACTCCATTTAATCCCTTGTGTATGTACGGAACATTGACTTGTGCCTGTCTTCACATCAAGGTCTCGCTTCTGCCTCTAGTCACTGGTCATGCCTTTATTTCTCTGACTTCCTATTTTTTTGTGAGTTAAACTATTATTGAGATTCCTAGCATAAGGCCTGACAGAGTCAGTAACTATTTATTGAATAAGTGAACTTCTACATGATTTGCTACTGTGTAGTGTCTAGGAGCTTAGGTGATGGTCAAATTTGTATTTAAACCCCATTGTGGCCACTTGTTAACACAGTGATTGCTGGCAAGTCCCTCAATCTCTGTAAGCTTCATCTGTAACATGGAAGTAACAGTATTCACCTTATAAGGTTAGTTGAACACGAAATGGAATAATCCATGTGATGTATAATTATCCTTAAGATTTTTGTATTGTCTTTTTGTGTTTATGGCCTATAATTACAGAGGTCATTTTTATTTATGTTTATATCTTTAGAAACGAGTCCAATATACTCTGATTTGGCAGTGAGCACCAATATTGGAAAAATGACAGGATCGTGGCATGTCACTGGAATTTTTTAAAAGACCTTTTTAGAGCAGTTTTAGGTTCACAGCAAAACTGAAAGTACAGAGGACTCTTACATGTTCCCTACTCCCCAAAATGTATAGCTTCCCCCATTATCAACATCTGTTACCAGAATTGTACATTTGTTACAGTTGATGAAAGTACATTGACACATCATAATATGATGGGTCACTAGAATTTTGTAATGGCCTTTTCTGCCCATTCATATTCCTTCTGCCTGACTTGATATAGTCTTTTAAAACATCTCAATGTTTTCCAAATCTCTTGTGAATAGTGTCCAAGAAATGCCAACAAAGCCTTGTAAAGTGAATCCTAGAAGGAATCTTTGTTGAAGACCATCAAGCATCCACTCCAATTATTGTAAGTAGGAAGGCTTAGATGGCTAGAAGAATCACAGGAAGAGCTGGAAAAACAGACTAGAAGCTAGGGTTCCTAGAGACACCTCCAAAACAATCCCACAGAACTGGCTTGGAGAGAAAGCTTTTGCTACTGCTGGGTCAAAAACCTGTCATTGCTACTGACTGTAGAACCATGGAACAATTGCTGTGACTGCCCCCACACCATGCCCCTTTTCCCTCCACCCACCCCAGCTAAGCACAGGCCCTACATTCTCTTATCTTCCTTTTTAAACTAATATAGAAATCAAAGTTTCATGCAGATGTGTTGACTGCAGAATCTGTCACATGCATGCACTGTTTTTGCAGCAAATTCAGGTTTTGGGATTCCATGACGGGAAGGAATGATTGAAAGGAAGTTTGGTGTGTTTATAGAGTTGAAAGAAAGCCAGTGTTCTGGAGTAGAGGGAGTAAAGGGAGCAAGACATGGAATGAAACATATCAGAATCAACATTGAATCTTTCAAAGATTAAAGAACAGTTGAAGGACACCTGGGTGGCTCAGTCAGTTGAGCATCTGCCTCTTGATTTTGGGTCAGGTCATGATCTCACAGTTCATGAGATCAAGTCCCACATTAGGCTGTGCACTGACAGCACAGAGTTAAAAAAAATTAAAAAACATGAGAGATAGAGAACAAGAGAGAAGGAAGAGAAGATAAGAAAGGCTATCCAGTGAAGGGGATTTGGGAACTATTTACTGTAACTTTAGGTAACTTGGATTTTATTAATTGCTCAGATATCCCAGAAAGAGGAGATAGATTGCTTGGTTTTAAATAAAAGTATAGTCAGAGACAAACAAAGAGTCTGTCGTGCAGGGAGAACATTTCTGGACTTGAATCCTAGAGAAACTGCTTCTGTCTACTGGTTTATTCAAAGAAAAAGAAAGGGTCACACGGATTTGCTTTCAGATGCATTTCTTGCCAGGGCACAAGCTCTTGAAGCTGGGTGAACATTTCATGTCCCTGCCTTAGGCCAGGTTACTCTGACTGCTAGTTACAAATGAGACAATATGCTACTAGCCTAAGATCTACATCTGTCTCACCTGAGATAAAAACATCTCTAAATTTCTTCCTCTAAAGGAAAAGGGTATCAGTAGTCTGTGAAATTGCTTCTTTAAAATCAGATATAAATTTTGCTTTTTGGACCTGCTCAATGCTCCTTAGAATTGAATGAATTCTTGAAAATGATATTTATTTAATAGACAATATTACTTTACTATATTGAAAGTGCCTTATGAAATTCTCAAATGAAAAATTCTAACATTTTCATATAATTACAAAATAATATACACATTGTATGAAAGTCAGATATATATAAAATTTTTTGAGTTATTCAAAGTATTCAGTGTATTATCTCTAATTCTTATGACACCTCATGAATTAAGTATAATTCCTCTTTCCATATCATGGATGAGGAAATTGAGGCTTAGAGAAGTTAAATTATTTGACAAAATTCATGCAGGAGGTTGTGCTACCTGAATTTTTAAAAAGTTTTTATTTAAATTCCAGTTAATTAACATGCAGTGTAATATTAGTTTCAGGTGTACAATATAGTGATTCAACACTTCCATACATCACCTTGTGCTCATCACAAGTGCCCTCCTTAATCTTCATCGCCTATTTAACCCATCCCCTGCCCCTAACATGTTACGCCTTATTTGTTACTCCATCAGTTTGTTCTCTATGTTGGTTTGCCTGTCTTTTCTTTCCCCTTTGCTCATTTGGTTTGTTTCTTGAATTTCATGTATGAGTGAGATCGTATGGTATTTCTTTCTCTGACTGACTTCACTTAACATAATACTTTCTAGCTCCATCCATGTTGTTGCAAATGGCAAGATTTAATTCTTTTTTGTGGCTGAGTAATATTCCATTTTCCTTATCCATTCATCAATTGACAGACATGGGCTGTTACCATAATTTGGCTATTGTAGATAATGCTGCTATACACATCAGGGTGCATGTATCCCTTTGAATTAGCGTTTTTGTATTCTTTGGGTAAACTTAGTAGTGTAATTGCTGGATCATAGAGCAATTCTATTTTTAACTTTTTGAAGAATCTTCATACTGTTTTCCAGAGTGGCACTGCATTTTAATTCAGGTAGTGTGATTTGCAATTCTGTTCTTTAATCTCTACAATGTGTGTGTGTGTGTGTGTGTGTGTGTATGTATGTGTGTATGAAGACATAGAATTATATTGTATATACTCTGTGGAAACCAGCTTTTAAAAAAATTGGTTGTAGATACTTTCTGATATCATTAGTATTTTTCTAGGACATAATTTTGGGATATGACATAGTTATCCATTGTAAAGCATAATTTGTTTATTTAAAACCTTATGGTTAGACATTAAATAAATTATATGATGAGTATCAATACTCATAAGCACAATGGCTTGTATAAAATAAATTTCTAGAATCAAATTGCTTGACGAAATGATATGCATATTTTTTAAGGTTTTCAATAGGGATCAGGCCCATTTCCTGTATTTTCAAATAAAGTTTTATTGGAACACATCCATGTGCATTTGTCTATGGTTGCATTTGTGCTATAGTAGTAGAGTTGAGTAGTTATGATAGAGACCCTATGACTCACAAAGCTGGAAATAATTACCATCCTGCCTTTTACAAAAAAAGATTTACAATCCCCACTCTAAACAGTAGACTATAGAAGTAGAAGTTTCCTTGCGTTCCTGCCATTCTTGGCTATAAATAGGTGGATGGGTGTATATATACAGATATTCATAAACTTGGTAGACTAAATTAGCATTTCAATGTAGAAGAGAAAATTTCTTATGTTTATTGGACATTTGCCTTCTTCTTTTGTGTGTATTTTCTCTTTTCTAACATGCTACTCCTTATTTATTCATGTGCCATTTTGCTTTGTGAGTTCTCCATAGATTAATGACATTTCTATATTTTTGATAAATGTATTTACCTTTGGGTCATGTATCTTTTATGTTATTTATAATGGGTCTTGATATATAAAAGGTTTTAATTATTTTTTAATGAAATATACCAATTTTTCGTTTAACATTCCTTCGTTCCGTGAAGTTCTACTAGGAAACTATTTTCCTTTGTGCTTTGTGCATATCCATACTTATTTCCATCTACTTCTTTTTTTAAGTTTATTTCTTTATTTTTATTCACTTATTACTGTTAATTCTTTAACTTACCTAGACTATGTTTTCAGTGAGGCTGTAAAGTGAGGAACTAGTTTTAAATATCTAGATATCAGGCAATTATTCCAGCATTGGTACATATACACCCCATCTTCTTTATCCATTCATCCGTTGATGGACATTTGGGCTCTTTCCATACTTTGGCTATTGCTGATAGTTCCAGCATCCTTCTTGAGACAATGTTCTTTTGTTACTGATTCACAATCCCACCATTATCTTATGCTAAATTCTGAGTTACATTATTGTCTGCTTCTGACTTCTGCGATACTTCACTCATTCTGTCTGTCCTCATGTTATCTAGTAAATTTATACTCAGTTTTAATGGATGAAAAAAATGTCCTCATTACTTTCATATAATTTTTTTCCTCTTCAGTTTATTCTTTTAGCTGAATGAACTTTAGAATCACTTTTTCAGTTGTTATTTTTTTTAATTACCAGAGGTTAAGTTGAAATTCATGAGCACAACACATTAATTTGGGAGAGATTGTAATATTTGCCATATTAAGTTTCTTCATTTAGTCAGGTTCTTTTTATATTTCTGAGAAATATTTAGTTGTTTATACAATATAGATCCTATATTTTCATTTATTCCTACATATACCAAATTTTCTTGTGCTAATAAAGTTTCATCTGTTATATTTTCTAAATGAATATTCTTGGCATTTAAAAAGACTGTTATTTTTTTTTTAATTTTTTTTAACGTTTATTTATTTTTGAGACAGAGACAGAGCATGAACGGGGGAGGGGCAGAGAGAGAGGGAGACACAGAATCAGAAGCAGGCTCCAGGCTCTGAGCCGTCAGCCCAGAGCCCGACGTGGGGCTCGAACTCACGGACCGCGAGATCATGACCTGAGTTGAAGTCGGACGCTTAACTGACTGAGCCACCCAGGCGCCCCAACTGTTAATTTTTTTAACAGCCCACATTCATGTATTTTATTCCTCAGTTAATTCACTTGGGTTTTCTAAGTGGACAATCTTTCAATTTATTAAATTTCTGACCTAATTTTTTTATTGAGTCAGTCAGAAGTTCCAGACAGTGTCAAGCAATAGCAGTAGCTCTATATTTCTTATCTGTGTATTGTTCCTCACTTTAAAGTAATTCTGCACATGTTTCTTAGTTATATATGAGGATTGCTTCTGAGGTACAATATGTTTTCTCTATCATGTTAAGGAGGTATTCTGCTGTTACTATTTTATTAGGGGAATCAGTTGCTTGAAAATCAGAAGTATTTCTTGAAGATTAACAAATGACTTTAGACATGTCAACCCAATTTGTTAGTTTGAGCTTTTCTTTTTTGACCTGTTAACAGGGTTTATTTTAAACCATCTTTGCTTTCATGATATAAGCCCTGCTTGCTATAGGGTATCATTTTGATATTGTGCTATATTTTATTTAATAGAACTTATTTACTTTCACAACTATATTGATGGTGATAATGGACTATGGTTTTACTTTTATTTTTTAAGTGTATTTATTTTGAGGGGGAGAGGGGCAGAGAGAGAGGGAGAGATAGAATCTCAAGGAGGCTCAGCACTGTCAGTGGAGAACTGGACATGGGGCTCGATCCCACAAACTGCGAGATCATGACCTGAGCCGAAATCAAGAGTCGGTCGCTCAACCAACTGAGCTACCCAGGCACCCCTTTATTTTTACCTTTTTAAAGGGTTGTTATTTAGTTTATACCAGTGTGGTAAAATAAATTCAGGTGACTTCATGAGTTTTGTGGTTGTGGTGGTAAGAGCATTTAACACTAGATCTAACCTCTTAACAAACTTAAAAAAATTTTTTTTAATGCTTATTATTTATTCTTGAGAGAGAGAGACAGAGCACGAGTGGGGCAGGGGCAGAGAGAGAGGGAGACACAGAATCTGAAGCAGTCTCCAGGCTCTTCTCTGGCAGCACAGAGCCTGATGCTGGGCTCAAACTCGTGAACTGAGACCTGACCTCAGCCGAAATCGGACGCTCAACCAACTGAGCCACCCAGGCGCCCCTACCTCTTAACAAACTTTTAAGTAAGTGTACAATACAATGTTAGTAACTATAGGTATGATGTTGTACAGTGGATCTCTAGAACATATTCATTTTGCATAACTGAAACTTTATACTCGTTGAAAAGCAACCCCAATTTCTTCCTCCTTCCAGTGCTTGGCAACTACCATTGGACTCTCTGCTTCTATGAGTTTGATTATTTTAGTTACCTCATATAAGTGGAATTGTGTAGCATTTGTCCCTCTGTGATTGGATCATTTCATTTAGCATTAATGCCAAGTTTCATCCATCTTGTAGCTTATGGCAGGATTTCCTTCTCTTTTAAGGTTAAATAATATTCCATTGTGTGTATATATATCCCACTTTTTCATCCATTCATTTGTCAATAGACATGATATTTAGGTTATATCCATATGTTAGCCATTATGTATAATGCTGAAATAAGCATAGGATACAAATATCTATTCAAGATCCTGATTTCAATTCTTTTCGATACTCAGAAGAGGGATTGCCATATCATATGGTAGTTCTATTTTTTTTTAGCTTTTGAGGAAACGCCATACTGTTTTTTTTCTCCACCAACAGTTTACTTTCCTACCAACAGTGTATAAGGGTCCTCCACATTCTCCCAAACATGTGTTATCTTTAAAAATAATAGTCATCCTAACAGCTGTGAGGTAATATTGTGGTTTTGATTTGCATTTCCCTGATGCTTGTTAAAGTTGAGCATTTTTTACCTACCTCTTGGCCATTTGCATATTTTCTTTGGACAAATTTCTATTCAAGGCCTTTATTCCTTTTTTAAACATTCTAGAACAGTTTATGTAGCATGACAGTCACTTTAAAGTTTAACAAAACTTACTAATAAATTATGTGGATCTAGTAACTTTTAGGGTTGCCAGTAATTATTTTAAATTGTTTTTCTCTGGTTAGTGATTTCTTTCAAATTTTTTTTAAAGTTTTGAGTGAATTCAAAAAGTTTGCTGAGCCAGAATGTGATGAACTGTCCTGGGTACACGGCTTGAAGAAGAAAGGACTTGTGTGCATGTAAACTTTTTCTTAATCTCTTTCTTGTTTTTGTAATATCTTCCTGCTCTCAAAGTGCCTGGAATCTTCCATTTCAGACACCTTCTGCTTTATACTCTCCAGGGGAAAAAAGTTTAGTCTGGTGCTGGGTGGGAGAGAAGCTGTTAGGGGGCTATAATTGGGGAAGAGAACTGCAGATTTGCTTCTTAAATAGTCTCACAGCCATTACTTTTGTTCAGTCTCATATTCAGAGGTAGCTGCTACTGCCAATGGCTGAGCCTTTTGGGGGATTCTGTAGTGTAAACTAGCTAGCTATACCCACCACTTGCTCAAGATTCAGTTTTTTGGATCTGTTAAGTCGATTACTAGGCATCCATCTGCTTCTCTATTTCCCAAGTCTTGTTACTTCTGCTGATCTCTGTCCTAGGGATTTCTACTGTTTGAAAATCACTTCTAATGAGATTTTGTGAGGCAGTGAAGCTCTCTGCATTATTTACTTCCATATTTTGGGGTGTCTTCTTTTTTAAAACTTTTACTTTCAATTGACAGGAAAGTTGCAAGAACAGTACGCTTAGATTTATTAATTGTTAACATTTTTATCAGATTTGCCTTATCTTTCTGTATATTATTATTCTTTGATGAATAACTAGAGAGTAAATTGAAGATGTCATGATCCTTCATTCCCAACAGCTTCAGCATCTGTTCATAAATACAGGGCATTGTCTTAAATAACCATTATATAATTATAAAATTCAAGAAAGGTGACATTGTCACAGCATTGTATGATGTTACTTTTTTATGTTTATTTATTTTTGAGAGAGAGAGAGAGAGAGAGCACGAGCTGGGGGGGGGGGCAGAGAGACAGAGAGAGAGAGAATCCGAAGCAGGCTTCAGGCTCTGAGCTGTCAGCACAGAGCCCGATGTGGAACTCAAACTCACAAGCTGTGAGATCATGACCTGAGCCAAAGTCGGACGCTTAACCAATTGAGCCACCCAGGCACCCCATGTGTGATGTTATTTTTTTTAAAGTTTATTTATTTTGAGAGAGAGACACAGAGAGAGAGAGAGAGAGAGAGAGAGAGAGAGAGAATGAGAGAGAGATAGCAAGTGGGGGAGCGGCAGAGAGAGAGGGAGAGAGAGAGAATCCCAAGCAGGTTCCCACAGTGTAAGTGCAGATCCTGATTTGGGGCTCAAACTCACGAACCATGAGATCATGACCCAAACCAAAATCAAGAGTTGGATGCTTAACTGACTGAGCCACCTAGGCATCCCAATATCATGCTATTATGTAAGGCAGTCTGTATTTAAACTTTGCTAATGGTTCCAGCAATGTCCCTTTAGCTACTGAGATTCTTACATTGCAACTAGTTGTTATGTTGGTTTAGTGTCCTTTAAAATGGAAGTGTTCCCTTCATTTCAAAAGCATTTTCAGCCTTTCTTTGTATTTTGTGATCTGGACACTTTTGAGTAGTGCCAGCCAGTTGTTTTAGAGTCTTCCTCATTTTCATTTATCTGGTTGATTCTACATGATTAATTTGCTTAGCACTTTGGGTAAAAATGCTACATAAGTGATATTATGCCTTTCTAGTGCACACATCAAAGGGCGTAAGCTGTCAATTGGTTCCATTACTGGTGATGTTAAATCTGACCACTGTTATGAACTGACTTGTATCCCTCTCCAAATTCATATGTTAAAGCCTTAATACCCAATACCCTAATAGCTAAAACAAAGAGAACACTGACTGTCCTTCCAGATTATGAAGAATGTGCAGCATTGGTGAAAAAAATCCACCACTTAAGCAGACTACACGTGTAGTTCTCAGGGTGGTGCCAGATTTCAGTTTCAGCAAAGAGTGAAGTAAATGCTCAGTTATGAGTTGGAGGATAAAGGGTATTTTGCTGACGCTAAGCGGCATGTTACAGAGGTCCAAGTGCCATTGCTTAGAAGGTCTTGGAGGGGTAGGAGATTGGGTATTATTGGAGGCCTACAGACATGTGTAGGATTATTACAGGCTATTAAAGGTAACCTAGAAGTCTTGGACTGAGATAAATAAAGGTATAAAGAATAGGATTAGTTCCAATGCATTTTGGGGACGAAAACTAGATGGAGCTTATTTTGCATCTCAAAGTCTTTAAACATAGAAAACCATGCATTTAACTTACTAGGCATAAAGAGAGAGAGTGATAAATAGAGGTGACAACACAAAAATTAAACTGAATTTTGATTACATGAGACAGATGTTGACTCTACATTTTTGTGGCCATACAAGTATCATATCTCAGATACACGTGAACATTGATCATTAAACCAGTGCAATAGAAATAACTTGAAATCATCTTTATAAAATAGATATTCCCAGACGTGAAGTGGAAACATTTATTATGAGATATTATTTTTTTAAATGCCTATTAAATTATTTCATTCAAAATAATTTGGCAAAGTAAAATAGAAGAACAGATATTTAGTGAAATCAGACTGTGATGACAGACATAAAAGAATGTTAGGCAAACAAGATCAAATCAAGAAACAATAGGTTTCATATTTTATTATGGACTTAAAGAAGAATCAGAGGTAACATTTAGAAGCAATTTGCATCTATTTACTTTGGGTTTTTCAGGAACATACACTTTTTGTATGTACCATGTTTTCTTTTTGATCCCAAAGTCTGATAATTTTTGTGTTTTGTAACATACTGTCCCTCCAGCCATCATCGTGAGGTCCAGGTGTATTGGGTTGGGACTGAGGTAAAGTGAGAGGGAAGTTTCATGGTGATGACACAGCCTCAACACCCATTACATTTAGGAATCCAGCCTTTTGCTGATAATCCTTTATGCTATAATTAGACTTACAAGAATCTGATTGTCACCTATAAATGCCAAATATGCTTCCAAACTGTGTTTCACATTTTGTCTGCAGAGGCAGAGCACCCAGGAAACAACCAGCTTAAAGAATGTGCAAATTCACACCCCTGAACTGCTGAGAAATTCTTTAGCTCCAACTTAGTAACTGTCAGAGTGAACTATATTTGTTCTCCCTGACTGACATGTAACAGAAGTTCAAGAAGTCACTTATTTTTCATTCCATTATTACAAATGTGACTAAAATTAGATGTAGAACACGGGGACTTTGCTACAAAGCTGAAGAAATCATAGTGAGCAACACCTGCCATATAGAGCATGGTAATTAGCTTAGATATTCCAGCTGGCCTCCCCTGGACTATTGAGGGCACCCAGACAGCCAGGAAGGGTTCCGTTATCCTCTGAGCAGGAAAGCCGGTGAGGAAATGCTTTCCTTCAGCTAAGAGGACTCACCAGCCAATGTGGGTGTCCTGGATAATTTCATTAAGACAGGCCACTCTTCTGAACAATTTTAATTCAGTCACAGTCTCCAAGATATTTCTTCTGGCAATGACATTTCCTGGGAGTAATTTGAAAGAGTAGAGGCATAATCAAGGAAATGAAATATTTCTATTTCTCTACTAACTTTAGAACTGTAGTGGAATAAATGCCAAGGCTAAAACCTTTCAGGAAAGCTGAATGTTCCCAGAAAAGAGGTAGTTACCACTTGATGAGAATAAGAGGAGAGACTGAGGAAAATGTCATCTATCTACAGACAGATCACCAAATTGAGCCCAAGGTTGGGTACATCATGGGCCTCAACCCATAACTTCAATGTTGAGTTTAGATTTATGTCATGGCAGGCAGTATGACAAGAATTTAGTCTAGGATTCAGATCAATGTGTATGGAAGCAGCTGGATCCTACAAGACTACTCTTTTTAATTTTATGACTCTTCATACGTTGACAGCTCATGTCAGACAACCAGACTCCAACCTAAGTAATGGTGGGGGAAAGAGGCTTGTAAAGTGAAGCTGAAAAGGGCATAAGGAAGGCAAGTATTACCTCTGAAGTAACTGAAGGTTTTTTCAGAGAAGATATATTGAATCTGAGCTGCTAGATTCTATGAAAAAATAGCATGTAAAGCATTGCCCACCCTTCCTTCCTTCCTTCCTTCCTTCCTTCCTTCCTTCTTCCTTCCTTCCTTCCTTCCTGTCAGAAAAGCCATGATTTGTACTGCTTTGGTGCTAATAAGAGGTAATGTGTGTGGGTTGATCTTTGGTATAGTATTAAATTAGGGTCATGCTTGTTTCATCCTGCTCGTAAAGGATTGTGTGCAAGCTTCACTTGCCATTCTTTCTACCCTGTCCCCTTCCAAACACGGAATGGTCTTCTATTTTCTTTACTCTTCACCTCCTCCACAATTTGTTCACTTCACTTATCAATAGTAACTCTTGTCTAAATTGCTCTCTCTAAAGCAGTGTTTTTCAAACTGGAGGTCTTTATCTATTAGTAGGTCTTGAAATCAATTTGGCAGGTTGCAACAACATTAAAAAAATGAAGTAGAGGAGAATATATGACATTAGAATGCATTGCACAGTGGGGCAAGTCCTGTTTTAATGAAACTGGTTTAAGTTATATGTGTATGGGTATACTGGAATAAAATACAAACATATACCTTAGTGTGGGACTCAGATAAGAAAGACTGGAAAATGCTGCTGAGGGATGATGAGGATTCACTGGTGGTTGCTGTGGGAGTGTGGGAGTCTTCAGGAGCAGTGGCAACAGTGTTTCACTGATTTTTTTTTTACCAGAATTTATTACTTACTTACTTACTTAATTTGTGAGAGAGGGAGTGCGAGTGAGCAAGGTGCAGAGAGAGAAGCGAGGCTTGAGCTCACCCAAAGTGGGTCTTGTGCTCACCTGATCCAGGGTTCGAACTCACAATCCATGATTTCATGACATGAGTATCTGATAGATACTTAACCAACTGAGCCAGGTGCCCCTTTGTTGATATTCTTTTGCTTTCTCACCCTCTTAGAGTTGCACTAGTTTCTGTTTTCCAGGTCTTGTCCCTTAGATAGTTTAATAACCTCTCAATATTATGAATTATTTCACCACCTAAGTGAACCAAAGTTGAACCGTAGTAGCTTGCAAAAAGTCTCTGTAGAATCAGGTAGAAGAGTTAAATCTTAATCCAGCTAATATTGATGCTAAAGAGTTCTGAAATGGGGGAAAGTCAATCATAACTTGGTGTTACAAATTCAAAATCAATGTAGTTTATTCCCTTTCTTCTCCACCTGCCCCCTCCCCCCAAGGAAATACAAAGAAAGCCAAGTTAGTTTCACCAGTTAGGATCAAACAGATCCTCCAATAAGCAATGTTCTGATTATTGGTGTTGCCATTTCAAATTTTAATAACATTTAATATGTCACATCACTCTTAATTAATGTTCATTGAAGACTACTGTTATATTTGATAGTTGAAGTTTGAAAGGGTATAAAGGATATAGCTACCAGATGAAATGGTTTCAAGTATGACAGTATGTGCTAATATTTCAATCCATATGTTAAACACTTATAAGGAGTGGGGTCTAAGCAGAGTCTTAAGCTAGAAGTATTGTATATATCACTTTCTTTGTAATGATACAATATAGTAAACTATCTAAATATTCATCATCAGGGAATTTTAATAATTAGTTGGATGTCTATACAATTGACTATTATGCAGTGATAAAAGAAAATTTTCTTCAAGTACTGACACAAAGCAATTTGTGAAAAAAGTTTAGTGAAAAAAGCAAAGCGTAGAAAAATCCATATAGTAAGCTCTATTAGGTTAAAAAAAGAGAAAATTACATATTCATTTGCTTAGGCATAGAAATAACTGTGGAAAAAGCCACAAGAAACTAATGGCAAAAGCAAAAGGGGAACAGGGGCGTTTTTTTTTTCTATTACCTTTAGGACATTTTGAATTTTGTATTTTAAAAAATCAGTATATTTAAAATGAAAAACACCTTTTTACATGCTGATTTTTATCCTGCCTTTTTGGTTTTAAACTCATTTTGCTCTTTTTATCCAAGCCTTAATATAATGAAAATTATAGACCCCTAAAACTTTCCATTTGGTAGAATGTAGAATTGAGGTAAGTAATTAGCCTTGATGAATCCTGAAATACTAGGGACCTTGCAGCTTGTGACTTTCCAGGGTGAAATTTGGCCCTTGTTCCTTGGACCAAGTGTGTTTTGGCATATTGTAAGTGAACAGCAACATCTGTGTTATTATTTTGCATAGAGTATGACCACTTGTAAGTGTTTCTACAAATGGTAGGCATTTAAAACATAACACCAAATGTGCGCAAATAAAAATTCCCCAGTGACAAGGACTCAAGTGCTGTCATAACTCATTGGCACTTCTGAAATTGACCATTTTGTGCCACCCAGGATGTCATTTGGTAAGATTAAACCCTTGCTAATGTCCACTTCTTATCAAGGTGTTGCTGCGAACATATGATGAATAAAAATTGTGTTTTATATTTATGAAATGGATAAAAAGGTCTGATACAATAAACTGATTTTTTAAAAGGCAATGTAACCTATAACAACAAGAACAGCACTTGGACCATAATCATTTAGAGAACCCAGGACAAAATAATATAATTAGATAACTTTTAATAGGATTCATATCAGTGCATTGGTTTAAGAATTAAAATGTCTATGCTCTCCATAACTTTTATTTTTCCATTTTCTTTGAATTTTTCTAGAACCAGGATAAAATAAATCCAACATGGCTCTGTATTTTCTGTTTAAGTTATTGCTTCGATGATATTAGTATGTTTGATCTTCAAAAATATATACTGTCATATTCATAGCATATTTCAAGAACTTGATATAAAGCTCTTGAAACATACCAGCTAAGTGGGCGCTTTAATAATGCTCTATGTTCTGCAGAGTTTTATTACTGGAGGTATAATTGTGAGATAAAACCTGCTTAAACTTCTAAGTTCATCTAATTCATTGTGTGCATATTAAAAGGTGTCATATTTTCCACTGATACAACTTTCATGCCATCTGTTGGGTGAGGGTATGTTTGAAGTCATGCCAGTTGGCAGCAATAGTTACTGTTGAAGATGAAATTTGGCACTTACTACCCTCCTCTTCTCTATCCTTACCACTTATGCATTCATCCACCAATAAATGTACCTGAGTTATAGCAGATAGAGTTAAATAGTTCAGCCCCTCACAGTTTCTCTCTCTCTCTTTCTTTCAAATAGATAGTGATCATGATAGATTCTGGAGTAATTATGGTTAACCCTCCCAACACTGCCTATCAATTTTGACAGACATTATAGTCATATATATATATATTTAGAGAGAGGGGGAGAGAGAGAGAGAGAGAGAGAGAGAGAGAGAGAGAGAATATAGATATATAAATATATACCACCATGGAGTGAAGCTATAGAAGAAAGCAATAGGAGGCATAGAGCAGATGAGAATTCCAGGCTGAAGGAAACTGGTGACTCTGAAAAAGATGAAGCAGGAAACATGAGAGAGGCCATTTGCTGAGTCATAGATATCTTAAACTTAAATAGATCTTGGATTTGGCAAGGATTTGTAGAAGCTTCAATGATAACCTCAGCTACTAAAGCTGACATTATCTTTTTTTATCTAGCAGTTGGTTGACTTCAGCAATACTAGCACTTCGGGCCAAAATTTGACAAAGCTGATTTAACTCAGAATATAGATATTAACTTTTATACAGAAACACCCTCAGGTTTTATCTAGTCATAAAATTATTTTAAATAATGCAAATAAGTGAACAATTCAAATTAGATATTGCAAAGATTATTAAAATTTCAGTTTCTTTTTGGTGATAATACATGTCTGGTGATGCTTCTGCAGGTTCAAAATTCTTAAAGTAATTATTGGTACTCAAATTATTGGCCTTCCTGAAAAACTTCTATATAGACAGAGCAATATTCAACCAGAAGCTCAGTTAGTCCTTTCCCATTGAGACATCTACACTTGTTTTTCCATTTGTACTCCCCAAACACGAACTCTCACATGGATACCACTGGACTATTTCATTAGGAAAAGTGGTAAGGATATGTCCTTGAGTTGACTAGATATAATGATTGTATTTTGAAACAACTTAGAGAAACTACCAGTTAATCAGTTACATGGATGAAAGAGTGTTTTCTTCAGTTTTGCTTTTGATAGTGACATACTCTTACTGCTGTATTATATATCTATATAGAGATACATACACATTAGTATCTAGAGAGTGTAGCCTCAGGATTAAAAGCATGGGCTTTGGAGCAAAATAAGTTCAGATCTCAGCTCAAGATTTATTGTCTGTGTGACTTTGGGCAAGTACTTAATCTCTGAGGGTCAGTTTTTTATCTATGAAATGGGGAAAATAATTATATCCACAACAATAGAATTAAATGAGTTATGCATAATTTGTATTTTTCTTCTGTGGTCAGTTCATTTATTTTACTGGTTTATTTTTTTGGTTCAAATGTCTTCATGTTTTACTTATTGACTTGTAACTGTGTTTTGTATATAATGCTAATAATTTGTTTTATTTGTTGTGAACAATGATTCCTAATAGACTTATATTCTGTTGATGACATTTTAAATGTTCAGTTTTAGAATTTTGGTGTTGACAAAATTGCATTATCCTCTCCAGATTATTTCCTCCATTATACATCATGTTAACAAAGTCCTTCCTTATCCAGGGAGCAGGTATATATACATATGTATAAATATATATATTTCTTGATTTTTATGCTTCAGTTTTACATTTATTTCTTCAATTCATTTGTAATATATTTAGTATATTATGTCAGATGACATCATACATGAACATTCCTCCAAATAATTTGTCAATTTATCCAGTGATATTAATTGAATAATCCTTCCACTTTTTCATGTTTTTAAAAATATTACATCCTAATTTTTTTAGGATTGACGTCTAGACTCTGTTATAATGATTCTCTGTTACAATGATCTTTCTGTTAATTCTCCTGTCAGTTCTTCACTGTCTAACTTTTTCTATGCTTATAGCAGGCATTACCATCTGGTGGGGCCAGCTCTCCTTCATTACACATTATTAAAATTTTGCAGTTGTTTTCAGATATGCTTTAGAATTTGTGTAATATTTTGAATAATTTTTATTTTTATGTTTTGAAAAATAGTACATACACATGGTAAAACAATGGACAATAAATAGAGTAGAAAGCATTCCTCTTAACCTTGACCCCTATGTTTTCTTCCCCAGGGGCAAATTACTTAGTAGTTAAAAATCCTGTGCTGGAGACAGACTATATGGGTTCAAATCACAGCTTGCAGCTGTTAGCTATGTGACCTTAGGCAAATTACTTAACCTCTCTGTGCCTCAGTTTCCTCATCTTGAAAATGGGGATAAAAATTTTATCTAACATATAGAATTGTTTTGATGATCAAATAATAGAAGTAAACCATTTAGAACAACGCCTGCACCATTATAAGTGATCTGTAAAACTTAGCTATTGCTATCAGTAGCACAAGTTTCTTGTAAATCCTTCTAGAGACAGTTAACACAGATAAAAGCAAAGCACATGTGCTTTACACAACAAATGGAAGCAAACTGTGTACATGTTTCTGTACTTCTTTTTAAAATAATAATAGTAGATCATTGAGTGTCACAGACCAGGAGTCTGGAGTTCTGTCTTGTCCAGCAAGAGTGAACACAGAATTGAATATGAAAGAGGGTAACATCTGGGAGGAGACAAGAGCCCCAAAACAGGCATTTCATCTCTGTATTTATTGAGCTCACAAGATATTACCCACGTGGTGAACATGAAGAAAACAGGATCTTACACACGTGAACATGAATGTGTAGAAAACAATCAGACAGTAATCAATGTGTGTGTAAGAAGCAAAGGGTCTGGGGGGCAAGTGGAGTTTGTGATCAAGGTACATTGGTGCCAGATGGAAAGTAATTCCCTACAGGTGATATAACAAGTTACTCATGATCCCATTACAACATCTCCCAGCTAACCTTGGGGGTTTTTGGCCTGTGGTGGCAGCTTTCCACCCTAAGCTTTTTTTCTAATCCATTTAGATAGTAGAACCTATTTCTCTACAGTTCCCCCTTTTTTGTTTTTCGTCTTCTTAAAGTTTACATGTGAGGACCATCATGATGAGCTTCTGATTCTTCTTTTGCTGTCAGGTAGTTTGGAGGGGGATTGTTTGTGGAGTGGCTTCAGGATAAGGAGTCAATGAAGAGGCTTCTACCATCTTGAAAAATGGGAGTGGTGGTCACTCATTCAGAGTCATTCTCTGGAAGTCCTGGTTGATTGGAAGAGTTTCAGGGGGTCTCCACCATGCCATGACACAGCTTCACCAACCAAGAGGGAATCCACAGAGGTTGGGAATCCAAAAGAACACAACATATCCTCGATCCCAGGTGAGAAGTTTGAATCTTCTACATTTAGAAGAATGTACCTCAGCTGTTATTAGTCCTTGAGGGTCAAGATTTAAAAATTTAAAAGTGATCATAGCACGATCAAGGAGAAGTTGAGATTGTACACAACCGTGGGTAATCCCCCCTCCCTTTTTTAAACATATTTTTAAGTTTATTATGTCCTCATTCTACAATTGCTTGGCCTTGTGGTTTATAAGGAAATTTAATTTTATCTGCCATTTCCTTCTGTCTTTATTTCCCATATCATTCCCCCCTGAACAATTTTGGCCCCTAAAATCTTTAAGGTTGTTGAGGGTGGAGCATCTTCTCTTCTGGAACTTCTTTCTGCTCAATAGGGGCATAGAGATGTCCCTACCTATGGGTCAACAGTGCTCAGTATATGGGGAAGGTATAGGGGAGTTACAAAAGGGAAATACAATTCAGGGGAAATGGAGCCTCCATGAGTAGAAAATCATCTGTGTACTGGAAGTCATAGCAGCCCAAGAAGAGTCACAAAACTATGACAAAATGACTCATGATTAAAAGATCTAATTGACAAGGAAATTCACTTATTTCTGTGGCATATAACACTTCAATAATCAGAATTTCAGGTGATAGATGACCTTATACCAAAAAATATTAAAACTAGGATTTGCATATAATCCCTAGAATAGTTAAAGCATTTACTCAAATGTAACCTAAGGCTTATTATATATTTGACAATGCTTCCAGAGTAACATAACATACCAAAGAAGCCTAATTGGTCAAAAAGACTTCATTTACAATTTAAATCACGGGAAATTTGTTAAAAAAAAAAAAACAACAAAAAACATCAGACCCAAATATTCTTAGTTTCTCTGCACTAAGAAGCCAAAAGCAGATAAGCCTTGTTTAGTAATCAATGTATTAGCATCCCATCCCATTTAGAAAAGGCTAGATGTCCGATGAATTCAATCTCAATTTATCATGCAAGCAAAGCTTTTTAGGTTGCTAAAGCCTTTGAAAGCTATCTTAACAATTACTCATGTAAACTAAGAGACAGAGTTAACCATTACTTTAAGTCATAACATGAGCTTATTTGACCTTTGATAAATGGGTCTATTTCAAGCCAAAAAACTTATGTTTGGGACCACCTAAGACCATTTGTTCCCCATGGTTAATTTTTACCTGGTGGGGAATTCTAAAGTGGGTGATCTTTGCTCCTTGGCATCTAGGAGACCATGTTTAAGGGTTGGGAAAAGGTTTCTATAGCTAATAATATGGCTTGCAGTCCTAAATGTTGGGTAGAGCCAGTCCATTATATAATATATGTTCCCAATTTTCCAAAGGCAAGAAGCATTGTGAGTTTTCCCTGAGGTGTCTGTAAACACCACAGGGCATTCTTAATAGGTTGTTGCATGGGGTAAGGGTGTCTTTGGAGGGAATCTTTTGTTCCTTTAAAATATTAGATTTTTCCCAATCACAAAGGGGCCAGTCTGTTCTCTGGATGTAGGGGTGCCGAAGGGGCTGGCTGACAATAAGGAGGCATAGGTTCCTTGGAAAGTTTTTTGATTACTTTGGCTTTATATCTTTATATCTATATATATCTATATAGATATATCTATATATCTATCTAGATATATCTATAAAGATACTTTATATCTTTATAAACATCATCTGCATTGGGGGCTGGGGGGTGGGGGAAGGGAATGGCCTAACGGACAATAGACTGTGTAAGTATAACCTCAGGCAGAACATTGGTGCCTTCTGTATGGCGTGCCTTTAGTGTTTTACCTATTCATTCCCAAATGTCCAGGTCAAAGGTTCCTTGCTCTGGAAATCAAGGGCAGTATTGCTGGATAATCATTAATAATTTAAGGATTGCTATATGAATGTACTGTTTCTGTTCTAGGAATAGAGAGTCACCCATAATGATGCTCTCAAAAGTTCGGTGGCAGCGAATCCTAATATAGTTTCACTTTTCTCTTACCTCATCAGGAGAATTTGTAGTCATGTGCACTATTTTCGTTCTTAGACCTCTAGCTCTAATGCCGCGTTCTGCAGTCCTTGAGTTAGGTGGTCTTCTTAGCCAGGTCGGCTTCTAGTCACATTGCCTTAGTCGGGTCAGCTTTTCTTCTGATCACCTCAGGTTCTAATCATGTTGCCTGCTGTCACGGTGACAATTGAGATCATTCTATATGAGCATACACTTACCTTTTCTTTTTAAATAATTCATAATCTACTATTGTATAGATGTATTATTTATTGAAACAGTCTGTTGCTAATGAATATTTATATTGTTTCTAGTCTTTTGCTAGTACAACGTTGCAATGAATTATTGCATCTTCATGTACATGTATACATATATTTGTTGATCAATTCCCAGAGGTGGAATTGCTGAATAAAAGCATGTGTTCATAATAAATAGTAATAAATCTTTTGACTTGACCTCCCCAGATAAGGTATTAACTTGTACAGCATCAGTGCTGTGTCAATGCACTATTGTTAACACAAAAGTCTTTGAAGCTTGGTCTTTGCTAGTGTGGACAACAGTGTCTCACAATTTTAATTTGCATTTGCTTACCTATGGTTAAGGTTGATTTCTTCAGAAAAGATTTAAAATTTATATTTATTTTTAATTGAATAGTGGTAAGGATATGTCCTTGAATTGACTAGGTATAATGACCATATTTTGAAACAACTTGGAGAAACTACCAATTCATCAATTACATGTATCAAACAGTGTTTTCTTCGGTTTTGCTTTTGATAGTGACATACTCTGACTGTATTATATATCTTATAGAGATACACATCGGTATCTAGAGAGTGGTATCTAGTCAGTGAATGTCTTTTTCCCATTTTTTATTGGAGATTTGATCTTTTATATGGATCTGTAAGATCTTTTTGAATATTAAGAATATTTGGTTTTAGACATATATGTGACAAATATATTTTCCCAATCTTTCATTTGTCTCTTCAATAGTTTATTAATTTTTTGTGTGATGCAGACATTTAAAGTTGCTATGTGGTTAATATTTTTTTTTCTGTGACCTCTGGATTTTTTTTTTTTAATGTTTATTTATTTTTGAGACAGAGAGAGACAGAGCATGAACGGGGGAGGGGCAGAGAGAGAGGGAGACACAGAATCTGAAACAGGCTCCAGGCTCTGAGCCGTCAGCACAGAGCCCGACTCGGGCCTCGAACTCACGGACCGTGAGATCATAACCTGAGCCGAAGTCGGACGCTTAACCGACTGAGCCACCCAGGCGCCCCTGACCTCTGGATTTTCTTATTGTCTTTTGACTTTTCTTTTGAATCATGAGCTTGGTAGTAGGTCACATCTGTTGTTTTCTGGATGTTCTGTGTGCTATTTAGGAATGAACTCAAGAAAATGAAGTGTTAGGAATAATATGTTCAAGCTGTGATAGTGATCCAACCCAATTTAAAAGGTTTGAAAGCATGCCACCAGAAGGTTAAAGTAATGGAGTCAGAGGAAGGTAATCATTATTGCATAGATCTGTCATGAGAATAAGTTTAGTGTCCTGTGTACATGAGGCTGCTTGCTGTTGTAGTGTCCAAAATATGGCCATGAGATAAAATTCCATTTTGTCCCACTTGATAACTTCTTTTCTTTGGGCAAATTACTAGAAGCGGAATTTTGGATCAAGGAATAGACATATTCTTAAGGCCTTTGACACCTATTCATATAGTATCATCCATAATTTTTAGAAATTGGGAATAATAGATGAGAGTCCATTTCCTAGACCCCTTGTTGAATTAAAAAAAAAAAAACTCTTCTAATTTGCAGGTGGAATAATAATCTCATTAGTGGTATAATTTATTTAGGTGCTAGTGAGACAAAAATGTTTTTGCTTATTGTATTTTTTTTAGAAAATGAGTATGTACTTAAATTATTTATTTTATGATGTTTGACTTTTGTTATGGATTTATAAATGCTCATTACGTACAGTTGCCCCTTGAACAACTGGATGGAGCTGCACGGGTCCACTTACACATGGATTTCTTTCAATAAATACAGTACAGTACTGTAAATGTATTTTCTCTTCCTTATAATTTTCTTAACATTTTCTTTTCTGTAACTTGTTTGTTATAAGAATACATTATATAATACACATGATAACATACAAAATTTGTGTTAAAACAACTATATTACCAGTAGGGTTTTCAGTCCACAATAGGCTATTAGTAGATAAATTTTGGGTGAGTCAAAAGTTATATGTGGATTTTTGACTATGTGGAGGGTCAGTGTCCTAAGCCTTGCATTTTCAAAAGTCAACTGTATTAAGGTTATTAATCCTTTAACTGTTATCTAGAATAATGAATATTCAACAATCTAAAAGTTCTTCTAGATTTTAAAATATATGTACATAACCTACTTACACTTGGTTTTTACATATCATTTTTCTATTTTGCTTTCTTACATTTAAATGCCTATATAAATATAAATGTGTACATAAATGTAAATAAATGCCTATATAAATATATATTATTTCCCTTTAGATTTGAGATAAAAATATGACTAAAAGAATATTAATTTATGGTGGCATATTGTTTTGAAATTTATTTTTAAAAATTTTTAATGTTTATTTTTAAGCACACGTGTGAGAGAGACAGACAGACAGAGACAGAACATGAGTGGTGGAGGGGCAGAGAGAGAGGGAGACACAGAATCCAAAGCAGACTCCAGGCTCTGAGCTGTGAGCACAGAGCCCGACGCGGGGCTTGAACACTTAACTGACTGAGCCACCCAGGTGCCCCTTGAAATTTATTTTTTAAAAGTCTGTTAGAAGTTTTATGTAAGGTTTGGAAGTTATCCTTCTAAACTCGTTTTGAGGGAAAAAGACTTTTTGCCTCTGTAATGTTGCTTTAGATGATTTACTTTCAGAACTCACTTATGGGGCACCTGGGTGGCTCAGTCGGTTAAGCCTCTGACTCTTGATTTCAGCTGAGGTCATGATCTCATGGTGGTGAGATCAAGATTGAGCCCTGTCTTGGGCTTTGTGCTGGGTGTGGAGCCTGCTTGAGATTCTCTTTCTCCCTCCCTCACTGACACTCCTTTGCTACTGCTCTCTCAAAAACAAAACCAAACCACACAAAAAAATCCTCACCTAAATAAGACAGCCATATTTTGAAGTATGCATCTTAAGTTACTTACAAGAGGAAATTTCTGCTGCCTTGTGTTCAATTACTTCAATTTACATAGAATTTTGTAACCGGAAGATACTTTGATGTGGATTTTTCATGTCATTGAGCACATTCAGTGCTCTCTTAAATAATCATGTTAGAAGTCTGTATAACTCAATTGTTTATGTTTCACAAAAATATGCCTTGATGCCTTTTCTTGTGTTCTTTTTGATGCTGCCTCAAGGTTTCAAGGGTCAGTTTGTCAAATACAGTAGCAAGTACTATTACTACTAATATCTAATAGGTATTATATAGTCACACGGTGCCAGGTGTGTTCCAAGTACTTTCAGGGCATTGTCACCTAATACTCACCAAAACTCAGTAAAGTGAGTTGTGGTTCCACCTCCATTTTATAGACAAGAGTATTTAGACAGAGGGTAGCTTGCCTAAGATCATTCAGCTAGAAGAGCTAGGATTAGATCTGAAGAGCCCCAAGTGAATCAGAACATTGTATTTTTATGAAAAATCTCCAGATTTGTTAATACTGGTAACTAACTTAAGTAAATTTTAAATATTGTGTAAGTCAACAAAATGCAGGCCATAGACAAAATATCTGCACACTGAATGCAGCCCTTGGCTATAGTTTTGTGAGTTCAGATTTATAGGATTCCTTACTCATTTATATATTTCAGGTACTCCTGGCTATGCTCAATACCCCTGCCTTTCTGGATTTTTCTGTGGGTCATTTATCACACTCTGGTCTCTGTATTATTAAGTTGGGCTTGTTCACTCACTTTTTCTAATTTAAAAGGACAAACAGTTGCTTCTGAAAAGGAGAGAGAGGAAGAGACAGAGGGAGAGACATAGAGACAGAAAGAGACGCTGTGGGTAGTTGAAGTACACTGAAAGAGTATGATCATATTGTTCTGAGATGATCAGAAAATCTTATAAAGAAGCTGTTCCTTCCCTCTTATTCCCTTTAGAGGTTCTGTGGGCCTAAATATTGCAGTGCTCTATCTCATTAGTGAAGTGCATTATGTCTATTGCAGGGTTCTATTATCTCTCATCTCTATCCTGTTGTCTATAACCTCCTATTAGAGTTAGAAATCCCCTTATTTGAAATACCTTCCCCATGCACTTTCTTGTGTAACATTGGTCACAGTTATGCTTTTTTTTTTTTTTTTGCATCTATATTGCTAGTGGTACTGGTCTTCACATTTCAGCTGTGCCTTACTTAATTGGGCTATTTCATTTGAATCCTTAAGCTTGTCAGTTTCTTGCCATCCTGCTCACAACATCCAGCTGAGAACTCAGTCCCATCAGCTCTCTCCTCTCTGAGTTGACATGGTTGAAGTGCTCTAAAGGCAAGGGATGCTTTTATTCCAGAAATAGAGAGAAACTTCATGAACTGAAAGGCTGGTGTGTGACCTGCAAAACCCAAAATGGGATTGACTAAACTGGGACATCTCTGCCTCTTCATGCTGCACTAAAATAGAATATATTCATCTGACCCCATTTGTAGTCTGCTGTTTGAGTGATATTGTGGTAAGGACTACATACTGACAGGGAATAAAATCTAAAAAATCACCAGAATTTGAAAAAAATATATATTGACGGAATTCCTTTAAAGAGATAACTGATGATACGTCACAGTTGTCTAAAAGACATCATGATTGAGGATTTACCTTTTATTATAGTTTAAAAAAAACCTTCCCTCTTAGTTTTTACAAAAGAGCTCCTTTGAATCATACAGTGCTAAGCAGCCAGATGTATCATATAAGTTATATTTTCCTGTATTTTCTAAGCTTTCCATTTATATTTGTTCCATAGGTAGGAAAAAAACGTTTTTAAGGCCAAAGGAAAGGAGTTGAGAATAAAGCAGAAAGAATATTGTCAAGGTAGCCTTACCTCTTGTCACCCACATCAGGATTCCCCAAACAGCCAAATGACAAATTTTCCATCAAGAATATTTTTTAAATTTTTAAAATGTTTTTTTTTTAACTTATTTTTGAGACAGAGAGAGACAGAGCATGAGCAGGGGAGGGACAGAGAGAGAGGGAGACACAGAATCCGAAGCAGGCTCCAGGCTCTGAGCTGTCAGCACAGAGCCTGATGCGGGGCTTGAACTCACGGACTGAGATCATGACCTGAGCTGAAGTTGGACGCTCAACCAACAGCCACCCAGGCACCCCAACATTTTAAATGTTTGGGGGAAAAATATTTTATGACATGTAAAATTATATAAAATTCAAATTCCCTAAAGTTTTATTAGATTTATGTGTAGTCTATGGCTGCTTTCATCTTACAACTGCCCAATTCAATAGTTGCAAAAGAGACCATATGGCTCTCAAAGTCTTAAATATTTACTATCTGGCCCTTTTCAAAGAAATTTGACCCTTCAATCACAATAATAATTTTTTATTATAATATATACATCTTAATTAACAAAAATCAATGTATTTTATCGACTGCCAACACACTCTCTAGAAGTTCAGCTAGAAGTTTTTCCCAAAATCATTAATTTACATATATTTGCTGTGTAAAATTATTTTCAGCCTGTCTTCACAGTATTAAAGCAAGCCCATTATCCCTATTTCCATCTATATTTGTTCAAAACCCAGGGTATGCCTTGAGTGACCATCCGTTTGCTCTACCTGGACTTTCCTGCTCAACATTATTACTTGTCTTTGAATCTACTCAAAATTTGAGATGACATTACTCTGTGGTCCAGATCATACATCATCTTGATTCATTTCAACAGCATGATAATTTCATGTCTTCAAGATCAGAAATTGGTCAAAAAGTTGTAATGTTCATTTATTTCTCATTAGTTTCCCAAACATTACTTTGCTATTACTCCCATGTTCTTGGTCTTCCCCTGAGGGGAAGAAACTGAACAATCCTAGGTCTAGATCTGGTTTTGCTTATGTTTGGGTTATGGGATACAGTGTATATAGTGTAGCAGAGAATTACAAATTCTCAATTCCAGGAACTGGAGAGGTATCCTACTTTTCTATTTTTAGGGGCTAAAAAGGCAGAAGTTTTGGCAGCTGATGGAATTATTTACATCCTCCTGGAGGGATAATTCTTACCAGAAAGTAAAATTTTTATTTTTATTTATTTATTTTTTAATGTTTTTATTTATTTTTGAAGGAGAGAAAGACAGAGCATGAGTGGGAGAGGAGCAGAGAGAAAGGGAGACACAGAATTTGAAGCAGGCTCCCGGGTCTAAGCTGTCAGCACAGAGCCCGATGCAGGGCTTGAACTCATGAACTGTGAGATCATGACCTGAGCCGCAGTCAGACATTTAACTGATTGAGCCACCCAGGTGCCCCCAGAAAGTAAAATTTTTAAAAAATGCCTTAACTAATCAATAGAGGGAGATTAGCGCTCAAGAACCTGGAATATGGAAACTTAGGGAAATTTGAATGTACTAGTCTTCCTTCCTAGTGCAAACATGCAAACATCTCACAGGAAAAAAGAAAAGGGCACAGTAATCTTTGATGTGCCCTGTTTTGGAACAATGGCCGTAAGCTAATTAGTGTTATCTATTGTAATAAGAATAAAATAATTATATAGTGTGGTAATAGGAGTTTGGGGTTTTCTTTAAAATTTCCCATGGAAATTTGGCAAGTTCTACTCATATTTTAAGTTCAGCTTTTGTTGTGCTCCTTAACTCCCAGGCAGAACTAATTACCTTTTCTGCTTCATAGCATTTGGTTCAGTCATAGTACTTAGCGTTTTGTATTACAATTTATATTTCTGTCTTCTCAAAAGGATGTAGAGATTCTGGAAGAATATATGGTATATATCTGCAAAGAAAGGGATCCCACTAAAATGTTAGTAACTATCAGCTTTGGACAGTGAGAATATTTGTGATCTTATAAAATAAATTTATTTTCTTTTTGTTTATTTACATTTTCTGTTTTTTTCTAATATTTTGTCATTTTAAGCAAGTATGTATTGACTTTTTGCCAATTATTGTTCTAGGTATGAGGTAATATGTAGTGAGAAAAACAGCAAAATCCTTGTACTCATGGAGCTTATATTCTTGTGGGAGGAAATAGACAAAAAAAATGTTTAAAAAAAAGAAAGGACGAGGAGGAGGAAAAACAAGAGGAAGACAAAGGATGAAGAGAGAAGAAAAATAAAAGGTAGTAAGAAGAGTAATAGAGAGTGATCAATAATGGCTATAGATCATTTGGAGGTGAAAGCAAGCTAAAGGTTGGTTCTTAATGGGGGAAATCTTGTTAAATAGGGAAGAATGTATGGTATATGGAAAATATAAGCGTATTTGTAAGCCAGGGATTTCTTAAATACTCTTTCTGGCAATGAGCATTTCTCTCCAGAAAAATTGTACTAGAAACCTCAAATACAAGATGTGTCAAAGCCCTTCCGTTGTGGATAGTGGTGATGGGTGGAGATTAGATGGAACCCTGGTCTCTCAGTCTCCCTCAGACAACTCCACTAACTGCCTTTGACCTTATAGAAACGTAGAAAGGTAAAAAACAGCCTGGTGACTATAGTTAATAATACTGTCTTGTATATTTGAAAGTTGTTAAGAGAGTAGGTCTTAAAAGTTCTCACAAGAAAAAAAACTGTAACTATGGTGATGAATATTAACTAGATTTATTGTGGTGATAATTTTGCAATTTATTCTAATACCAAGTCATAGGTACACCTGAAACTAATATGTTGGTTATATCCAAAAAAAAAAAAGGACTATTATTTGTAGATTTTCCAGAGGAAGTGGTAGAATGTATATAAAGGTATATATTTAAACTATGAAAGAGGAGTTAATCATGAGTTAAAGTGTTGGTAGAAATAGGTTAAGATGTTAAGAGCACAACTTTGGAAAGGAGACAGGACATAGTTCTTTGGCAGAGAGAAATAAATATGAAAAAGGAGGAAACTACAGAAATATTAGGATAATGTCAGTGGTGGATTAGAGTCATTTTAGCCCTGTTCACATACCTCCAGAACTTACCACAATCATCATCATCATCTTAAAATGAGGACTTACTTGCCTTAATATTATTTAAAATGTGAATTAATGACCTTTAGGATATTTTGTGTTTATCAATCCAAAACAATATGATATAATTAAAACCAATGTGCTTGTTTGCAAATGAAGTTTCAAGACTTGGACCTTAGTCCTCCCAGCTAGCCAGATCACCACACTATGCCACTTCTGTTTCAGGGTCAAAGGAATGGGAAAAGAGAAGACATGTTGGATAGCTTTATTTTTCTCAGGGGAGTAGATGGTTGATTCATAGATTAAGATTTGTGAGTTTGAAAAAGGGAAAAAAGATATCTAGAGTGGGAGTGAAAGGCATAACATAAATAAAATGAATTTGAATAATGTGGCTTAAAGGAATTCTCAGCTCTTACTATTAAGTGCAGCTACTTTTTTTACTCAGTTTATTCCTTATCAGTAGTCACAGGTAATCATCTACACTACTTCCCTGAAAATTCACTTATTTAATCTCAAAGTACTAACTTAACTATGATCTTAAACTATTGCCATTACTATTTGCATTTTTTTGTTTGCCCATATGTACTATTAATCTACCACACTTAAAAAGGCATATAGTGTTGAACCATTTGGATGAATACCAGAATTCTTATGGAAGGAAATTTCAAATATAGGTTAGAGATAATGGAGCCCCTTTAATACACAGGGAAGAAGTTAAGAGTTGGATGTGACGAAGAATCTAATGTTCTAGGTAGGTTATTACTGTTAATATAGATTCTGTACTGGGACCAGGATGATAACAAACTATTACCTGTCCATCCAAGGAAGGTAATTGTTAAGTCTAATGATTGCTTTAGGGAAGAATAGGATGACAATTGTAAGGTGAAATCGATGCTTCTACTCTGATACAGGTCTAGGACTAGGAATTTAGTAGGTGCGATAGCTCCTTTGCTGAAGAACACTGCTTATTATCCCTGGAGTCGGGAGGTAGTTGAAGGGACTAAGTAACATTTGAGTCTTTTTTTTTTTCTCCACTCAGTGAGAAACAGAATTCGACTGCTTCTTTCAGGGGAGAGGACAATGTGATTTAGCCAATTGTGGAAAAAAGAAATAATAAAACAGTTGAATCAGAAATAAGAGGCAAATTATACATAACAGTAGGTCCACCCATATAAAATCCCATCATATTTAGAAATAGACATCAGCCTTTCCAATTTCTTGGTTATTCACCTCCTTATTCCTGATGAAGCTTCTACCTTCTATGGCCTAGGGAGCTGGATTCTCTCACTGAAGTGCTTTAGTTAAACCAAATTTCACAGGAAGCTTCTAGGCCTAGTCTACTCCCCATTCCTTATCAAGATCTTTCTTCTTTCTCCTCATGATATCATAATGGGTGTTATGGATTGAATTGTGTCTCCTCTCCCCTCCAACCCTCCAGTTTATATGTTAACATCATAACCCCTAGTACTTCAGAATGTGACCTTATTTGGAAATAAGGTCTTTGCCGTAATCAAGTTAAGATCATTAGAGAGAGTCCTAATCCAATAGGACAGTGTTCTTATATACGAGAAATTTGGACACAGAGATAGAGACACAGGGAGAACACAATGTGAAGATAAAGGGAGAGATGAGGTAGTGCATCTGCAAGCCAAAAACAAAAACAAAAAACCTCCCAGCAGATACCCAAAGATGGCCAGCAAGTCACCAGAAGCTAGGAGAGAGGCATGGGGAAGATCCTCCTTACAACCCTCAGAAGGAACCAGCTCTGCTGAAACTTCAATTTTAAACTTCTAGATTCTAAAACTTTTGAAGCAACAATTATCTGTTGTTTAAGCCACACAGCTCATGGTATGTTTTTACAGTAGCCCTAGCAAACTGATATACTGGGGAGAGCAATTTGGTAAACAATTCTTTTCTTAAATAATAAAACATGTAACAAAGGCATTACTATTATCCCAGACCTTTCCTCGTTCTTAACAACTGAAGACCCCACATACATATGAAGGTTGGGGGTGAAGAGTGGAGTCGAAAACAGGAAATATTGTTGAAAATTTGTACTAAGAGCCATTATACTCCTCAGGTTACCTCTGCCACCTCACACAAGTATGCAGCATCCCAGATAAAAACAGAAGGCTTATTCTCTAAGCAGGTGACCCAGAGAGGCTCTGGATTAAAGGACAGAAAGCACATCTGATGGGAGAGATGAGTAACTGTACTAAAAACTTGAAGAGTAAGTGAAAGTGTATGTGTTGAATGATAAGACAATCCCATTCCCACCAAAATTCTTTCCATCTTCAACTCCCACAAACCAGGGTTTCTGTATCCATCTTCCTCCAGGGAAGAGATTGTAAAGTTCTCTTTGGAATCTCTTTATCCCAAGAGAAAATATCTACAGTTTCTTATAATTGGGCTTCCCTCAATGAAATGGCTAAGTTCATATCTGATTATAGTGAAATTAATGGTAAATAAGTCTAAGAGATTCAAATTAGCCCCTTAGTTCCTCACTCTGTAAGTTAAAGAAAAATAAAGGGTCATCAAGACATTTGAGAAAAGTCTCTTACATGACAGGCAGAGACCAAGAGAAAACAATCAGAAAAACAGAACTTGTGAAATAAACTCCAGGAACAATGCAGGACAGATGGATACATAAACAAGTTCTGTACTATCCACAGAAGGATCATAGAGTTGCTTAAAAAAGAAAAAGGTAACTGTAAAAAAAGGGACAAATGGAATAAGAGAGGTCAAAAATATGGTAGCAGCAATATAACAAAATTAATATATGTAGAACATTGAAGACCTTTTTCTGAAAGTAGGAACAAAAGCAGTGGAAAATAGAAGAGAACATATTTTTAAAAATCAGAGGATCCATCCAGGAGGTCTAGAATTTAATAGATAAAGGCTCTAGGCAGGGAAATAAAAATAAATGAAACAGAAGAGATCAGCAACAAATAATATTTGAGTGTTTCCAAGGCCTGCCAATACAACTTCTTGACAATACAACTTTCTGACTGCCAGTACAACTTTCTGCTTCACAAACCATCAGTCCAATGTGAAAAATGTTTTTATATATGCAGGGTCTCAAAATAGTTATCGTCTATATATTTTCTTGGGAGAGTACTGGAGGAAGTGCTCAACCCAAATGAGAGAGTAAATAATAAAACAGAAAGATATGAGATCCAGAGAACATAGGATCCTAACAAAGGAAATAGGCAAAGGAAATACCAAGCATAAAGAAGGTAGGTGCCAGGACTTCAGTTGGACAGCAAGGCTGGACAAGTCTAGATGACAGCAGGAGGGTAAGGGACTACCTGAGGTAATTCCCCCCTAAAGATCAGAATGAATTAGTAGAAAATACCTGGTGTGTTTACACTGAGATGAATTGGAGAGTTTTTTTAGGAGAATTTTTAAATAAATTATGATGGATACAAAAAACTAAGCAAGAAAACAAATAAGCATCAGTAACAAGAACAAAAACCCACATAAGTACAAACACTAGGAAAAAGTAAATGGAAAGTAAATGTTACAAAAAAAGGAAATATAAGCATAGTACACTATATAGGTTAGGTATAACAATGTATATATAATCACAGTTTTGTTAAAAATATATATTGACTTAATAAAAATTTATGATATAACTGTATTGTGAGAATGGGTAACTAAAATGTATGTTTGGTGGCATAAAAGACTTACAGATGTACATCTGAGTAGGGTCCCAATTGATATATTCTCAAAAATTATATACTAAATAGAATAAAAGAAAATATTTAATAGAAAATATTAAAATTACTATCTTTTGGTGGTGGAAATATTTGGTGAGGAAGGATAGGACAAACACTGATGTTTTTTGTTATAACCTCACAGTAGTATTTGCCTTTTAATATGTATACATGCATTATTTTGAAGAGAGAAGGAAGAGGAACAAAAGGAAGGAAGAAAGGGAGAGAGGGAGGGAAAGAGAGATTCAGGATAACAACAGGAAAGTAGAAGAATGAAATGTACTTTGAATCTGTAGCATACTATTTGTGTGTGTGTTGAAGGTATTAGGGATAAAGGGAAAGAAATGGTCTATTCTATATCTGTTCCTTTTAAGAGCTACTAATTCTTAAATCCTTGTCATTATGGTGAGAGTTCAACACCAGCCTCACCTTCATTGAAATAGAAGGAACATTCAGCCCCAGGCTAATCAGTCAGTGTATCTCATAATTCTGGGCAAAGTGATTGGCTCAAGGATGGACACAGCATTGGTATGGAGTTACATGGATCCCAGCGGAAAGAGTATTGCTATTTCTTTTTTCTGGGCTTCTTAGCTCTAATACTAGAGCTTCTGGGGATCACCTTTGCTACCATATGATTGAATCTTCCAGGAATAAAGCATAAGTGGGGGAAATCAGAGGGTAGAAATAGATATGTGACAATATTGTACTTGAATTCTATCATGCCTGACATGGGTCAAGGATTTCTTAGTTATTTGTGCCAAATATGTCTTTGGTGCTCTGGCTATTTTGATGGCTTCTGTCATTTGCCACCAAGAATTCTAAATAATATGGAGTCTTATCTCTATATATGGTCCGTTTCCTCTTTGTCCCTAACTTGTTTACACCACTAATTTTAGATATTCATAGTTCTCCTTTATGAAAATTGATGATTCAAAATAATCTGCCTAAACTTTGTTTTAAAAGTCAATTATGTGGGAGTATTTGAATGTTGATATTCATAAATTAGAAGTGAATATTAGAGTATTCTTTTATATTTTAAGAATACTTTACATATTATTTATTCATATTTTTTAAAATAAAAATTGTAGAAAGGAAAAAACCTGCAACCAAGAATACTATATCCAGCAAGATATAAAGGATATCTTTTCAGGATAAAAGAAGAGATAAAGAGTTTCCCAGACAAGTGGAAGTTAAAGGAATTTATCACCATTAGGTCAGCCTTAAGAGAAACATTAAAGGGAATTCTCTGAGTTGAAAGAAAAGGTAATAATCAGGAATAAGAAAATTAGGTAAGGAAAAAAAATTCACAGGTATATATAAACATAATAAAAGTAGTAGATTAATCACTTATAAAACTAGTACATAGGTTAAGAACAAAAACATTAAAGTTATTTGTATCTGTAAAAGTCAATCAAGGGATTCAGAAATGAAAGCATATAAAGTATATATCATATACATAAAAGGTGGAGGGGAGGGTAAAATTTTAGTGCTTTGAGAATGGGTTCAAACTTAAGTGACCATCAACTTAATACAGGCTGCTATATGCATGGGATATTATTTATAAACTTAATGGTAACCACAAATCAAAACCCTGTAATAGCTGTAAAAAACAAAGTGTAGCAAAATCCAAGGATATCATTAAGAGAGCCATCAAATCACATGGGAAGAGAGCAAGAGTGGAAAGGGACAGAAAACTACAAAACAAACAACCCCCCAAAAAAAAAACAGACACAAAAACAAGCCACTGTAAAATAAGTAACAAAATAGCAATAAGTAAATACCTATCAATAATTACTTTGAATGTAAATGGACTAAATTAAAAGATATAGGATGACTATATGGAATAAAACAAAAAAAATGAAAAAACAAAACAAGGCTCATCTATATGCTGTCTATAAGAAACTCCTTTCAGACCTAAAGACCCATGCAGATTGGAAGTGAAGAAATGAAAAACCTTTATCCTGAAAAAGAAAGTGAGAAGAAAGCTGGAGTAGCAATATGTATATTGTATAAAATAGACATGAAAACAAAGATTATAACAAGAGACAAAGAAGGACATTACATAATCATAAAGGGAGCAATCCAGCAAAAAGATATAACAATTGTAAATATTTATACACCCAACATGAAAGCACCCATATATATAAAGCAAGTACTAACAAACATAAGGAAGAAATTAATAGTTATGCAACAACAGTAGGGGATTTTAACTCCCCACTTACATCAATGAATATATCGTCCAAACAGAAAATCAACAAGGAAACATTGGATCAGAAGGATCTAACAGATGTATTCAGAACATTCCATCCCAAAAGACCAGAACACTTCTTTTCAAGTGCACCTGGAACATTCTCCAGAAGAGAGCATATGTTAGGCCACAAAACAAGTCTCAAATTCAAAAAGATGAAATTATATACATCTTTTCTGACAACAATAGCATGAAACTAGTATAGCAATCAACCACAAGAAAAAACCTGGAAAGAACACCAATACATGGAGGTTAAATAACATGATAAAAAACATGAACCAGTCAGTCAAGAAATCAAAGAGGAAATCCAAAAATACATGGAGATAAATGAAAACAAAAGCACAGTAGTCCAAGAAACATCTCAAATGCACAACCTAAACTTACACCTACAGGATCCAGGGAAAAAAAGAACAAAGAAAGCCCAAAGCCAAGTAGAAAAATAATTCCAAGCCCAAAGGAAATAATACAGATTAGAGCAGAAATAAATGAAATAGGGACTAAAAAAACCCTATAGAACAGATCAATAAAACCAGGAGCTGGTTTTTGGAAAGGACCAATAAAACTGACCTTTAGTCAGACTCATTAAAAACAAAAGAGAGGGAGGGAGGGAAGATTGAAATGAATAAAATTAGAAATGTGAGAGGAGTAATAATAACACTACAGAAATACAAAGGATTATAAGAGTATTATAAATTATATGCCAAAAAATTAGATAACCTAGAGGAAATACATACATTCCTAGAAACATATAACCTTCCAAAACTTAATCAAGAAGAAATAGAAAATTTGAACAGCTTAATTACTAACAATGAAATTTAATCAATCTAAAAACTCCCAACAAAAGTCCAGGACCAGATTGCTTCACAAGTGGATGCTACCAAACATTTAAAGAACAGTTAATACCTATTCTTCTCAAACTATTCCAAAAAACAAAAGAAGGAAAGCTTCCAAATTCATTCTATGAGGCCAGATTTACCCATATGATACCAAAACCAGATAAGGACACAACAAAAAAGAAAACTATAAGCCAATATCTCTGATGAACATATATACAAAAGCCCTCAATAAAATATTAGCAAACCAAATTCAACAATACATTAAAAAAATCATTCACCATGATCAAATGGGAATTATTCCAGAGATGTTGGTTCAATATTCACAAATCAATCAACATAATATCGCATTAACAGGAGAAAGGGTAAAAACCATAGGATTTTAATAGATGCATAAAAAGCATTGGACAGGTACAACAACCATTCATGATAAAAATTCTAGACAAAATAGATTTAGAGGGAATATATTTTAACATAGTAAAATCATATATAAAAATACCACAGCTAACATCAGATTCAGTGATGAAAAACTGAGGGCTTTTCCTCTAAGCTCAGGAACAAGATAAGGACATCCACTCTCATCTCTTTTGAACAGCATAATACTGGAAACCCTAGCCACAGCAATCAGACAAGAAAAAGAAGTAGGAGCCATCCAAATTGGTAAGAAAGAAGTAAAACTGTCACTATTTACACATGACATAGTATTATATAATAGAAAACTCTAAAAACTCCACCAAAATACTAAAATTGATAAGTGAATTCACTAAAGTTGCAGGATACAAAATTAATATACAGAAGTCTGTTGCAGGGTGCCTGGCTGCTCAGTTGGTAGAGCATGTGACTCTTGACCTCAGGGTTGTGAGTTTGAGCTCTTGTTGAGTGTAGAGATTACTTAAAAATAAAATCTTAAAAAAAGAGGTCTGTTTCATGTCTCTACACTAGTAATGAAGTAAGAAAAGAAAAAAAATTAAGAGAATGATCCTATTTACAATTGCACAAAAAATAATAAAATACCTAGAAATAAACTTAACCAAGGAGGTAAAAGACCTGTACTCCAAAAAGTATAAGACGATGACGAAAAAAAATTGAAGAAGACAAAAACAAATGGAAAGATATTCCATGCTCATGGATTGGGAGAGCAAATACTGTTTAAAAAAATGTCCATACTACCCAAAGCAAACTACAGATTTAATGCAATCCTTAACAAAATATCAACAGTATTTTTTTTTATCATACCTAGAACAAATAATCCTAAAATTTGTATGGAACTACATAAGAACCTGACTAGAAAAAGCAAAGAATAAAGCCAGAAGTATTACAATCCAAGATTTCAAGATATGTTACACAGCTATAGTAATCAAAGCAGTATGGTACTGACACACAAATAGATATATAAACTAATGGAACAGAATAGAGAGCCCAGAAATAAACTTGCACTTTTATGGTCAATTAATCTATAGCAAAGGAGGCAAAAATATCCAATGGGAAAAAGATAATATCTTCAACAAATGGTTTGGGAAAACTGGACAGCTACATGCAAAAGAGTGAAACTGGACCAATTTCTTATACCATACACAAAAAATAAACTCAAAATGGATAAAGATCTAAATTTGAGACCTGAAACCATAAATTTCTAGAAGAAAACAAAGGCAGTGATGTCTTTGACACAACCATAGTAACATTTTTCTATAGATGTTTCCTTTGGCAAGGGAAACAAAAGGAAAATTTAACCATTGGGACTATACCAAAAATAAGAAACTTTTGCACAGCAAAGAAAACAATGAACAAAACAAAAAGACAGCATATTGAATGGAAGAAGAAATTTGCAAATGATGTATTCAATAAGGGTTTAATATCTGAAATATATAAAGAACTTATACAACTCAACCAGAAAACAAATAGTCCAATTAAAAATAGGCAGAGGACAGGAATAGACATTTTTCCAAAGAAAATATACAGATGGCCAACAGACACATGAAAAGATGCCTAATATCACTAATTACCAGAGAAATGCAGATCAAAACCACAATGAGATATCACCTCACACCTGTCAGAATAGCTAAAATAAAAAGTCAAGAAATAACAAGTACTGACAAGGATGTGGAGACAAAGGATCGCTTGCGCACTGTTAGGTGGAAATGCAAGCTGGTACAGCTATTGTGGAAAACAGTTCCTCAAAATATTTAAAATAGAATTACTATATGATTTTGTAATTCCACTAACTGGGTTTTACCCAAAGAAAATGACAAAACTAACTCAAAGAGATATACACATCCATATGTTTACATTATTTGTTAATAGCCAAGCGTTATTTACAATAGTTAAGATACAGAAAGCAAACCAAGTATCCATCAAGGGTTGAATGGATTAAGAAGATAGATATGTAATATAATTATTGTTATAGTTAATTAAATATAATTATAATTGTATTATAACAATAATTATATATACACATAACACCTACAATGGAATATTACTCAGCCATAAAAGAGAAAGAAATCTTACCTTTTGCAACAACATGGATGGACCTAAGTCAGAGAAAGACAAATACCATATGATTTCACTCATATGTGAAATTTAAGAAATAAAACAAAGGAATAAAGAAAAAGACAAACAAAAAGCCAGACTCTTAAATGTAGAGAATATACTGGTCTTTGCCAAAGGGGAGGTATGTGGAGGGATTCATGAAACAGTTGAATGGAATAAAGACTACACTTAACCTCCATGAGCACTGAGTAATGTATAGAATTGTTGAATCATTATATTGTACACCTGAAACTCTTATAACACTGTATGTTAATTATACTTGAATAAAAATAAAAAATAAAAATTGTATATATTTAAGCTGTACACACAATGATTTTATATGCATAATGAAATTATTATAATCAAGCTACCTAACATATCTTCTCCTTACATAGTTAACTTTTTTGTGTTTGTGGTAAAAGCACCTGAAATCTATCCTGTTGGCAAATTTCTGACCTTGTACACTTTGACCAACATTTCCCCATTTCCCTAACCTCCCTGCCCTGGTAACCACTGTTCCACTCTCTGCTTTTATGTATTCAACTTTTTAAGATACCATATACAAGTGAGACAATGCAAGTTTTTTTCTTTCTGTATGATTCATTTCACTTAGCATAATGTCCTCCAGGTTTATCCATGTTGTTGCAATGGCAGGATCTCCCTTTTAAAAGCTGAATAATATTCTATTTTGTACATATAAACCATAATTTCTTTATCCATTCATCAACTTATGGGCACTTAGATTGTTCCTATATCTTGGCTATTACGAATAATACTGAAAATAAAATGAGAGCACAAATGTCTCTTTTAGATACTGGTTTCATTTACTTTGGGTATGTACCAGAAAAGACAATGCTGTATCATATGGTAGTTCTATTTTTAGTTTGTTTAACAAACCTCTGTATTGTTTTCCATAATGGCTGCACCAATTTACATTCCCGTTAATAGTGCATACAGTTTCCCTTTTCTCATATCCTTGCATACACACACACACACACACACACACACACAAACAGTAGCCATCCTTAGGATATTTTAACTCTCTGGCAATCTAGGTGATTAGTCAACGTTTATCTTTTAAATTGCAATTTTGAAATTGTTATAAAAGAAAAGTATGTCCAATTTTTGCAAAAAACTTGAGGTAAGTTAGCAAAATCTGAGATTACCTTTTAGCCACTGACTTCATAGTTTCATTTAAAAGGAAACGTGAGGGGCACCTGGGTGGCCCAGTTGGTCAAGCATCTGACTTCCGCTCAGGTCATGATCTCATGGACTGTGAGTTTGAGCCCCATGTCATGTGTCTGTGCTGACATCCAGAGCCTGGAGCCTGCTTCAACTTCCATGTCTCCCTCTTTCTCTGCCCTTCTCCCACTCACGCTCTGTCTCTCTCTCAAAAATAAATAAACGTTAAAAAAGTTTAAAAAGCAACTAGATTCCATCAATTATTTGTATTTTTTAACAAAATCAGATGTCTAAAAATTTGTAGATAATCAAATATTTTTTTCTTTTTTTAAATTTCAGATATGTCATATATAATGTGTATAACTATATTTTCAACATTTCCCTTCTCAGTCATCCTCTTACTCTTCCAAACATTGTTAGGAATCTTGAGTCAAATAGGGATAATCTTCTTTTGCTTCATATTTTTCTCTCCCCTCTTCTTTCTCCAGGATGAGCACCTTGATTTTGAGAGGTAGTAATGGTGACAGGGCATGTTTGTGGATTGTGTTGTTTGGGTTGTTTCAATGTTTGTATTACAGATAAGTTTCCTGAATAAACTTTTCTGGCTAAAAGCAATTAGAAAGAACAGTTAAAGGAGTACTAACAGAGAAGGCATTTTATGCTCTGTGGACTCATGTGAATCAAAAGGAACTCACTGAATTGAGCCTTCTTAAATTTTTTAATTGGAAAGTTCTCAGAAATAAGCTGTAACATAAATTCCCAAAAGGAAAAACTGAAGATCAGAAAAATTGAAAAACTTAACTAGATAAATGCATTTGTGTTTATTTTACCCATCCTGATTATAATTGTAAAATATCTGCCACAAATAGGGTGAAATTTTTGGTGATGTGGCATAATTGCACATGTTTACTTGCTGACAGTCTTTAGATTTTATGAGCTCTTTATAATTCTTAATGACTTAGCCTGAAGTAACATTTTTTTTGTGAATGAAGTTTATCAAGTGCAATGGTTTTGCAAAGAGCACTATTATAACACGATCTCCTTCCTGTGATAGGTAAAGGTCAAGCTCAGGACTTCCTGTTGCTAATGCAGATATTATTTTGGGTGTGCCATTTTTGGAAAGATAAAGGTCAGAATGGAACTGAGCCATCATGCACTTTATGGGGAAGGAAAATGTCAGAACCAGACAGAAGATAGTAGAATTTAAACCCATGATATAGGGGTGACCCCATCACTCTTGAATGGTACTACAAATTGGAAAGGAGGACACCTCTGTGTCTAATTAATGCCAATTCTTCAGCATACAATATTTGTGACATGTTCAATTTATGAAGTTCTCCATCTTTAAACTTTCCCAGAGTTTAAATTTAGTGATACCTGCTCCTACCTCCTCACTCCTGGAATGTGTATTGTGTCAGCATTGACCTTCAGAATTATGGAGGAGAGAAGAATGAGGAAGAGATATGCTTTTTTAAATTAACCTATAATCACAGAAAAATTGCTTACTTTTTTATTGCCTCGGTTTCACATCTTGCTTTCTCATTACATCATAGAGATTTCTAATAGTAAAATTTACTGCCTTAAAATAGTATTTTAAATACTATTGATACACAATTGCTATTATTTTTTTAATGTTTATTTTGAGAGAGATTGTGTGTGTGCAAGTGGGGGAGTAGCAGAGAGAGAGGGAAAGAGAGAATTCCATGAGGGTTTCTATCTAATGAACTGTGAGATCATGACCTCAGCTGAAATCAAGAGTCTGATGCTTAACTGACTGATAGACTAATGTCTATCAAACAGAACTCTCTTTTCCTAGTATAAATCTCAGTAACAATTTAAAGCCATTTTCCCACATAATAAAGCCCTTATACTAGGGAAAAAGCTAGGAAATACCCTTTATGTAAAAATTAGCTGCTTTTTTAAGTAGTCATCATCCCATTACTTTCATTTCTGCAAATTAAAAACACCCAAATACTTTATTGTTTCTTCATAGGCTATATTATCATCCTAATTTTGGCATAATTTTAATATTATCACCATAATTTTGGCATGCCTTTCCCAGGGTCTTTTTCAAATTCTTCAAATTGCTTTTAAAATAAGGAGATTAACATTAAGCCTATATAAGTACAAGGGAATTACTGCCGACTCTCATCTGGCCAACTCCTCCGAGTATTGAATTCTTAAAGAACCCAGAACTCATATCAATACCCATTTTTTAAGATGTGGTCCTGCTTCTAGCCAGTGATTTCCAGAATTAGGTAGTGTTTGGTTTAAGGCTCAAAGAATTGAGGATACATGGTGAAGTCATCCGTTTTTCCAGCCCAACACCCATATTGTACCCCCACTGGGAGTCAAATTTCTTTATCCTACCTTGGTAAAGACAGCCTCATCAAGAACATGAACTGTTTAATACTTTAGGCATAGGCGAGCTTTTAATTGGCCAACTGATATTACTTGACATAGTGGTTATATTTTAAAAAAATCTGAAACTTTTCTGAAACTTTATATGTATTTATCTATAATTTGTACATTAGCACAGTTATGATAACGTGTGTCTAACTGTGTCTCCCCAGTATGATAAGCAGTGTGTCGAAGGGAAGCACAGTTCTGGTGCCTGTCATTTTGCAACATTGCAGCATGTCACAAATAGAATATGTGTCTGAATAAATATGGTCACATGTATTTAAAATATATGAATGCTATAAGTCTGCTTTCCTATTTTAAAATTTATTTTTTATCTTCTTTTTTCTTATTAAGAAAACCAAGGTAGACATGAAGTACATTGCCAGACACATACATGTGAATGTGAGACACTTCTTTCTAGACTCTTAATTTTGTGAAATGAACTTGCGTTTAAGAAAGATTTTTAATGAAGGAGAAATGATGGTTTAACAGATGGCAGATGGGAGCTTGTTCTAGGTTTTTGAAATAGCATAAACTGTCCTATAAAGCATCTATAGAAGGAGAGAGACAGAAGGGAAAATGAGTGGTATTTCTTGATTAATATGCTGGTAACAGGTGGGGAATGTGATGGAGGTGATATAGGTAGGCGGGCTGGGGACAGTGATGTGGACACCCAGACTCTTTGGCAAGGCAAGATAGAGCACCACTGAAATCCTTTGAGGAGGAAGATAATTTTTGCAGCAGTAAAGGAAGAAGAACTAGCTTTTTGCTAATTGAGAAGAGATACAACACAGATAGTAAAGAGAAGACTTCACATATGGTGAACATTCAACCTGATTAGAAAGCATTCCAGCAGCCCTGTCTAGCTTCCCACTGTTCATTTCCCCAGGAACAGGTCTCTGAACTAAGTGCAATGAGAAGCAAGTTTAACTGAAGAATCTCCACTTTCCATAAACACACCTTCTTCAGCATTCCAACACTTGCTTGCTCTCCATGATTTTGACCACCAGAGATTAGTCCATTTTAAAAATGAACCACTTGTGGTATTTACAATGGTTAACAAAATAGTGATGGTTCCAGTTCTTATGGAGCTTGTAGTTTGGAGAGGATTAAAAAAGAAAAAAAAAAAAGCAAACAAGTAAAGACTTCACAAACCATTCTGGAGATAGAACAATTCTCTACAAAGAGGAGATCATAGTGTACAGTAAGAGAGACTCAGGAAATGGAGAGGGGAGTGAGAAAACCAGTTTAGAGAGCATAATGTTAACAGAGGTTTCCCTGAGGAAGTGATATTTGAGATTAGACATGAAATCAGAGAAGCTGGCAATCGGGGTAAAGAGCATTCCAAGTAGAAAAAGCCTTTGTAATGATCTTAAGGGAGGAAAGAGTTTAGTGTGTTTGAGAAGTTACAGAGGGCCCATGTGGCTGGAATGTGAGGTGCAAAGAGAAGAGCAGTGAACCATGGGACAGGGCCAGAGCATGCAATCTTGTAGGCCATATGAAATTATTTTATTTTATTCTATGTGAAAGAGGAAGTCATTGGAGAGTTTTTAACAGAACTGTGATGTGGTGAGATGTACATTTTTATAAGATTGTTTTGATGATTGTATTGAAAATGGATGGAGCAAAGTAGACAGGATTATACACAGATAAGATATAATAATTTAGGCAAGAGGTGATGGTAGATTTCATTATAGCAGTGTCAGCTGAGATGAAGAGAAGTGAATGGAATCAAGATATTTTTGTATTTGAGTTGATAGAGCTTGCAGGTAAATTAGATATGAGAGATGACAAAGAAGGAGGCATCAAAAACAATCCTCAGGTTTGAACAACTAGGTGAAAGGGAATGGGGATGTGGAGGACACATGGGAAAGAAGTTGGGGGTCTGAGAATTAGAGGCACTATTCTATAAATACATGAAGTTTGAGATGCCTATTCTCACATCAAATTGGAGATACAAATTAACACGTGAGTCTGGAGTTCAGAAGAGATGTCTGAATTATAGATGTACATTTGGAAGTTATTAACATATATTTGTTATGTGACTTATTTATATGGACATACATAGCATCGCATATATCTATTCTGTGGATGTGAGGTATCCAGGATACAAAAGCAAATATATTTCCCATGAAGTTAAATTTGCCATCTTTGATAGCTCAAGTCATGTAAATTCTAGATTTTACTCTAGAGTAGGCTTTAGTACCTAGCTTAATTTTACTTAAACAGAGTTTTGTGGAAATTTCAGGATATATTTGAAGACAGCTGGCTTAATGGGTTTTGAAGGTTATGTTCTGCCACGCAAAAGGTGAGAGAATCTAAGTAGGATTCTCTAATGCAAAACTTTAGCCTTTATCAGTTTTGCATTTGCTGCCTTTGCTTCTGCAGTTGGACCCAAAAGATTTTTTTCTTTATCCCTTTTACAAACGGTTGAAGACATCTATTTTAGTCACCAATTAGAATCATTGCATCATTCTTCTTGCCTTTTGGCTATTATAATAATAATCACGATTGGCATTTTGGAGTAAACTTTTATACCTTCGAATTGTTTTTAAAAACACTAATTACTCCTCAGTACATCTTGGGTGAAAGGAAATTATTTTATGGATGCAAAAATGGAAGAACAGGTAAATCACTGCCATTATGACAGCTGTTGTTTAATTAAACCATCATCGAAATTGTTTGCTAGGTGAAAGTTCTTAACGAGTGTGAGTGCATTGCATTTGCTGTTTTTAAAAAAAAAGGGTGACAAAAAACAAAACAAAAACAGTGTCAAAGAATGAGTTCATGGTCATAGGAAAGTCTGACTTCAGTTATAAGAAGACCGAGAGACTGAATCCTAGATAGCTGAATTTGTCTGTACAACTATAAAACTATATATAATACTTATATATATAATATATATAGACATTTATAACTTTATATATTGTACACAGCTACATATAACTTTATATATTATATATATAATTTTATATATAACTATAGGTTTGCCTCTTTATCAGACTCGGAGTGTCAACCATTTTACATAAAATATTTTGAAAAAAATACTTTCATCTTCTTAATTAGAACAAACTAAATATAACTTAATGTTTTGTAGGTGATTTAGGATCATCATTACAAACATTCACTGTTGTACTACACAATAATGTGAGGCCCATTCCCAGAAGCTATGGAAGGTTTGTCTCCTGATCTCTCCACAAGAGGGCCACAGACAGCTGTACTCTTGCCTTGATCTGCTTTCATTACTCCTTGTTCCCTGCCTATACTCTTTCATTACTCCTGCCTATAACTCTTTTCCTAACTTTATTCATTTACTTATTTATCAATGTCATCAGACTAAGTCAAAGCCTAAGGAACACTACTGTGTAAAAATCCACAAATTTTAAGGACATATAAATGTATTTTGGCTACTTTTTTATTTGCTTTCTTTTTTTTAAATTAAGCTCCTTACCTCTGTTTAGAGAAGTAAGTCATAATCAGAATAATATAAATCCATTACATTACTCACTAATCTACCTATGGAAGAATCCTAGATTACTATACATAGCTTCTCATTTGGACTATCATAGTACCATAACCTCAAGCTGAGATAGTAATGTAAAAAACTGTCTGGAAATAGGGAATTCCATAGAAGCATGATCACAGCTAATTTTAAATTTTACCCTATAGATTTATTCCAGGAATGCAAGTCTAATTATTGGTTTTTTTAAAAAAAACTATTAAAGTAGAATTGACCACATTAATAGATTAAAGGATAAAAATAATATCATCTCAATAGATACAACAAATTTTTCCTAAAGTTCAATAAATGTCTATAATAAAAATTCTTAGAAAACTAGGAATAAAGGACAACTTTTTGAATTTTATAAAGGCTATCTGTAAAAACCTAAAGCAAGCAACATACTTAATGGTGAAATATTGAATTCTTTCCCCTGAAGTTGGGAATAAGACAAAAATGTTCCTCTCACCACTTCTACTTAAAATTTATATCAGAAGTTCACTAAATTAAGAAAAAAAAGGTATAATGACTAGAAAGGTAGAAATAAAACTGTCACATTATTCACATTGACATTATATTCATAGAAAATCTTTTAAAAACTGCAAATATTAGAAACAATGAAGTTAGTAGGTTGCTAGATATAAGGTCAATATACAACCATAAGCATATTTGTATTTATAAGAAACAGTTAAAAATTCAATTAAAAGCAGTATTATTTACAATAATACTAAAAATTATATAGATAAAAATAAATGTAGTGTAAGTGCATGAAACACTACAGAGTATGGCTGATAGAAATTAAGGAAAGCCAAATAAATGGAATGATTTACCATGCTCATGAATTAAAACTTTAATATTGGTAAAGAGCTAATTCTCCATATATTTATTTGTATATTCAATTCAATCACAATCACAATCCTAACAATTTTTTAGTGGAAATTGACAAGCTGATTCTAAAATTTAGGTGGAAATTCAAAGGACCTAGAATAGGAAAGGCAATCTTTCCAAAGAAGAACAAAATTGGAAACATACTAACATACTATTTAACTATATCAAGGTAATTAACTAGTATATGGGTATACTATATAGCTCTGGGGGTATTGGCTGATAGGGCCACAAGGATGCTGGAAACATTCTGAATCTTTCTCTATGTTTTTTTGTTTTACATCAATTTTAAAACAGAATAAAACTGGTCATTAGGAATTCTCTATACTCAGGAATGTGCATATGTTTAAAGAGGAGCTCACATGCAAAATCCCAAAAGCACACAACAAAAATCCACCACCAAGAGAGGAAGAATTTTTTCCCAAAGAACAGGAAATAACAGCATTATAAAATAATGTTAAAATAACTATGTTTAAAATCAAAAGGATAAATCAAAGATTTATCAAAGAGATATAAGAAGGAATAGAATCCATAGAATAATGACAAAATTTTCTATGTATGTCTTCCTCCCTCCCTCCTCCCCTTCCTTTCTTCCTTCCTTCTTTCCTCCTTCCTTTCCTCAAGGTCTATTTAAATCTAAAACCTATGCCTTTTTCCTTTATCCCACTAAGTGTCCTCCATAAACCATTAGGCAGATTAAAGAAACTATTTCAATTCCCATGTTGTTGAAGAATTTAGAATCAGTGAGGGGTGCCTGGGTAGCTCAGTTGGTTAAGTGTCTGACTCTTGATTTTGGCTCAAGTCATGATCTCATGGTTTGTGAGTTCGAGCCCTGCATGGAGCTCTGTGCAGACAGTATGGAGCCTGCTTGGGATTCTCTCTTCCTCCCTCTCTATCTGCCCCTTTCCCATTCTCTCTCTCTCTCTCTCTCTCTCAAAATAAATAAATAAACTTAAAAAAAAGATTCTAGTGAAAGAATTAGTAAATATAGATTAGAAAGCTGAGCTTCATTAAATCTAAGATAAGTGAATTTATATTCATATTAAAATCCTTTCTATATATTATCATAAAATACAATGATTATAACATCAAAAGAAGCTATAAAGTGCACATACTTTTGCATACAATAACTCTAAAAATATCCAGGCATTGGCCGTGTTGCAAACTAGTGAAACAATAGCCATTAAATATTTTGAAGTAGAAATAGTTAAATCAAAAATTATGAAATTAGCTTCTTTTCTTCTTAAATCATAATCTTTTGGTTCAAGCTGACAGTTACAAGTTGGTTTTTTAATTGTGCTTGTTTAAACATAAATGTTAATCCTTACCCAGAAAAATAAATAATATAATGAACAAAGCCAATAAACCTAGTCAATACAGTATTTTGATACCTCTGATACCTAAACTCCAAAATATTTCATTTACTTTGGTATTCTAATGCAGTATGTGTGACCTGAACTGTACAAAGGAAGGTTGTAGAATTAACACCCTTTAGTTGTTCTGAAGGAACAGAAATAAAATGTTTACAAGATTGCAAGAGTTTATTATTATACCAGTATGCTGGATTCTGGGTCATGACAATCCAGTTATGTGGCTATAAAAATGAGTCAAAATGCAAATATTGGCCTTATACCCAGAAGATAAATCACTTGAAAGGCTCAGCAGTATCATAAACTGACAATTCAAAGAACTTGTCAGGGTACATTTCTGTCTTATGGTATGAACAAGCCATAAATTCAGACTGCAGACTATACTTTGCCCTTTGTTTTTATGTTGGAAATTGTTTTGGAGACAATTTATGGATAATATTTAAGTTAGATGAATTTTTTATATTAGTGATGAATTTTATGGTTTTAAAGTATAGAGTATAGTTTAGTTGCTATATTTTGTATCCTGAACATTGTTATGTTGGGTAAAGCTGCTCTAAGATCCAGGAGAATATAGTCAATCCCATGACAGCTGACAACTATGCTCTTACATGTCTTCCTTGACATTTATTCTATGATTAATGCTAACTACTCAGTAAGGCAGACTGTGGTACATTCAGTAGAGACAGCCAGGATTCACTTAGTGATACCCAGGAGACAAGAGTTAGCTAGGCAAGGAATATATTCCTAAGGAATTTCATTTCTAGGTTTAGGAAAGTTAGTCCAGTATTAGGTGACTGGAGGAAGCAAAGGCCTTCTTGCATTAATAGTTGGTATTGTCATATCTAGCTGCATCATAGTAAAGAAAGAGGATTACTTTTAATTTTTACAAATTTTGGGCGGGAAATTTAGGTTGGAAAACTCTACATGCCTAGTTGCATCTTTTGGGAGGGAAAGGTCTTGTATTTTAGATTTGAGACTTGGGTTTCAGAGCAAGAGAGTTGACAATCAAGGAACTGCTTCTATCATCACTCCCCATATTATTCAATTACCCCTAAAAACACACTGCTTTTGATTCAATGAAGTTAAACAATGTGGACTTATTTCAGTTTAAAGGGTTTTTGGTTTTTCTTTTTGTATATATCTATAAAGCATATTCATATTTATGCTGCAAATTTATATAAACATCATGTCTTAAATGTACCATAGTTGTGTTATGTTGATGCATAATTTAGGTGGTTTGGCCCTATATGCTCCACTGTATGCCCGGGGCAGTGTTGTTTTTAGAGTCATGTTTGAAATTGTTATCACTATTAGTTTTGTTATCTTGGGCCCATTACTTTACTGCTCTGGGCCTCAGTTTCTTCCTTTACAGAATGAGGATAGTAATTATGCCTACTTGGCTGGGTTGTTGTGACACATTTAGTATGATGCATGACAAGGAATAATACACAATAGGCAGCTATTAAAATTTTTAAAAAATTTTAACAAACTCTTATTTTTACAAAGGAAGTTTCCAAAGGTCAGGAACTATATTTATAGACAAATATCTTGGTAGAAACCCACTCTTGCACAATATGCCTAAAGGCTTCTGATAAATGCTGATTGATTGCATGATTCTAAACAATCAGGTGAGAATTATTCAGAATTTAGGAGCATTTTGGTGCCACGGATAAATGAGTCAGTAGAATATAAAGCAATAATAAATTAAAGATTCCATGGCATAATTTAGTAGCTTTTCAATGATCTTCTAACTGTTCTTTGAAAATGGTATTATCTTGCCTTAATCAAATTTACTACTGACATTAAGTGGGGAAATTAAATAAAGATAGTTCTGTGTTTGGTAGGGATGGGTTTCTGACAATAGATCTGACAGCTTAGAACAGGAAGGAGCTGTAACTTTTAAGGGAACAGCATAGAGATCCTCTTGATCATGGAATATGTCAGTAGTTATTCATAGATATATTTTATTCCTATGTTTCCTTTGCAAAATAGGCTTTCTGCAAATACATACATAATCTTGGACTTCTCAAATAAAAAAAGGAAAGGAAAAAAACCCAATCATTGGGATGGCATGGAAAGTAATGTCATGATAATAAATTCAGCTTTGGTTCTGAAGAGACAGAAGACCTGCATGCTTTAATTTTGAGCATCTTCCTTCCTTCCTTCCTTCCTTCCTTCCTTCCTTCCTTCCTTCCTTCCTTCATATTTGAGAGAGAGAAAAAGAAAGAGCAGAGGGGAGGCAGAGAGAGAAGGAGAGAGAAAATCCCAAGCAGGCTCTGTTCCATCAGTGCAGAGCCCAATGTGGGATTCAACCTCATGAATTGAGAGATCGTGACCTGAGCCAAAATCCAGAGTTGGATGCTTTAACTGACTAAGCCACCCAGGAGCCCTGATCTTAAGCATCTTCTAATTTTTTTCTTTAGAATAAACATTGTAGTTTCATTTAAAACTAGGCATCAAATTATCTTTGGATTTTTTGAGCATCATGTTTATTCTGAAATGCTAAAGTCTTATAATTAGCTAATTTACAATTTACATGGGAAGTTCTTGTGTTTTCTTGTGACTTCTTTAGCTATATAACTGGACAAGATAGGATAATCCTTTGTGTTTATTTAGCTTTAAGGCTTTTTGTTGCTCCCTGTGCTCCAAGTTTTCTAAAATCATATGCATGATACAGAGTTTAACTTCAAAATGAATTTCAGATTCTTTTGCCTTGATAATTGCATAATATACCCATGAGATTTATTGTGAAAAATGGCTTATAATGTCTAGAAAGCATTATATATTTATATATATTTAAAATACATATCTTTTAATATTGAATATATATTTAAGTATTATTAGTATTCATATTTATGTAGCAAATCCACATGAAAACAGACTTTTATTTAATGGCAAGTATTATATTGAGATATTGACACCATGGAGTAAGAGAACAGATAGCACTGATCTATTTGAGATACATTGTAGAAATTCTAGCCTTCCCTGTCTTACACAGAGAGAAGCAGAAGAATCAGACTCTAATTGCCAGTATCTACTGTGTTCCAAAGATTCACTTTAACTCCTAGGAATCCTGGAAAGAGATAAAGAAGAGTGAATGGCATATCAGGATTATAGTCCATCATATTTTTCTTTCTCTTTTTCAATTCATTTTCCCTTGAGTTTATTTTTAGAAAGTGGTACAAGAAATATTTAAAACTTTAAATTGCTGATAGTTGAATCCTTCATTGAGCACTTTTCCCCTTATAGGCACCAGAACAATCTTCTTTGATTTCTGTGATTCTTAATTTTTTAATTTTCATCTCCTATTTTCTCTTCCATTCTTTTCCTCTTATATAGATTCTTTTTTCTTGCTCTGCCACCACCATTCTTTAAAAAAAAAAATTACAACCAGAAGGGGCTTTTGGGTGGCTCAGTTGGTTAAGTGTCTGACTTAGGTTCACATCATGTTCTTGTGGTTCACAAGTTGGAGACCCACGTCAGGCTCTGTGCTGACAGCTCAGAGCCTGGAGCCTGCTTCAGATTCTGTGTCTCCCTATCTCTCTCTGCCCCTCCTCCACTCAAGTTCTGTCTCACTTAAAAATAAACATAAAAAAAAATTAAGGCAGTTTTATTACTCTAAGTGTAGCAGAGCCTGCTAATTGCCTACTCAATGTCATTCTTTTCTACTTCCTTAGAAACAAACCTGGGATTTACTCCAAGCAGCAGGTAGCATCCCCTATTTCCAGGTTGCAGATAATGGCGGCCATCAAAGGTTTTGAGTATGGCTTCTTAGGAAGACTCCTCAAAGTGGCCTGAATTGGTAGAACATGTGCCTTTTATCTACGCTTTTTCCTTCTTTTTCCTTCCTGGAATGCAGATAAAATTGGCTATAAAGTTACCTTAGAAAGGAAGCTATGTTCTACTGGTAGAGTGGAAAGGTATGAGGAGGCTAGGTAGTTGATAACTCTGGAGCTGCCAGACTAATTCTAGACACCCTTCCTCTAGACCTCTGTTAAGTGAGAGAAATAACAATTTGTCTTCCTTAGGCCACCTATTTGGATTATCTATGATACACAGCCAAATCTTGTCTCATAATACACGTATATACAAGATTTTTTGGGGCTGTGTATCATAGAAAATTCAAATACATTTCATATTTTTAAAAATGCCTACTGTGAATAGATGTGTACACATAGGCACACATACACATATATATGTGTATATATATACACATTCTATACTGTATGGGCATTTTTTAAATATAAAAGAGTATAAAAAATTAAGTAGTCTAGAGCGGTGGCCACCTCTGAGACAGACCTGGAGAAGATGGCGGCATAGGAGGACGCTGGGCTCACCGTGCGTCCTGCTGATCACTTAGATTCCACCTACACCTGCCTAAATAACCCAGAAAACCGCCAGAAGACTAGCAGAACAGAGTCTCTGGAGCCAAGTGCAGACGAGAGGCCCACAGAAGAGGGTAGGAAGGGTGGAGAGGCCGTGCGTGCTCCACGGACCGGTGGGAGGGAGCTGGGGCAGAGGGTCAGCCCGCTGGCCAAGCAGAGCCCCCCAGTCTGGCTTGCAAAAGTGGAGGGGCCGGACAGAGTGTGATCGGACAGCAAGTGGGACTTAACATCTGGAAGGTTATAAGTTAACAGCTCTGCTCGGAGAGCGGGAAGGCTGGAAGACAACGGGAGGGAGAGTTGTTGAGCCCCAGACGACAGAGTGCAGCTTGGCGGGGAACAAAGGTGCTCGCCAGCGCCATCTCCTTCGCCCATCCCCCAGCCAAAATCCCAAAGGGAACCAGTTCCTGGCAGGGAACTTACTTGCACCGCGCAAACACCCAACGTTGTGCTTCTGCGGAGCCACCCCTCCGGAGGCGGGTCTGACTCCTTCCCGCTGCCACAGGGCCCCTCCTGAAGCGGTTCACAAAAGGAGAAGTGAGCTGAGCCTGCCCCTCCTGCCCCCATGCACCTTGCCTATCCACCCCAGCTAACATGCCAGATCCCCAGAAGCACAAGCCTGGCAGTGTGCAAGTAGCCCAGACAGGCCACGCCACCCCACAGTGAATCCCGCCCCTAGGAGAGGGAAAGAGAAGGCACACACCAGTCTGACTGTGGCCCCAGCGGTGGGCTGGGGGCAGACATCAGGTCTGACTGTGGCCCCACCCACCAACGCGAGTTATTCAAGATAGCACAGGGGAAGTGCCCTGCAGTACCGCACCACTCCAGGAACTATCCAAAATGACCAAACGGAAGAATTCCCCTCAAAAAAAGTCCAGGAAATAACGACAGCTAACGAACTGATCAAAACCGATTTAAACAATATAACAGAAGGGAATTTAGAATAATAGTCATAAAATTAATTGCTAGGCTTGAAATCAGTATAAAGGACAGCAGAGAATCTCTTGCTACAGAGATCAAGGGACTAAGGAACAGCCAGGAGGAGCTAAAGAATGCTATTAATGAGCTGCAAAATAAAATGGAGACAACCACGGCTAGGATTGAAGAGGCAGAGGAGAGAATAGGTGAACTAGAAGATAAAATTCTGGAAAAAGAAGAAGCTGAGAAAAAGAGAGATAAAAAATCCAGGAGTATGAGGGGAAAATTAGAGAACTAAGTGATGCACTAAAGAGAAATAATCTACACATAATTGGTATTCCAGAGGAGGAAGAGGGAGGGAAAGGTGCTGAAGGTGTACTTGAAGAAATAATAGCTGAGAACTTCCCTGATCTGGGGAAGGAAAAAGGCATTGAAATCCAAGAGGCACAGAGAACTCCCTTCAGATGTAACTTGAATCGATCTTCTGCACGACATATCATAGTGAAACTGACAAAATAGAAGGATAAAGAGAAAATTCTGAAAGCAGCTAGGGATAAACGTGCTCTAACATATAAAGGGAGACCTATAAGACTCGTGACCGATCTCTCTACTGAAACTTGGTAGGCCAGAAAGGCATGGCAGGAGATCTTCAATGTGATGAACAGAAAAAATATGCAGCCGAGAATCCTTTATCCAGCAAGTCTGTCATTTAGAATAGAAGGAGAGATAAAGGTCTTCCCAAACAAACAAAAACTGAAGGAATTTGTCACCACTAAACCAGCCCTACAAGAGATCCTAAGGGGGATTCTGTGAGACAAAGTACCAGAGACATTGCTACAAGCATGAAACCTATGGACATCACAATGACTCTAAACCCGTATCTTTCTATAATAACACTGAATGTAAATGGACTAAATGCGCCAACCAAAATACATAGGGTATCAGAATGGATGAAAAAACAAGATCCATCTATTTGCTGTCTACAAGAGACTCATTTTAGACCTGAGGACACCTTCAGATTGAGAGTGAGGGGATGGAGAACTATTTATCATGCCACTGGAAGTCAAAAGAAAGCTGGAGTAGCCATACTTATATCAAGACAAACTAGACTTTAAATTAAAGGCTGTAACAAGAGATGAAGAAGGGCATTATATAATAATCATAGGGTCTATCCATCAGGAAGAGCTAACAATTATAAATGTCTATGCGCCAAATATAGGAGCCCCCAAATATATAAAACAATTACTCACAAACATAAGCAACCTTATTGATAAGAATGTGGTCATTGCAGGGGACTTTAACACTCCACTCACAGAAATGGATAGATCATCTAGACACAAGGTCAATAAAGAAACAAGGGTCCTAAATGATACATTGGATCAGATGGACTTGACAGATATATTTAGAACTCTGCATCCCAAAGCAACAGAATATACTTTCTTCTCGAGTGCACATGGAACATTCTCCAAGACAGATCACATACTGGGTCACAAAACAGCCCTTCATAAGTATACAAGAATTGAGATCATACCATGCATACTTTCAGACCACAATGCTATGAAGCTTGAAATCAACCACAGAAAAAAGGCTGGAAAACCTCCAAAAGCATGGAGGTTAAAGAACACCGTACTAAAGAATGAGTGGGTCAACCAGGCAATTAGAGAAGAAATTAAAAAATATATGGAAACAAATGAAAATGAAAATACAACAATCCAAACGCTTTGGGATGCAGCAAAAGCTGTCCTGAGAGGAAAATACATTGCCATCCAGGCCTATCTCAAGAAACAAGAAAAATCCCAAATACAAAATCTAACAGCACACCTAAAGGAAATAGAAGCAGAACAGCAAAGACAGCCTAAACCCAGCAGAAGAAGAGAAATAATAAAGATCAGAGCAGAAATAAACAATATAGAATCTAAAAAAACTGTAGAGCAGATCAACGAAACCAAGACTTGGTTTTTTGAAAAAATAAACAAAATTGACAAACCTCTAGCCAGGCTTCTCAAAAAGAAAAGGGAGATGACCCAAAAAGATAAAATCATGAATGAAAATGGAATTATTACAACCAATCCCTCAGAGATACAAACAATTATCAGGGAATACTATGAAAAATTATATGCCAACAAGCTGGACAAACTGGAAGAAATGGACAAATTCCTAAACACCCACACTCTTCCAAAACTCAATCAGGCGAAATAGAAAGCTTGAGCAGACCCATAACCAGCGAAGAAATTGAATTGGTTATCAAAAATCTCCCAACAAATAAGAGTCCAGGACCAGGTGGCTTCCCAGGGGAGTTCTACCAGACGTTTAAAGCAGAGATAATACCTATCCTTCTCAAGCTATTCCAAGAAATAGAAAAGGAAGGAAAACTTCCAGACTCATTCTATGAAGCCAGTATTACTTTGATTCCTAAACCAGACAGAGACCCAGTAAAAAAAGAGAACTACAGGCCAATATCCCTGATGAATATGGATGCAAAAATTCTCAATAAGATACTAGCAAATCGAATTCAACAGCATAGAAAAAGGATTATTCACCATGATCAAGTGGGATTCATTCCTGGGATGCAGGGCTGGTTCAACATTCGCAAATCAATCAACGTGATACATCACATTAATAAAAGAACAGAACCATATGATCCTGTCAATCGATGCAGAAAAAGCATTTGACAAAATTCAGCAACTTTCTTAATAAAAACCCTTGAGAAAGTCAGGATAGAAGGAACATACTTAAACATCATAAAAGCCATTTATGAAAAGCCCACAGCTAACATCATCCTCAATGGGGAAAAACTGAGAGCTTTTTCCCTGAGATCAGGAACACGACAGGGATGTCCACTCTCACCGCTGTTGTTTAACATAGTGTTGGAAGTTCTAGCATCAGCAATCAGACAACAAAAGGAAATCAAAGGCATCACAATTGGCAAAGATGAAGTCAAGCTTTCGCTTTTTGCAGATGACATGATATTATACATGGAAAATCCGATAGACTCCACCAAAAGTCTGCTAGAACTGATACATGAATTTAGCAAAGTTGCAGGATACAAACTTAATGTACAGAAATCAGTTGCATTCTTATACACTAACAATGAAGCAACAGAAAGACAAATAAACTGATCCCATTCACAATTGCACCAAGAATCATAAAATACCTAGGAATAAACCTAACCAAAGATGTAAAAGATCTGTATGCTGAAAACTATAAAAAGCTTATGAAGGAAATTGAAGAAGATACAAAGAAATGGAAAAACATTCCGTGCTCATGGATTGGAAGAATAAATAATTGTTAAAATGTCAATGCTACCCAAAGCTATCTACACATTCAATGCAATCCCAATCAAAATTGCACCAGCATTCTTCTCAAAACTAGAACAAGCAATCCTAAAATTCATATGGAACCACAAAAGGCCCCGAATAGCCAAAGTAATTTTGAAGAAGAAGACCAAAGCAGGAGGCATCACAATCCCAGACTTTAGCCTCTACTACAAAGTTCTAATCATCAAGACAGCATGGTTTTGGCACCAAAACAGACACATAGACCAATGGAATAGAATAGAAACCCCAGAACTAGAGACACAAAAGTATGGCCAACTAATCTTTGACAAAGCAGGAAAGAACATCCAATGGAAAGAAGACAGTCTCTTTAAAAATGATGCTGGGAGAACTGGACAGCAACATGCAGAAGGTTGAAACTAGACCACTTTCTCACACCATTCACAAAAATAAACTCAAAATGGATAAAGGACCTGAATGTGAGACAGGAGACCATCAAAACCCTAGAGGAAAAAGCAGGAAAAGACCTCTCTGACCTCAGCCATAGCAATTTCTTACTTGACACATCCCCAAAGGCAAGGGAATTAAAAGCAAAAATGAACTACTGGGACCTTATGAAGATAAAAAGCTTCTGCACAGCAAAGAAAACAACCAACAAAACTAAAAGGCAACCAACGGAATGGGAAAAGATATTTGCAAATGAGATATCAGACAAAGGGCTTATATCCAAAATGTATAAAGAGCTCACCAAACTCCACACCCAAAAAACAAATAACCCAGTGAAGAAATGGGCAGAAAACATGAATAGACACTTCTCTAAAGAAGACATCCGGATGGCCAACAGGCACATGAAAAGATGCTCAATGTCACTCCTCATCAGGGAAATACAAATCAAACCACACTCAGATATCACCTCATGCCAGTCAGAGTGGCCAAAATGAACAAATCAGGAGATTATAGATGCTGGTGAGGATGTGGAGAAACGGGAACATTCTTGCACTGTTGGTGGGAATGCAAATTGGTGCAGCCACTCTGGAAAACAGTGTGGAGGTTCCTCAAAAAATTAAAAATAGACGTACCCTATGACCCAGCAATAGCACTGCTAGGAATTTACCCAAGGGATACAGGAGTACTGATGCATAGGGGCACTTGTACCCCAATGTTTATAGCAGCGCTCTCAACAATAGCCAAATTATGGAAAGAGCCTAAATGTCCATCAACTGATGAATGGATAAAGAAATTGTGGTTTATATACACAATGGGGTACTACAGGGCAATGAGAAAGAATGAAATATGGCCCTTTGTAGCAACGTGGATGGAACTGGAGAGTGTGATGCTAAGTGAAATAAGCCATACAGAGAAAGACAGATACCATATGTTTTCACTCTTATGTGGATCCTGAGAAACTTAACAGAAACCCATGGGAGAGGGGAAGGAAAAAAAGTGGTTAGAGTGGGAGACAGCCGAAGCATAAGAGACTCTTGAAAACTGAGAACAAACTGAGGGTTGATGGGGGGTGGGAGGGAGGGGAGGGTGGGTGATGGGTATTGAGGAGGGCACCTTTTGGGATGAGCACTGGGTGTTGTATGGAAACCAATTTGACAATAAATTTCATATATTGAAAAAAAATAAGTAGTAACCAGTTGTAACCCCATTACCTAGATACATGCATTGTTAAAAATGTTTTTCCTTCCATTCTTATTTTTTAGTTTGTTTTTACAAAATTGAGATCTTTATACTCTTTTATACCTGCCTTTTTTACATTCACAACTATATCATGAACATTTCCACATATCATTAAATATTCTTCCAGAATCTGATTTTAATAATCATATAGTTGTCTAGTTTTTGAATCCACTGCAATTGATTTACCTAATCCCGAATTGTTGGATATTCAAATTGTCTCCAACTTCACAAATTTCTTAAAATAAAAAAAAAATTTAATGTTTATTTTTGGCAGAGAGACAGAGTATGAGTGGGGGAGGGGCAGAGAGAGGGAGAGAGAGAGAGACATGGAGTGAGAGTCAGGGAGGTGCAGAGAGAGAGGGAGTCACAGAGACCAAAGCAGGCTCCAGGCTCTGAGCTGTCAGCATAGAGCCCGACGTAGGGCTGAAACTCACAGACTGCAAGATCATGACCTGAGCCGAAATTAGACCGTCAACCGACTGAGCCACCCAGGCACCCCTCTTAAAAATTTTTAATCAATCTTTCTATATATCTGTGATTATTTCTTTAAAATCTTTTTTAATGTTTATTTTTGAGACAGAGAGAGAGAGAGAGAGAGAGCATGAGCAGGGAACGGGCAGAGAGAGAAAGAAACAGAGAATCTGAAGCAGGCTCTGTGCTGTCAGTGCAAAGCCAGATGTGGAGTTTGAACGCATGAACTCTGAGGTCATGACTTGAGCTGAAGTCAGGTGCTCAACCGAATGAGCCACCCAGGCACTCCTATGATTTTTTCTTTATAATAAATATATGGAAATTACATTGTTAATCATAGTTTAAAGTGGCATAAACATTTCTAAAATTCTTAGTAAATTTGGTCAAATGGTCTTCCAACAAGGACATTCCCTTTGTCGCTAATACAACGTATGTCCATTTAATGTATATAAGTTCCTTAAGAAAAAGTGGTCTCTCTTTTTTCACAGAGTTTTGCTAATTTGATTACTAATCAAATCAAATATTTTTGATACATTCATAGCAAATTGTCACCTTATCAGTTTATAGAAATAGAGATAAGGATATCAGTTTATAGAGATTAAGGATATCAATATTTTAGTATTAATTTACATTGTCTTGCCTGGCACCTAGTAAATACTTAACAGATGTTTCTTGATTGCTGACATTTTTCTTTTAATATTTAATGGTTGGAACACAGGAAAGGGATCCATTTTGGGTTTTAGCAGAAAATAAGGGAGAGGAGTTCTGTTTTATATAAGTTGTTCTGGGGTTTGGCAAGGCATCTAGAGCTGTCCACTATAGCAGTCTCCAGAGAGGGCTGTGGGCACTCACTGTGGTATATGAAGAAAATATGAAAACTTCCATTTGTATTTATTTTTAATTTTTAAAGAAAGGAATTAAGCTTTAATAAGTGTCACCTTTAAGATATAACTGGCTGTGGCTCTGGGTTCTGTACCAGGATTTATTATGCACCGTAAGTGATGTTTCCTGCACAAAGAGTTTAGTTCTGCACTGAGGGTGAGTAGATGGTGAAATCCTCACGTGTCTAATCAGGGCCCTGCCACACAGTGACATTATTAACAGAATTTATTATTGCTTTATCTAAATATACTTTAGGAAATGGGAAAGAGGCTTAAATACCAATATGGGAATTGTAGTTTAAAAATTATATCCATACTGGGGCACCTGGGTAGCTCAGTCAAGTCAAGCATCTGACTTTGGCTCAGGTCATGATCTCAGTCCGTGAGTTTGAGCCCTCCATCAGTGCTGACAGTGTGGAACCTGCTTGGGATTCTCTTTCTCCCTCCCTCTCTCTTTTTTTCTCTCTCTCTGCCCCTCCCACCACACGTGCTTGTTCTGTCTCTCAAAATAAAAAAACTTAAATTTTAAAAAATTATATCAATACTGTAAGTGCATGTACAGCACAATAAAAGTATTAGAGCTGACACTTCTCTATGTCAGCCATATTCCATGTTAAAAGTAATGATCATCTGCTCAGATTTGACAGGATCCGCCAAATACATTCACAATTATTCACACCCAAGTTTTATATTGAGTGAGAAAATAACTGCCTTTTGTATTACAGAAAGAATATATTGAAAATGGGTATTTGGAAATCTTTTAATCATTTTAGCAAGAAGTGTGCCATTGATAAAAGGTTGTATATAGACACACACACAAACGTGTGTGTGTGCACACGTACATTTAAGAAACTTAGAGACAGAATTCTCTACACTCTTTTAAAATGTTCTATATTTATTGTTTATTTGAATCCACTTGTTAAAAATAAAAACAAGCAACACTGTCTGGTGAATTTTCAAGGACAATTGATTAAAATCAGGGAAAATTCATATTTACTAGTTGAGTATTTGCTTTCAAAGACTGCCGTGACCAAATGACAATGTCTCACATAAATATCAAAATAAACTTAACTTAGAAACTGACCTAGAATCTAATTAATGTATAACAAAATATTAAGATTTTCAAAATTAGAGCAGAGGATTCAATCACATTGCACTCAACATGTTTGGGCAATGTTCATAAATAAACTTAAAGGTATTGGAAATATTATATTGAAAATATTTGTTTATTCTCATTTAAAATTATTCTATCTTTGAATAAGTATTATAAAGTATGCAATATGTTAATATATTAGTAAAATTATAAATAATTATACATATATTGGTAGTATATGATCAAAATTTTGTACTGATTGGAAAACATTATAGAAAAAGCTTGGAGACTGTTGAGTGAGTAAAAAGTTGGAAATTAGAATGAGAGATTGCCCTTTTGCAGTTAATTTGTTGATTAAATTCATCCAGCGATTGCATGTTGAATGAAAAAAGGACTAACCAGAGAGTTCCTCTGTCTCATGACTTTTTTTTTTAACATGTATTCATTTTTGAGAAATGGAGAGAGACAGAGCATGAGTGGGGGAGGGGAAGAGAAAGGGGGAGACACAGAATCTGAAACAGGCTCCAGACTCTGAGCTGTCAGCATAGAGCCAGACATGGGGCTCAAACTCACAAACCATGAGATCATGACCTGAGCTGAAGTCGGAAGCCCAACCGACTGAGCCACCCAGGAACCCCTGTCTAATGACTTTTTTCAGTTGAGTTATAGGTAGAAGCCTATAGGAAACAATCCACAGAGTCTATACTCACAACCAGAGTAAAAATGTGAAGGGCTTTGTGTTCAGCAGTCTCAGTTTGGATTGTTTCCACCATTCCCTAGTTGTGTAATTTGGGCAATTTATTTCTCAGAAACTCAGGCTCCATGTAAATAAAATATAAGCAATACCTAATTCTTTCTTTTTAAGTTTATTTATTTTGAGAGAGAGAGTGCACATGCACAAGCAAGTGGGGGAGAGGCAGAGAGGGAGAGAAAGAATCCAAAGCAGGATCTGCACTGTCAGTGTGTGAGCCTGATGCAGGGTTAGAACTCATGAACTGTGAGATCATGACCTGAGCTGAAATCAAGAGTCAGTTGCTTAACTGACTGAGCCACTCAGGCATCCCAAGTAATACCTAATTCTTAGGACTACTTTGAGCATTTCTTAGATAATGTATGTGAGATACTTTGTATCCTGCTTGGCACACAATAGGTACTCAACAAGTGACATTTTTTTCTTACAACATTCTTCACAAGCACATTTTCAGTAGTCCATTTACTCAATGTGATGCCATTATTTGAGAAACTGAGTATCCTAGTAATTATCAGGTGAGGCTGAATTTCGTTTGAGAATAGGAGTTACTATCATTCCTTTCATTTTCATTGCTAAAGTGATATGAGCTGGTATTTAGTCCAATTTTACAGTTTTGGATATATTTCTACTTGGTATGTAGGGTTATTAAAGATTCATTTTACCTGTAGTCTGCTCCAAAAGCATTTATGTTTTATTTTATCTCTGATCCCAGGCCATCTTGCATCTTAAATCCTTTTATTAGACTAGACATCACATCTCTTTGATTTCCCCCTTTGCTATTTATCAAATCATACTGCTTTATAAAAATATCCCCATGTAGTTTTATCTTACCCTCCCATCTCTCCACCCATCCCCATTGTGCTCAAGACTGACTACTTTTAGACCATCTGTTCTTTAGACAGAACACTGCTTCTGAACAGTGCTGCCTCCCTACCAGCAAATCTTGGAAACATCTTTTGTAGGCTTTCCAGTTTATCTGCAGGTGCTGAGAAATTCATAGTTTATCATCCCCAAGGGTACAAATGCTATTCAGAAAACCCAACCGTCAACCAAACTTTGTGCTTAATTATTGCTGTCAGTCACCTGTCAGCAGAAATGGTGTGCTCATCTTTGGCTTTTCATCTATAAACCTAAGAATATGGAAGAAGACAATGAAGAGGATGAGGTTAAGGATAATGGCAGGCTAACTTGAGTCTTTACCTAGAGATCCCTGGATGTCCCCTTCCCACTCAAATCTTTCTCATCGTCTCCTTGTGATTCTTACAGACTCCTGTGGTTCATATCTCTGCTTGCCTCCCCTGAAACCCAGGCCCTGCCTGGGTCCAACTCTCAAACCCCATAACATAGGTAGGAGGAAAGGAAGAACCATGTGCATCATCAGCTCTTTCTTTTATTATTATTATTATTATTATTATTATTATTTTATTATTGACATAGAACTGACATATAACTGTGTAAGTTTAAGGTATATAATGTGTTGATTTAATACATTTGTGTATTGCAATATGATTGCCACCATAGCATTTAGCCCAAACCTCCATCATGTCCCACAATTGTCATTTCTTTTCTGTGGTGAGAACATTTGAGATCTAGTTTCTTAGCAACTTTGAAGTGTATGACACAGTGCAGTTAACTATAATCAGTGCCAAGCATCAGATCCTTGGAACTTATTCATCCTCTAACTACAAGTTTGTATCTTTTGAACAACATCTCCCAAATTCTGCCTACTCCCGCACTCCCATCCCCTGGTAACCACCATTCTACTCTCCATCTCTACGAATACTGTATGATATCACTTACATGTGCAATATAAAAAAATCAGCTCTTTTCTATGGCAGGAGAAGAGTTTTTATTTCCATTAAGAAAAAATTTCAAATGGGGTGGCCTCTTATTATTTATTTGTTAATAAACCACTTGTATTATGTGTTTTATTTATTTCTATCTCCTTTTCTCCAAGATCTTAGGGCAAACTCTGGAGGACTGACTTGGAAAATGAGAGAGACACCCACACTGTCATGCCTCAAATCCATGGTTCCTAAATCTGGCTGCACTCAAAATCATTTGGGAAAGTTTCTTTTTAATTATATGTTCTGAACCTCAACTAAGTTCCTAAAACTTACTGAATGTGAATGTCTGGGCTGGGGTTCAGGAATCCCACCAAACATTTCACCTCTGAGTGACGGTCAATGAATGTTTCTGAACTGCGTTCAAAAATCATATTGTTTGCCTACCTCAGAGCAAGGTTTGTGCTTCCTTTCTCCCGTATTTCTTTCTACAACCTCCTGTTTTGAGCTTTCCCATAAGTGGCCTCCAAACCTCTCCTTCTTCATTTCACATGATTACAGTAGGTAGAACAAGGAAATTAAAGCTAAAGTATAATTGCAAGGACAAACACAAATTAAAAATAAGAGGCCTGATTCTCCCTGTAGAAAATAAGGGAAGATCCCCATCCCTTTCCTTAGAGCATTTACTTTAAAAAACTCATAATTGTATGTTCTTTCTTCTCTCTTTAAAATTTTATAAATCCTTTTGAAAACTGCATAGGCCATTTGTAGGGATGTTTTTCTCAAGGACCCAGGAGTCAGTTCTTTGAAATGTAAACATCAAGGGAAATAGCACCCCTGTCTCTCGGTTTCCGTGGGAGGTCAAAGCCTAACTTTGGTGGGTGCCTTGCTCCAAGTTACAAAACGGCTTCCTGTCATAAAAATATGAAAGGCTTGTTTTTTCTCTGGTTAAAGCCAATTACCTAACTCGGATGGTCTCTCCAACTATCAGGTAAAGTTAGGAGAAACTGGGTGTGATAAATAGTGCTATCAAGTCCTCTTATTTAACGACTAGTTATTTATCTTGAAAACATACACAGAATGGGTTATGTCTGCTTAGCTTTATGAAAGGGTGAGATTTTGTTTTGTCTTTGCAATCCCCTCCCCCCAGCAGACTGCTTGTGATGCACATCACATGCTAATTTTATATTTAGCCAATAATAAAAGTGTTTTCTCTCTCTACTACCTTTGTGGAGAGGATTTCTGTGTTGGGAGAAGATTTTGTTTTTAATTCTGTTTCCCCAACATAATCAGTTAAGGGAGGGCTCATGAAGGAGAGAAGAGTGTTTACAGTGACTAAGATAAATTTCACTGATTGGAGTAGGCTCTGAAGAAGACAGGGAGAAGAAATAAGGGAAAATGGACTGTAATAAAGTATCTTGGAGCAGATGGGGCAGAAATGTAGAGGATATCTAAGTACACCTAAGAAGGGTGGTCATGTTAAAATAAAAGTCAGTGCATTTTGTTCCTATTTTCATAGTTAACTTAGGGTTGAGGTCTAAGAATGAAGCATCTGGAAGCTGTGGCTTTCCTCAAGGCAGGCTGAGCTTGGCTGAGGGCCTGAAAGGGGGGAAAAAGTAAGATTTCTGCCTCAAACCAAAGCTGATGGTAGCCATGCAAACAGTTATAACTTAATGACATATTCTTCTGAAGAAAAAGAAAATTTCTGACAAGCACTTCAAAAAAGTAACAACAACTGACAAAGAAATCAAGAAGATGAACAAAGTGTTCAGCAAAATTGGAAGAGTGAGTCTTTGGGGAGATGGATAGGAACACTTTAACAAAAACAAACAAAAGATTTGAGAGACACTCTGTTCCCATGCCTTCTGACAAGTTTCTGCCTCTTCCATTATCTCACTCCCCTCTGTTGATAGGCAACTGTCTGCTTCCCCAGGGGAGTTTGGCCAGAGAGCTACCTCAAATGCTAAGTGCAAAGAATTGGGAGCCAGCAACTTTCATGCACTCAAAAAATGAAGTTCTCATTCAATTTTCCTTTCAGCCGCTCATGATGCTTATCTGTAGGTAGGCTTTTGGCTGACGCTGGAATCAATTCATTTGTAAGAATGTTCTAAGAGCTCTGCTGTACTCTAATGTGAACAGACAGACAACATATCCCCGTTTAAGAACTGTGGGCTGGGTTGACATAAATGGCCCCATACCTTGTGGTTAAAGATTTAGTCTACCGTCTGCAGTTCCATAGGGAGCACACTGCCTGGATGTTGGTTCAGGTAACATTTGAGTTCTGACATTGGAGTCCTTGACAAGCTAGTACGTTTCTGTTTGCTTCGTGAACTGGGACAAGTATAAACATTATCTGATAAACTTTTTGTTTCTTAGTTTAAATATATATGTCTAAGGTGCTATTACTTAGGCAGAAGGTATGATAGTATAACTTCTGGGGCCTCAAAGCATCTAATAAATAATAAAAGCAAAAACTAAAAGTGGAATTAGACCCATTTATTTCAGTGAGAGCACAGCATATCTGTCCAATTTATCATACATAATGGTAATGTGCGTTGTCTCATGATGGCTTTCTTAGGTAGCACATAACTCTTTGCCTAAATGCCCATCATATGCAGTTTTGTTTGACTTGCCCTGGGACAGATCTTTCTTTGGCTGGGCTTATATATTATGGTTCAGGTATCAGAAGACATTCTGAGTTTAAAGGATGAGAACCTATGATCTCATGAGTAAGTGTGGCTCACTTTTGCCCAAATTTATTCAAATAAATCCATCAGGTATTTTGTGGTTGTATACAGTGTGAGAAACCTGGAAATAAAAGTAAAAGTAAATAATCCTAATCCTTTAAAAGTCTACACTCTCCTTTAGCATAATGGTTCAAAACACATGATTCAAAGAATGTAATGCAGTATATACAGTCTTAGTTGTTTGAATATATTGCACTTAATTTTAAGTCGTGAAAAAAAGCATGCCTCAGGATATGGATAGAACTTTAATTGCCTTGAATAGTTTGTAAAATGTGGTCAATGGAGGAGGAGAGAGTGGGCAGTCCAGCATGAGCTAGCAGCATTAGCAAAAGAATGGAGGTGTGGGAATAATCATAGCCAATTCAGCAAGTTATAAAGGTACTAGCTTCTCTGAAAAAAAATTCCTATTGGAAAGCACATCACCTAGGATGAATCACAAGTGACAGACAAATCCTAATTAATGGAGGATCTTGTTTGACATAGAACTGTGTTTCTCATTCATGTAAAAATCCAGAGGTATGTGGTCTAAGGATAGTGGAAACACTTTGATGTCAAGAACCCAGTATCTTTCCATTGTGTTGGTCCGCTATATATGAACTCCATGTCCAAAATCATCTTATAGCACATGTTGGCTTTCCCAGTTTTCCTGGCATCATTCTAGCTAGAAAGGAGGAGGCAAAGGGAAGAGAAGGGCATGTTCCTTCCTTTAAAGGTACTTCTTTCCTTTAAGGATTGCTTCCTGGAAGTTGCATACACAAGTCCAATGGATTCTCATGGATTCCTTTGCTTACACCAACATTCAGGGGAAGCTAAGACATGTAGTGTTCACTTCAGGCTAAACACACAGGTCATGTGTTCAGCTGAAAAAAAAAAGAGTGGTTTTATTGCTAGAGAAAGTAAGAATGGTGATGGGGAAGAACCATCAGTGCCACAGTAAGTGATGAGGAAAAAGGTAGAACACTTTGAGTCTAGATCAGGGCTCTGCAAAATTTTTTTCTGTGAAGGAGTACATAATAAATATTTTAGGCTTTTTGAGCCATATAGTCTTTGGCATAACTATTTAACTCTGATGTAGGCAGTGGTACAAAAGCAGCCATAGATAATAAGGATGATAGATGTGTTCTAATAAGTCCTGATTGACACAAAGCAGATTGAGAGTAAAATGTGGCCATGTACTGTAGTTTTCTGATTCCTGGCCTAGATTACAAATGTGATTTTTATCAATAAGAGTCTGAAAATTTCATGTGAAGGGCAATGTGAGGAAAGAGCATGCCATGGCAGAAGGACCACTGAGCTACTATTTGGGAGACCTTGGGTCCAATCCTAGCCAATGACAAATTAGATTTGCAAATTTGAGAACTTTTTTTGCCTCACAGAGTAACAATTCCCTCATTTTGATAATGAGAGGATTGAACAGAAACTCTCTAAAGTTACTTTCAATTCTAAAAGACAATGGAGATGGAATTAAGATGTCTAGTTGGAAAAGTTTTGTACGGATTCTGATGTGAAATGGTGAAGCTAGGGCAATAAACAGGAAAAATTTTAAAGGCATTTTAAAAGAAAAATAAACAGAAAACAGATGATGATTAATTAGATAAGGGGCTTAACGTTAGTCATAAAATGCCTGCCAGGTTTTGACCAGAGTGACTGAGGGAATGTTGGTCTCATATCAAACAAAGATAGACACATAGAAGGAGATTCCATCTCTGGTAAAAATCCCAAGGAGATTTTTCTTCCCCAACCCAGCTTTTTCCTTTTATGTCAGGGATCAGCAAACTTTTTATGCAAAAAGCCAAACAGCAAAATATTTTAAGCTGTATGTCCCATACAGTCCCTTTCACAATGACTCCATTCTGTCCCTGTAGTGTGACAGCAGCCATAGACAATATGTAAGCAAATGGGCTTGGCTGTATTTTAATAAAATTTTATTTACAGACACTGAAATTTAAACTTCATATAATGTTTATGTATCCCAAATTATTTTTCTTCTTTGATATTTTTAACCATTAAAAATGTAAAAGCTAGTTTTAGCTTTTAGGCTCTACAAAAACACGTGATGGCCCAAGATTGGTCCCCATGAGCCATAATTTGCCTACTCCTGTTCTATGTGCAAGCAATTCTCTAGCAATATGACTTCAGACCTCTCAATACTATTACCTGGTTTGGGAGTCTGGAGAGAGAAACTGGGCATGTTTAGCTCTACCCCTTCTGTTCCCTTTGCTACACTCCATTCTGCTACACTCCATTCTGTTCCTCCAGAGAGGCTCTGCCAAATTTGGGGATGTGATACACCATGTATTAAGCAAAACTCTGGTCCAATACTAGGTACATGTGTTGATTTCTGGAGTTCAGTATTAAGAAATTCATGGTCTACAGACATCAACTACTTCCTTCAATTGAGATATATTTGGGTAATATTTTGACCTATAACATATTGATCTTATTGGGTTCAGAATTTGAACAGCAAGAGGGGAACTACTTATCACATTACCTCTAGGACCTTGAAAATTGATATCTGTTCCCAGGGATTAACAAATCATTGTTTCAGAGACTTCATCACAGACATTACTAACTGGAAGAGGGCCTAGAACATATTAGTGCAAAAATGAATGAATGTGTAAATGCTAAAGCATGGGAAGGTCTAACTGGACACTTGGTATAGGATTCTGAGTTGAGATGGGGGGACAGAAGTCAGCTGGGTGTGACCAAAACTGGGGCTATCCTCCTGCAGTTTTGAAACTGCCTAGCAGCTGATGTATATGGCTGTCAATACTTCTTAATTAAGTTATTAGGATTAACAGGAAAGACTGAGATGACTGAGAACTGGATTTAAACCATTAGACTCTTCCTATTACAGAAATATTGAATTCACTTTAGAGACATAAACAAAACTAATATATGCTTTTTAAATTTTGAGGGGTTGTTTGAGAAAAATAGTTAACTTCTTTTTAAGAAGAAATGTGCCTTTGTACATCTCGGAGGCAAAGAAGGAAAATCCATGAATAAAGAGATTTATTTGGATTCCTAATTAATGCATATAAATAGAACAGGCAAATTGACAGCAATTACTAAAATTGCCATTCAGATCTAAAACCTGAGTTAAAGGACTTTACATTTTAGCCTTTGTAAGCAATCTGGCTTCCTCTCTTCATTTACTCCCTCTTAAGGTTTCTTCTCTCTCCTAGATGAGTTGGTCTAGAAAAGACCTTGAACCTGTATCCCACTATGTGGCATCTGTGTGTACATAGTATTTCCCACACTTGGTATACTCCACCTCGACTCTTCAAATGAAACAACCCTTCCTTCAACATGCAGTCCAAGTTTCACATCCTTGAGGATGTCCTCCCGACTACCCCAACTCTGATTCATTTTCCCCTACTTTAAACTTATAGCATAAAAAAATCTATTCCATGTGTTCACCAAGATGGATGTTGTTAACATTCAAGACCTATGCCCACTGGGCATGCACAGATCTTGGCAAAACTATATAGGAGTGTTTTCTGGATCTACAGACTCATTTTGTTGCATAGTCTTTATAAAATTATTTAAATGCATTGAGTAGCTATTGACACACTGGTAATAATTTCTCTTTGTGCAGTTGGGCTTAATTAAAACAGATAGTGGCATATGTTCATTTTCCAGAGTTTTACTGTAACCCCATCCCTTTCTTCCTGTTTAAGAAAGCCTAGCTGAATACCAGTGAAAGTGAGGTTTGGTGTTAGGAGGTATTTATCTATTGCTGAGAAACAAGCCAGCCAAAATTTAATGGCTTAAAACAATTATTTAATTTTGCTCACATATCTGCAATTTGGGCATGGCTTAGTGGAATGAGCTCACTTGGTGACAGAAGAGGGTGATTCAATGGGGGTCTGGAAGGTCTGCTTCCTAGATGGCTTCCACACATGGCTGGCAAATTGATGCTGGCTGCTAGCTCGGCCAGAGCATGGAGACAAAGGTGTTAGTCCTTTCCATGTGAGCCTCTCCCTGAGCTGCCTGGGCTTTCACACAGGTGATAACTGGTTTCCAAAAGCAAGTATCCCAAGAAAACAAGGCAAAAAGCACATGGCATTTTTATGCCCTTGCCTCAGAAGTCACTTAATATTGATCTTCCCTAGTCTGTTGGTTAGGCAGTCTCAAAAACTTACCCAGGTTTAAGAGTAAGGAACATAAATGCGATTTCTTGTTAGTGTGTGGCAACATTCTAGAACAGGATGTGAGATAGGAGGTATTATTACAGGCATCTTTGGAAAATACAATATGTCACAATGGAGATAGCTTTAAATGACATTAACAACTGATTGTAACACACTGGTATTTTAACATTTTAATAGAGGATCTGCTGACTTATAATTCTATGTTCCAGATTTAGTTTTAAATTTATCTTATTTTCTCATTACCTTATGTGTGTATATCTTAGACCCCAAGCTAGATTAAAGGTAAAGAACTATACCATGTCTTATAATTTTTTTTAATGTGTATTTATTTTTGAGAGAGGGAGAGGCAGAGTGCAAGCTGGGGAGGGGCAGAGAAAGAGAGGGAGACACAGAATCCTAAGTGGGCTCCAGGCTCCAAGCTGTCCACACACAGCCCAACGCGGGGCTCAAACTCATGAACCGTGAGATCATGACCTGAGCCCAAGTCAGACGCTCAACCGACTGAGCCACCCAGGTGCCCCATGTCTCATAATTTTTAACTTTGGTAATCAAGAAATACTCATTGAGAGGTGAGCAGAGAAGGGTTTGTGCCATAAATTCTGTCTAAATAAAGAGATGAGACTGATGTTTTGTTGTTTTGTTTTTGTTTTCCACAATTAAAAAATTTTATTTTGATTTTTTAATTTATATCCAACTTAGTTAGCAAATAGTGCAACAATGATTTCAGGAGTAGATTTCCTAATGCCCTTTACCCATTTAGCCCATCCCCCCTCCCATAATCCATCTAGTAACCCTCTGTTTGTTCTCCATATTTAAGAGCCTCTTATGTTTTGTCCCCCTCCCTGTTTTTATATTATTTTTTGCTTCCCTTCCCTTATGTTCATCTGTTATATGTCTTAAAGTCCTCATGAGTTAAGTCATATGATACTTGTCTTTCTCTGACTAATTTCACTTAGCATAATACCCTCTATTTCCACCCATATAGTTGCAAATGGCAAGATTTCATTCTTTTTGATTGCTGAGTAATACTCCATTGTATATATATACATCTTCTTCTTTATCCATTCATCTGTCAATGGACATTTGGCCTCTTTCCATACTTTGGCTATTGTTGATAGTGCTGCTATAAACATTGGGATGCATGTGCCCCTTTGAAACAGCATGCCTATATCCCTTGGATAAATACATAGTAGTGTAATTGCTGGGTTGTAGGGTAGTTCTATTTTTAATTTTTTGAGGAACCTCCACACTATTGTCTAGAGTGGTTGCACCAGCATGCATTCCCACCAGCAGTGCAAAAGAGATCCTCTTTCTCCCCATCCTCACCAACATCTGTTGTTGCCTGAGTTGTTAATGTTAGCCATTCTGATAGGTGTGAAATGGTATCTCATTGTGGTTTTGATTTTTATTTCCCTGATGATGAATGATGTTGTGCATTTTTTCATGTGTTGGTTGGCCATCTGGATGTCTTCTTTGGAGAAGTGTCTATTCATGTCTTTTTCCCATTTCTTCACTGGATTATTTGTTTTTTGGGTGTTGAGTTTGAGAAGTTCTTTATAGATTTTAGATACTAACCCTTTATCTGATATGTCATTTGCAAATATCTTCTCCCATTCTGTCGGTTGCCTTTTAGCTTTGCCAATTGTTTCCTTTGCGCTGCAGAAGATTTTTATTTTGATGAGGTCCCAATAGTTCATTTTTGCTTTTGTTTCCCTTGCCTCTGGAGACGTGTTGACTAAGAAGTTGCTGCAGCCAAGATCAAAGAGGTTTTGCCTGCTTTCTCCTCAAGGAGTTTGATGGCTTCCTGTCTTACATTTAGGTCTTTCATCAATTTTGAATTTATTTTTGTGTATGGTGTAAGAAAGTGGTCCAGGTTCATTCTTCTGCATGTTGCTGTCTGGTTTTCCCAGCACCACTTGCTGAAGAGATTGTCTTTATTCCATTGGATACTCTTTCCTGCTTTGTCAAAGACTAGTTGGCCATATGTTTGTGGGTCCATTTCTGGGTTCTCTATCCTGTTCCATTGATCTCAGTGTCTGTTTTTGTGCTAAGAACCATACTGTCTTGGTGATTACAGCTTTGTAGTTCAGCTTGAAGTCTAGGATTGTGATACCTCCTGCTTTGGTTTTCTTTTTCAAGATCATTTTGGCTATTCAGGGTCTTTTCTGGCTCCTGTTTTCCAATTATAGGTTTATTTGTTCTAGCTCTGTGAAGAATGCTGGTGTTATATTTATAGGGATTGCATTGAATATGTAGATTGCTTTGGGTAGTGCCAACATTTTAGCAATATTTGTTCTTCCTATCCAGGAGCAAGGAATATTTTTCCATTTTTTTGTGTCTTTTTCAATTTCTTTCAAAAGCTTTCTATAGTTTTCAGTCTATAGATTTTTCACCTCTTTGGTTAGATTTATTCCTAGGTATTTAATGGTTTTGGTGTAATTGTAAATGGGATCACTTTCTTGATTTCTCTTTATGTTGCTTCATTGTTGGTACATAGGAACACAACCAACTTCTGTGCACTGATTTTATATCCTGCAACTTTGCTGAATTCATGGATCAGTTCTAGCAGTATTTTGGTGGAATCTTTTGGGTTTTCCATATAAAATATCATGTCATCTGCGAAGGGTGAAAGTTTGATCTCTTCCTGGATGATTTGGATGCCTTTATTTATTTCTTTGTGTTGTCTGATGGCTGAGCCTAAGACTTCCAATACTATGTTGAATAACAGTGGTGAGAGTGGACATCCCTGTCTCGTTCCTGATCTTAGGGGGAAAGCTCCCAGTTTTTCCCCATTGAGGATGATATTAGCGTTGGGTCATTCATATATGACTTTTATGATCCTGAGGTATGCTCCTATCCCTACTTTCTTGAGGGTTTTGATCAAGAAAGGATGCTGTATTTTGTCAAATGCTTTCTCTGCATCTATTGAGAGGATCATATGGTTCTTGTCCTTTCTTTTATTGATGTGATGAATCACACTGATTGTTTTGTGGATATTGAACCAGCCCTGCATCCCAGGTATAAATCCCACTAGGTCATGATGAATAACTTTTTTAATGTATTGTTGGATCCAGTTGACTTGTTGAGGATTTTTGCATCCATGTTCATCAGGCAAATTTGTCTACAGTTCTCCTTTGTAGTGGGGTCTTTGTCTGGCTTTGGAATCAAGGTAACACTGGCTTCATAGAGTTTGGAAGTTTTCCTTCCATTTCTATTTTTGTGGAACAGCTTCAAGAGAACAGGTGTTAACTCTTCCTTAAATGTTTGGTAGAATTCCCCTGGAAAGCCATTGACCCTGGACTCTTGTTTTTTGGGAGATTTTTGATTATTCATTCGATTTCTGTACTGGTTATAGGTCTGTTCAAGTTTTCTATTTCTTTCTGTTTCAGTTTTGGTAGTTTATATGTTGCTAGGAATTTGTTTCTTCCAGATTGCCCATTTTATTGGTGTATAATTGCTGATAGTATTCTCTTATTACTGTTTTTATTTCTGCTGTGTTGGTTGTGACCTCTCCCCTTTCATTCTTGATTTCATTTATTTAGGTCCTTTCCTTTTTCTTTTTGATCAAACTGGCTAATGGTTTATCCATTTTGTTAATTCTTTCAAAGAACCAGCTTCTGGTTTCATTGATCTGTATTTTTGGTTTCGATAGCATTAGTTTCTGCTCTAATCTTTATTATTTCCTGTCTTCTGCTGTTTTGGGGTTTTATTTGCTGTTCTTTTTCCAGCTCTTTAAAGTGTAAGGTTAGGTTGTGTATCTGAGACCTTTCTTCCTTCTTCAGGAAGGCCTGGATTGCTATATACTTTCCTCTTATGACTGCCTTTGCTACATCCCAGAGGTTTTGGGTTGTGGTGTTATCATTTTTATTGGCTTCCATATACTTTTTAATTTCCTCTTTAACTTCTTGGTTAGCCCATTCATTCTTTAGTAGGGTGTTCTTCAGTCTCCAAGTATTTGTTACCTTTCCAAATTTTTTCTTGTGGTTGATTTCAAGTTACATAGCATGATCTGAAAATATTCATGGAATGATCTCGATCTTTTTGTACTTGTTGAGGGCTGATGTGTCCCAGTATGTGGTCTATTCTGGAGAAGGTTCCATGTGCACTGGAGAAGAATGTATATTCCTCTGCTTTAGGATGAAATGTTCTGAATATATCAATTAAGTCCATCTGGTCCAGTGTGTCATACAAAGCCATTTTTTCCTCATTGATTTTCTGATTAGATGATCTGTCCATTGTTGTAAGTGGGGTGTTGAAGTCCCCTACTATTACAGTATTATTATCAATGAGTTTATTTATGTTTTTGATTAATTGACATATATTGGGTGCTCTCACATTTGGAGCATAAATGTTTATAATTGTTACGTCTTCTTGGTGGATAGACTCCTTAATTATGATATAATGCCCTTCTTCATCTCTTGTTACAGTCTTTATTTTAAAGTCTAGATTGTCTGATATGAGTATGGCTATTCCAGCTTTCTTTTGTTGACCATTAGCATGATAGATGGTTCTCCATCTCCTCACTTTCAATATGAAGGTGTCTTGTAAACAGCATATAGATGGATCTTGTTTTCTTATCCATTCTGTTACCTTATGTCTTTTGATTGGAGCATTGAGTGCATTGACATTTAGAGTGAGTACTGAAAGATATGAATTTATTGTCATTATGTTTCTTATAGAGTTGGAGTTTCTGGTGTGTTCTCTGGTCCTTTCTAGTCTTTTTTTTTTTAATATGTATTTATTTTTGAGACAGAGAGAGACAGAGCATGAACAGGGGAGGGGCAGAGAGAGAGGGAGACACAGAATCTGAAACGGGCTCCAGGCTCTGAGCTGTCAGCACAGAGCCCGACGCGGGGCTCGAACTCGCGGACCGTGAGATCATGACCTGAGCCGAAGTCGGCCGCTTAACTGACTGAGCCACCCAGGTGCCCCTGGTCCTTTCTAGTCTTTGTTGCTTTTGGTATGTATGTATGTATGCATGTATGTATGTATGTATTTTTTCATCTTTTCTCCCCTCACAGAGTCCCCCTTAAAATTTCTTGCAGGGCTGGTTTAGTGGTCATGAAATCCTTTAATTTTTGTTTGGGAAAATTTTAATCTCTCCTTCTATTTTGATCACAGCCTTGCTGGATGAAAAATTCTTGACTGCATATTTTTCTGGTTCAGTACATAGAATATTACTGCCACTCCTTCTGGCTGCCAAGTTTCTGTGGATAGGTCTGCTGCAAACCTGGTTTGTCTTCCCTTGTAGGATAAGGGCTTTTTTCCCCTTGCCACTTTCATGATTCTTTCCTTGCCTGAGTATTTTGTGAATCTGACTATGATATGCCTTGTTGATTGTTGGTTTTTATTGAATCTAGTGGGAGTCCTCTGTGCTTCCTGGAGTTTGATGTCTGTGTCTTTCCCTAGGTTAGGAAAGTTTTCTGTTATGAGTTGCTCACATAACACTTCTACCCCTTTTTCTCTCTCTTCCTCTTCTGGGACCTCTATGATTCTGATGTTGCTCCTTTTTAACGAGTCACTGATTTCTCTAATTCTTAAATCATGCTCTTTTGCCTTAGTCTCCCTCTTTTTTTCTGTTTGATTTTTCTCTATAAGTTTGTCCTCTATATTGCTGATTCTCTGTTCTGCCTCATCCATCCTTGCCGCTGCTGCATCCATCCGTGATTGCAGCTTAGTTATAGCATTTTAAATTTCATTCTGGCTATTTTTTACTTCTTTTATCTTGGCAGAAAGGGATTCTAATCTATCTTTGACTCCAGCTAGTATTCTTATTATCATGATTCTAAATTCTTGTTCAGACATTTTGCCTGTATCTGTGTTGGTTAAGACCCTGGCTGTCGTTTCTTCTTGCTCTTTCTTTTGGGGTGAATTCCTTCGTTTCATCATTTTGAAGGGAGAAAATGAATTAATGAGGTAAAAAAATAAAAGTAAAAATATTAAAATTAAAAAATTAAAATTAAGAAATTAAAAACAACACACACACACACACACACACACACAAATCATATAAATGATGCTAGATCCTAGGTGTGTTTTGGTGGTGTTGAAAGTGACTTGACAGATTAGAGAAAAAAGGGAAAGAAAGAAAAAAAAGAAATCATTTGAAAATTTGAAAAAATGAATACACTGAAATAGAATAAGATGAAATGATGGAAGTAAAATAGAATTTGAAAAAAAAAATTACACAAAGTAAACAATACAGTAGAAAAAATTAAAGAGAAACATTTTTAATAAAAATTGAAGATAAAAATGTTTTTTTCTTTCTGTATTCAAGAAAAAGAAAAGAAACAAAAAATAGAAAAAAAAACGAAAATTGAATAGATTTACCAGTGAACAGACTGAAATACGATTGAAATTATTTCGTTTTCCCCTAGGAGTCAAACTATGGATTGCTCTATAGTCCATAATCTAAGCAGGCAGGGACATTTGTGATCTGAAGAGTGAGTCTGGGCCAGCTGGAGGGGCTTAGTGTAACCGTTCCAATCTCCACTAGATGGAGCTGCTTAGCTCACTGGGGTGGATTGTTGTGGCACTTGTAGGTGTGTATGTGCATGCGTGGGAGGGGTGAAAATGGCATATACCCAGCTACCTAGTCTCTAGTATCAGAACTCTGTTCTTCCCTATTAGCAATCATGCACCTGTCCTTTGTCTTTGGCTTCCATCCACTCCCGGCTTCCCAGGCAGCACATCCTTCCTGATTTCTATCTCAGATGCGGCTGTGTTTCCTGACCCCTTATTTCTGAGGGACTGCAGCTTTGACCTGTTCTGCCCCTCAGCGGGAGGGTCTCACTGAGCAATGGCTGATTGCTGGCCATACCCAGGAATGCTTGCAAGACCGTGCTGCTGCTGATGCCCAGAGACTGTGGCTGGGTGCCAGTCTACCCCAGAGAAATTCATGTGAAACTTGAACTCACCAGTCCACCCCAGAGAAAACAGCAGTGTTTCAGGGATTATGGAAAATCACAACACACATCTGGCACCAGGCTCCACCCCCAAGGAAATTTTTCCAGCAGCAGCAAATGTGGTTGTTCTCCTGGGTCCCCTGGGGCTTTTGCCTATGGGGGGTGGGTCACACTGCCTCTACCAGATGTCCTCCCAGCAGGGGAACTGCCTCTCCCCTTGTGGCCTGAAGACCCTTGGACTTCATTCAGTTCCTGGGGATTCGCCCTTCTCACCAGAGCACCACCAGGTATCAAGCTGCAGAGTTTCAGGCTCTGAACTCCCCCTGTTTATAGAGTCTTAATGGAATTTAAACCCTCTCCTTTCTCCCTTTTTAGTTCAGTCCCTGTGGCTGTTTCCACTTTTCCACTTTTTCTCCAGCTGCTTTTCCTGTATTCTCACCCTACCCCCTCTATCTCCATCCTCTCTCCACAAGCAAAAACAGCTCCCTGCCCTCTGTGGCTTCTCTCTCCCCCAGTTCACCTTTCCATGCTGTGTACCTGCTGAGTTCTGTGGTTCAGATTGTGCAGATTGCTGTGTTAATCCTCAGATCAGTTTTCTAGGTGTGCAGGATGGTTTAGTGTTGATCTGGCTGTATTTCATGGACATGAGACACAAAAAAACTTCCATGCTATTCTGCCATCTTGGCTCCTCCCGAGACTGATGTTTTAAACAAACCTGAATTAAACATCCAATTGAGTACTGTCAGTCATCTAGGGAGGTTCCACATTTTCCCAAGGTAAATGCTCTCACTGACAGCATTTTAAAATTATCATTACAACTTGTTTCATGGACTCTGGCCGATGCTTGAAGGTATGTGAAGTTTGAGAGCTGGAAGCTGGGACAGCAGCCGAAGTAGAATATCACTGAAAATCAATCCTAGCTTTGCCAACAGCCTGGCCCAGATGTACCATGGTTGGCTATTCAAGTCACACACCCACATTTACACATAGTAGAAATACATATCTCTCTCTATATACAAACACATAGGTAAATCTTTCTAGATCAATCTAGATAGATTAATCATGAATCTGGTCCCTTCTCAGCTATCATCCTGGATGAAGCCTCTATTATCTCTCATCAGGGTACAGCATTCTCTCTCTTTGTTCTGTTTCCCCCTTTGCACCCTTATTATGGGTTTATACCATAGTAACAAGAATAGGCTTTTTAAAAATGTACATCAGAATTCTGATTTATGTTGCACTATGGATGAACCTTGAAAACATTGTGCTAAGTGAAAGAAACAAGACCCAAGTACCTATCTTGTAAGATTCCTGGTCCCTGCTCACTCTCTGGCCTCGCCATTCACCATCTTCTGCTTTTGCTTGGTGTAACTGTAGCCTACATTGTCTCCCTGTTGCTCTTTGAATATGTTCACAGTGTTCCTCAGGGCCGTTTCTCCTGTATGCCCTTATTTGGGATACTTCTTTCCCCCCAGAATTTTCCATCATTTACTCTCTTATTTCCTTAGATATCTCCTCAACTATTACCTTTACTGAGAGAACTTTCTTCCTCATTTAAGTACACTAAATACTCCACCCCTCAAATTTACAGTTGTCTTACTCTCCTCCCAGCTTTACTTTTTCATAAAAATAACCACTAACTGGCATCACATTATAAATGCTTTTTTGTTTATTTTCTGTCTCTCCAGAGTACAAACTCTCTAGGGTCAGGGGCCTTGTATGTCTTGCTCACTGCTGTATCCCCAGTGCCCAGAACAGTGCTTAAATGGATGAATGAATAAAAGAAAAATATGTTTTTTTATTTATGTAGTACAGTTGATCCTTGAACAACATGGTTTTGAATAGTGTTGGCATACTTCTATGTGGATTTCTTTCAATAAATACAGTGTAGTACTGTAAATATATTTTCTTTCTCTTATGATTTTCTTAATAATGTTTTTCTCTTTTCTCTAGATTACTTCACTGTAAGAATAGAGTATATAATATATATAATATACAAAATATGTGTTAATTGACAATTTATGTTGTTGGTAATGCTTTTGGTCAACAGTAGGCTATTAATAGTTAAGATTTTGTAGAATCAAAACTCATATGCAGATTTTTATCTGTGTAGGGAGGTTGGTGCTCCTAACCTTTACATTGTTTAAAGGTCACCTGTACTTAAATAATTTAATAGGCCTGTAACATAGAGCCTCAAATAATCCAAGAATATATGCTCAAAATAATCCTGGAGGATTGTCAGGGATATATTATGTACCTTAAGTAGAATCACCAGTGACAAATAATTACTTTATATTATGTTCTCTTTTTTTTAATGTTTATTTATTTGAGAGAGAGACAGATCATGAGTGGGAGAGGAGCAGAGAGAGAAGGAGACAGAATCCTAAGCAGGTTTCCAGGCTCTGAGCTGTCAGCATAGAGCCCAGTGCAGGGCTGGACCTCATGAGCCATGAGATAATGACCTGAGCAGAAGCCAGAAGTGCAACTGAGCCACCCAGTTGCTCTATTATGTTCTAATATATGGTTATAATTATTTGCAAACTCCATGTTTACTATCTGTTTACAATGTTCCAGTGACTGAGGTAAGATTTTTATATTTATTATTTTATTCATTCCTAATAATAAACATAGAACTTACATAAAATATTCTCATCTTATAGATGAGAAAACTAAGATTTAAAGCTATGACCTGCCCAGTGTTACTTAGGTAGTGGCACTTATTTGAACTCAAATGGCTACTCACTATAATAGCCATAAAATAGATGCTGAAAATCAGGGGTCTCAAATATGACTATGATTTGGAATCATTTGGGGAGTTAAAAAATGATCTTATATCTCAAACCTAGATCTATTTATTAAATTATTATTTTGAATTAATAACTAAAAAATTCTCTGACCCTATTTTTTTCTTATGTCCTTGCCTATTGAGTGACCTTTGCTACAAGTAAGGGCCCATAGATACCAGAACAATAAAAGTAATTTAAAGTCCAAAATGGATTTTTTTGAATTCAAAGCAGACACAATTATCAAAAAAAAAAACCTCTTTAATGTGCTTTGGATTTCCAAAACAAAACCAAATCAACCCCACACTCTTGATTGAGAATATTTGGATCCATATCTGTGAAAGAAAGGTTATCAGATTTTGACTATAAGCAACAGACTGAAAAACAAATAAACAAGGAGCCTGTTCCTCCCACAGGGAGAAAAGACAAAAGCTCTCCAGCATTGGCTGCAAAAAGACTAACCCACACACTCTCTCACACCTCACCCCTTTCATGGAGTTGTCTCCTATCCTCTTAAATCGAAGCACAGAATTGGGGAAGCAGTAATGATCCAGCAGCGGTGGAGATGAATCCCAGTGTGACTATGCCCCCTGAGCCATTTGATGAAGCTGCCTAGTTGGGCAGAGGGAAGCAGTTATCAAAGTCAGGTGGCTTTTTTCTCTTTCTAAGCATCACTTAAAGACATTTTTAAGAAATTCTATGCTTTATTGTGATTTTATCTTGGAACTCTAAATTCCAAGCTAATCTCTTTCTTTCTCCTGTCTCTGTCTCTGTCTCTGTCTCTGTCTCTCTCTCTGTGTGTGTGTGTGTGTGTGTGTGTGTGTTTGATATCTTGGAATCATTAACTTCAGATGAAAATTACTTTAAATATAGACATAAAATAAATAAGGATTTGGTTTGTAATACTTCTCAGTCTGAGCCTGTTTTAACTCATAATTAATAACTGCATGTGGGGGATTGACTTCTAAGATAGTATTCATGCCTTTGTGTAATCCCCTCTTCTCAAGTCTGTGCTGGACCCAGTAACTTGTTTCTAAGACAGTGTATTAAAAGTGATGGGATGTCACTCCCACAATTGAGTTACCGAAGACTCTGACTCTCACCTTGGTAGGGTGTTCTCCTTGGCTAGAAGATTCTCTCTTGCATTCTTGGCTTTCTTACTTTGATTAAGTAAGCTATCATATGGAAGAGGCTCATGTGGAACAAAACCAAGGGTGGCCTCTGGCCAACAGCTAGCTAGGAAGGCCCACAGTCCAACAACTCACAGGAATTAATTCCTACAATTAACCATAAAAATAAGCGTGGAAGTGGATTCTTGCCCTCAGTGAGCCAGCACCCTGATTTTGCAGCCTGTGAGAGACCCTGAAGTAGGAGACACAACTAAACTACATCTGTTTTCCTGATCTACAGAAACTGTGAGATAATAACATTTTGTTGTTTTAAGCCACTATATTTTGGGGTGATTAGTTACACAACAATAGATGATGACTATACTGTGATAACTAAAGCAAATCTTAATCCTAACATCTGCAAGAAAGGGAAATGAAACTTTCCTTTGGAAAATATAAATAGCCACCCTAAATCAGGTGATTGGTAAACAACTAGATATTTATTTTCCTTTGCATGACCTTCCATCTTTTCTTGAAAAATGGTTTATCAATGAAAAACTAGTCTTGGACTGAAAAAATAAAGTACAGTAAGTTTAGGAGTGCTGGTCTCCAGTATGAATTATTTCAAACTTTGTGCACTGAGCCCCATGCTCAAGGTTTCTGAAGTACCAAGTTTGGGGAAATGTTTCCAAAAGCATTTTTTTTTTGTTCTACACTGAATGATACACATTGATATTTCACCTCAGTGGTAATTCTGTCAATACGTCTAATATATATTATAATAAATGCTAATTAAGGAGAAAGCAATAAATGTAAGACCAACAGTGTAGTCTTGGGCCCTGATCACTTGAGTTAGTGTTGCATTAGATATGCACATATGCATGTGTGTGAGTGTGGAGTCTCTATAACAACAAGTATCTATCTATGTTTTGCAAAGATTTCATGGTAACTCTTCAGAAATTCTCCTGCCAATTCCATGTTGGAGGAAAGGCAATATAATAGATTCCCTCACCTCATTAGAGAATTAGAGTCCAGTGATATTAAAATAATGGTTGTCTAAAATGCCAGTTACGCATTATTTCCTGCAAATTTTCAGTCTCACAAATCAAGTTTGGGTTTGCCAATTAGGTTTTACTTGGTTTCCTTTGGTGTGATCAGAGATCACTTCTAATGTGACAAGTTGCATATGGAGGAGTTAAAAGCACTGAAAAAGCAAGAATAAATTAGTTTTTCACCGATGGTAGGCAGTAGCTTTCAGTGGTCTTTGCATCATACAGATGTTTAATAAATACAGACCCTTCATGGTTGGAAACATTCATCCTGGGCTATTTGGACCAGACTCATATTGTTTAACAGTCGTACTCTATGAACTAGATGTTTCCTGGGAGATAACTGTTATGAGTGAGTTATTAAGATAACCTCACAGGAAAAATAAAAAAGAATGATTGCTCTTCAATGATGACACTTTGTTTAATGGGGCAATATTTTTCCTTACAGAATCTATTGCTTTCTGGCTAAGGGTAATGAGAACGCAGGCAGAGCTATAGCCTGACATCAGTTATTTCCAAGGGTGTGAGGGGTGGGAAATCCCCCTCCCCCAACATTAAATGTAACTGACAGTGAGAATAAAGCTACTGCATTGAAATGGTTTACTATTTTTTGTTTTTGTTTTCACAGAAACAATATTCATAGTAAAATATAAATCAGCACAGAGGCTGAGCTAAGTTTCCGGAACTTGGTACAAAAAATATATATGAGAAAGATTAATATGACTTTGCATTATGTATGATTAAGTGCATATGTTTTCTTCAGCTCTCACAATAAACATTAATATTCACCTTTATAGTTATATCATTTATTAGATTTATTAATAACAGCTCATTTGGGGGAAATTTAGAGAATACAAAACATGCAAAATAGAACAAAAATGATCCATACTCTTACTGGGTAGAGATCTGTTATTTTCTGACATACACGTGTGTGTGTATGATCGCGCACATGCATGTGTCCAGCTTTGTCATATACTGATATTGAGCAAATTACTAATCTCCATGTTTTTTGGCTTCTTCATCTCTAAAATGATGATACTAATAGCATTTTTCATAGAATTGTTGTGAAGATTAAATTTATACACATATAAAGCTTATTCTTATGGATATACAGCTTGATTCAAATTAAGATTATATTATGCAAGTAATTTTTTAAACTTTAGTGACATTTTAGGAAAATTATTTCTAGTTCATAAAATAGTCTTTTATGGTATGATTTTAAATGGTTAGACAGTATTTTGTCATATGAATGTATCACAATTTAACAAACTGCTTCTTGTTAGATATGTTATTTTTGTCATTATAAATATAACACCACAACCAACATCTTTTTATCTCCATGTTTACCACAGATCTGGTTCTTTCTTTAAAATAAAGGTATAGAGGGAATCAAATGATATTCATAAATTAAAGACTTTTTGTAAATATTGCTCACTTGCTCACCAACTAACACCTCAAAAGGGAAATCTGAGAGTTCCCTTTCCCTCAAACCCAAACAATATAAAAAATCCTCTTTAGTCTCCTTACTGCTTCAAAAAACAAACCAACACCAACACTTATAACTATTTTACATGAGAAAAAACAATATTTCAATTTCCATTTTTTATTACTAGTGAAGCCAATTTTTATGTGTTTATTGATCCTTTCTATTCTTTTTGTTTTTGTTTTTTGTTTTTTGTTTTGGTCTACATGGTCTTCTATGAAATCTTTTTTTTTTTTTTTATTTTTTTTATTTTTTATTTTTTATTTTTTATTTTTTAATATATGAAATTTACTGTCAAATTGGTTTCCATACAACACCCAGTGCTCATCCCAAAAGGTGCTCTCCTCAATACCCATCACCCACCCTGCCCTCCCTCCCACCCTGCCCTCCCTCCCACCCCCCATCAACCCTCAATTTGTTCTCAGTTTTTAACAGTCTCTTATGCTTTGGCTCTCTCCCACTCTAACCTCTTTTTTTTTTTTTTTTTCCTTCCCCTCCCCCATGGGTTTCTGTTATGTTTCTCAGGATCCACATAAGAGTGAAACCATATGGTAATATGGTATCTGTCTTTCTCTGTATGGCTTATTTCACTTTTATTTGTCATTAGATGTAAATTAATAGAGACTGATAAGTAAGGGAAAAGAAAGTATTTTCTTTCTGTAAGTTTGATTAAGGATACATAGCTAATGCCACAGAAACTTGCTACTCTTTTAAAACACAGGTAAATTAAGCTTCAGAAATTGGCAGCCTAACTAAAAGTTGACAAGGGTGATTAAATCAGCTGATATCTGCACTGATCTGGTTTAAGAAAAAAAATATAAGTGAGGATTTACTTGACTTGCTTCCACACGAGGGCTCTCAATGCTGCTAAACTTCGTTTTTGGAGGAAACTTTTCTTTTTAGAGACATTAAACTAACATGAATATTTTCTTAAAGTGAATTCCGTCTTGATGATTAATACTTTAATTTTTAGGAATGTTCCACTCTTCCATGTGAAACAAAATGTAAAGCAAAATGTCACAGATGATGTGATTAACTGCAGAGAAAATCTAAGAGCAGCTACAAACTATTAGAACTGAGATATGAGATCAAGTTTGCTGATTGCAAAAATCATTACAGAAAAATTAAGTGGGGAAAAACAATTAGGATATGTCATTTTTAAAGCTTATTCAATATAGCAAAAAACATATATGGTATTTAAAAAAAATTTTTTTAACGTTTATTTATTTTTGAGACAGAGAGAGACAGAGCATGAACAGGGGAGGGGCAGAGAGAGAGGGAGACACAGAATCTGAAACAGGCTCCAGGCTCTGAGCTGTCAGCACAGAGCCCGATGCGGGGCTCGAACTCATGGACCGTGAGATCATGACCTGAGCCGAAGTCGGATGCTTAACCGACCAAGCCACCCAGGCGCCCCTGGTATTTTAAAAGATAACCTGAAGTTGGGGCACCTGGGTGGCTCAGTCAGTTAAGCGGCCGATTCTTGGTTTCGGCTCAGGTCATAATCTCACGATTTGTGAGATGGAGCCCTGCCTCGGGCTCTGCGATGATAGTGTGGAGCCTGCTTGGGATTCTCTCTTTCCCTCTTCCTCTGCTCCTCCCCTGCTTGCTTTCTCCCTCTCTCTCTCAAAATACATAAATTAAAAAAAAATTTTTAAATAAACTGAGGCACATTAACTTTTTCAAAAGTTTATTTGAGCATACTTGGATTGGAATTGCCCAACCAGAAGTGGTTAGGGGAGCTCCACCAACAGGAGTGAGGGGAGAGTTTATATTTTACATAGATGATACAGAAGCCAAGCAAGGAAATTATTTGATTGGCTGTAACTTAAGCAGTGCTCTTATTTGGGAAAGACTTATTTGGTTAAGTTTAAGTTTCATTCTCTCTGGCTTAGGTTTTGGTTATTATGTAGGCTACCAAAGCATTAGAATCACCCCAGTATAGTGGCCTCCTTGTTTAATTACTTTCACAGTATCTAGCAATAAATATAACAAACTCATCCAGGTCTATTTTGGAGATAATTTTAAATCTTTACTGAAGATAGATTTAAATAAATGGAGAAAACAACTACATGTTGTATGTGGAAAGACTCAACATTGTAACTGTTTCTATTTTGCCTAATTTAATTAATCAGTTCAATTCCATTCTAATAAATCTTAGAAGTACTTTCTTAGAACCCGATAAAGTTATTCTACATTTGGATGGGGGAGTGAAAGGCAAAGAATAGCCAAGACAATTTTAAAGGAAATGAAGAAGAGGAGATAGAAGAATGTTTATTCATCCTACCAGATTTCAAAACCTATAAAGTCATCATAATTAAAACAGTAGATATCAGTACGAGATTAGGTAAACAGACCAAACTAAACAGAATTTAGAAATCTAAGATTAGACCTATTTTTGTAATAACTTACTAAAGGATGAGTTTGCACTAGAAATTAGTGGAGAAAGGATAACTATTCAAATTATGGCTGAGACAAAAATCATTATATGGAAAAAAGGAAAATAATACTCTCAACCTGTACTTTATTTACACAAAAATCTCAGGTATATTAAAGATATAAATATAAAAAAGCAAAATTCTACAACTTCCATGAGAAAAATAGGAACCAATCTTTATGATATCAGCATAATGAAGAGTTTCTTAAATAAGAAACAAAATGCACAAACCATGAATGAAAATACTGATCAATTTCTCTAGGTTAAAAGATACCATTGAGGGATGCCTAACTCAGTAGGTTAACCATACACTTCCACTCAGGTCATGATCTCGCAGTTCTTGAGTTCTAGCCCTGAATCAGGCTCTCTGCTGACAGCTCAGAGCCCAGAGCCTGCTTTGGATTCTGTGTCTCCCTCTCTCTCTGCCTCTCCCCTGCTCACGCTCTGTCTCTCTCTCTCTCTCTCTCTCAAAAATAAAGAAACATTAAAGAAATTTTTTTAAAGATATCATTGAATGTGAAGATAAATCACAGATTTGGAAAAAATACTTGCAAACCATAGATCTGACAAAGGATTGATATCCAAAACACAAATAATACCTACCCCTCCCAAGAAAAGAAGCACATCTCTCTCTCTCTGTCTTTCTCAACCTCTTTCTCTTTGTGTGTGGGTATCTCTCGCTACCTACTTCCCTACCTACCTATGATTAAGAGCAGAAAGCTGAATGGCTAATAAACACACAAAAATATGTTCAACCTCACCAGTTAGGGATCCATTCACCAGTTGGGATCTATTCAGGAAACATGAATCATAACAGTTTTGAAGAGAGAAATTTTAACATAAAAAATAAACTAGTAAAGAATGGTTAACTATAAAAGAAACTAAAAAGAACTCTAGTGGTACAGAAGTTGCCAAGGCAGAAAGCAGTGATTATCTCTAAGCTGAGGGAGAATAAATGGGAAAGGAATTAAGTACTGAAAATACTCTGCCTTCCTTCTCTCCTTAAGCTGCCAATGGGAAAAAACTTACCAGAAGACGTGAACTTGGAACTGATTCATTTGAGCAACCAGGCAGGTGGCTGAGAAGCTTGCCAGAGGGCATAGGTCAGCTGAAGTCAGACCATGGAGGCCACTGAGGTGAGTGTATGCTACTAGGTCTCAGGCATGTTAATTTGCCAGCTGCTGTACTGAACAGGAAAAGCACACTGTATTGAGGAAGGGATGCCCCTCCCTCTCAGTATGGCTTAACACTCCACCCAGTGACCTCTACTGACAGAACCTAATGAAAAAGGACAAATATTTATAGGGTACATCTTTAGTATCACAGAGCAGGACACTAAAGGGTGGATTTCGAGATAAGAGTCAGTAAATTATTACTGGTACACTGGTAATCAGGAAAATGCATGTAAAATAACAAGGAGATACTACTGACAAAACAAACAGGTATGATAATACCAAATATTGTCAAGGATGTGGGGAAATGAGAACTATCATACATTGCTGGTGAGAAAGTAATCAGCAAAACTATTTTGAATAACAAATCTGTTCTTGAGCAAAGCTGAAGATGTGCATACCTTATAGCATACAATGCTACTTCTAAGTACATACAGTGGAGGAGATCTTGCACTGCACATGTGTACGAGGAGACGTGTATGCTGAGATCTATTTCATACATATTTTTAATGATCCCAAATTGGGCACAACATAAATGCCTATCAGTAGGGGTATTATAAAATAAATTGTAGTGATTTTAGTGGTATTTTAACTACGCAGCAATGCAAGAGGATGAATTCTATCTATAGGTATCCACATTGATAATTTTCAAAAACAATGGTGACTTTAAAAAAAGGAAGTTGCAAAAGACTTATTTAATACGATATTATTTATATAAATTTTTAATACACACAAAGCATCCTCCATATGAAGGATTAGTAAACTTTTCTGTAAAGGGCCAAACAATAAATATTTTAGGCTTTATAGGCCATATGTAGTCTCCATTGCATATATGCCTCTTTTTTCTCCAAACCTTTAAGATACAAAAACTATTCTAACCCTTGGGCCATGTAGAATAGGCCATGTCTAGATTTGGTACACAGACTGTAGTTTGCCAACCTCTGCTCTATAGTGTTTATGGACATTGTATGTATGTGAAAATGTGGGTGGAAAGGCTATAATAACAATGTCAAAATGGTGGCTACCTCTCAGGGGAAATGATAAAATCAAATTGGTAAATTATGGTAGAATGTTAATATTTTCTGGCTTCAGGAAGTGAATACATAATATTATCTCTTTTATAATCTTCTGTCTTTTCTGTATATTTAATACATTTCATAATTAAACATAACTTCAAAGAAAGCATAATGAAAACCCGGAGCATACATAACTTGCAGATTGAGACTAGTAAATTGCAGATATGATCTAGTTGAAATAGGCAACAGAATTGTTTTCTATTGATTTTTGTATCATTTATATAAATACCTATATTTAGAATTAAAGCTGTGGCTCTCATTTGTGATATCAGTTTGTAGTTGTTCTCCATAATGTTTAGGAGGAGATAAGGGAAAAACTGTTTAGGAAAACAAAACATTAAAAAGATAGATAGAAGTCTAGCTATAAAAGAGAAAATTACTTGAGGCAGATATTGACTTTGTGGTGAAAAAAGCTAAGGTAGGCAGAATATCAGAGAAACCAACCCTTTAAAATGATGGGTTTAAATTTTGAGGCATTAGCTTCATAAACATGCCCATATCATAGACTGGAGGGTAAGAAATTGTTCCCTATTCTTACCTTCTTATGGGGAAGCAGTAATATTTGAATTGAAGAGTAAAAATCATGACAGATTTTATTTAACAGTCACAGCATCTACATTTAAAAATATGTTGGAATGCATTTGTTGTTTTGGTAATGATAAAATCCAGGTCACAGAGAGCAACACTTTATAGAAACGCCAAGGAGACAGTCATAGTACTTTTTCAAGTTGTTGGAGTTCTTAGGTTTCTGTTATATCTTTGTTGAAGGTTACAGGGCATCCATTTCTTATGTGTAATGTAATGTAGTCTAACATTAAATCGAGCCGTCTTTTAATTTTAACTTGCCTAACATCTTATTGTAACACTGCCAGGAAAGTAATTTTTAAAAATATGACCGAACCAAAAATAGACGTCATTATACAAAGGCTAGTAAATGCTCAAGGAGGTCAAAAGCTCTTTAGAAGCATTAAGTAAAATTTGTAGCTCTCTAGAGAAGTAAATAAATATTATTTTCCTATGGAGCAGTAGTCTTGACCAAGAAGAGAATTGTGTTGTCATGAACCTTAGTTCAAAGTCAAATGGTGAGTCATTATCTAAGATGTACAGGAAATCTAGGATTCTCCTTCATATTCCCTTGAGAAGCTATTGTACAACTAAGACTGGAAGTTCTAATTAAAGAAACACCAAGTCAAACAAACAAACAAAAAAACCCACAAAGAAATAAAAAGACAAATGAAGCTTAGAACTAACTGTAACATTAATTTCATAATAAAGCACTTCATCAGTCATAGTGGTGTTCATCTAGCTTAACCACCTGTACCTACCTCTAGCTTTGATTTTCCTGAGTATAGTTTGATGATGATGGTTACTGCTAAGTACCTCATAGTCTTTCTCCATTTATGACATGATGCATGGGAAACATCTTTAGCTTTGGGAGAGAAACTTGCTCTAGAAATGTGAAATTCATTTGGATGATAAAACAGGTAATGCCACTACTGATGTAAATGAATTGCTCATTACCAGCATGCACAAAGTTATGTTCATGGTAAAGTGAAAACCTGTCTTAATGAGAAAATTTAACAATTTACATACACACTTGTAGGATATGCTCTTCTAGAGCATTTAAAAATGTATATTGTTATATTTCAGGTTGAAAAGGTGTTTTTTTTTTCAGGTTCTATGATACATGCATGGGTCATAATCATTCAGCACTATTGCTACTTAGCCATATATGTAATATGTTGCAAAATTCTAGAGTTGGTAAAATAGAACAGAGAAATGTTAACAATAAGTTTTTGTTTAGCAATAAGATATTTCACAAGGCAGGGCGCCTGGGTGGTTCAGTCGGTTGAATGCCCGACCCTTGATCTTGATTCAGGTCATTTTCTCATGGTTCATGAGTTCAAGCCCCGTGATGGGCTCTGCATTGATGGCAAGGGGTCTGCTTGATATTGTGTCTCCCTCTCTCTCTTCCTTCCCCACATGTGTGCATTCATGCACATGTTATGTCTCTGTCTCTCTCAAAATAAATAAAATTGAAGATATTTTACAAGGCTGTGATAAATGGTGATCACTTACTAAAGTTCATGAATCAGGTGATTTCATTATTAATATTATTAAACATTGAATCAGTAGATTCCATTTGGAGACTTCATTCAGGGATTTGTTTTCTTAAAAAGGTATTACTATTGCCCCAACCATTTTAAAAACTAACCATAAAATCCAAAGAGTAAGTTCAAGAAAAGCATCTATATTAGAGTACAATATAGCATATTTCCCTACATAATTAATTTCATGGAATATTGCTGGGCTATCATGTTGCCTTGTCTAGCACTCCTGGTAATATTAGAGAGACAGGATAGCTGCACTTAGTGCAGTGTTATAATAATAAGTTTAATTAAGATAAAACAACAATAATTCGATGGTTTGACTATGAAATTGGCAACACTTCTTCCTCTGTGCTGCCAAAGTTATAATCTCATGAGTGTGTCTGTCAGCTGGTTTAGAAGAGCTGAATGAGGGGAGTTTTCCTTTCAGGCTTCCTCGAGGAAAGTGTAGTTTCCTCTTGTTCAGCCAGTTTTCTTGTTTACTCAACACAATAACTTCTAAGACTCTCAGCACCAGTAAAGTCCCATAGTCACCATCTCAACCTCATACCTATGTTGCTTCTGTAAAATCTAGACCCCTGTGACAATGAATGTTTAATGGCTTTTGCCACAGGATGGATAACTTCTCACTTTTGACCAGAAGGCTAAGAGGCCTTCACATGTGCAGATTTGTCACCTGGAGATGAGATTGAAGACAGTAGTAGATGTGTCATCCAACCTCAGCATTTTACTAATTTGCTGATTATTGGTGCACATGAACCTGTTCAGACTATAGTTTAGGGATGGTGGGCACAAACATGACCCTAAAATCTATTTTTGTAAAGACACATGGAATTAATTAGGTCCAGATGTATTCCCTTCTTGAGAATGCCCTCAAAGCAATCACTCACAAATGAATCTTAGCCTCTCTATAGTAACAAATTATCCCCAAATATATATTTCATATTTATTTAAATTTTGGTGGCTGTGACTCTGCTGCATATGTCATTCCAGGACCAAGGATTCAGGAGTAGCCCAAATTTAGGACATGCTGGTTTTGTGGCAAAAAGAAAAAGAGATGAAGGAAACTCAGAAAGCCTCTTAGAGCTCAGATGCTTCATAAAACCTTGCTACTCAAGGTTTAGTCTGATGAACAGCAATTTCAACAGCACTTGGGGACTTTATTAAAAATACAGTATCTCAGGGCCCCACTACACATACTATATATGAACCTTTATTTTAACAAGATCTTCAAGTAATTCATAGACACATTAAAATTTGAGAAATACTGGTGTGCATCCTACTTCCTCAAGATCACTGACCAAAGCCCTCCACATGGCCAAACGCAACATGAATCAGGGAACCATGTAGGGAGAAACTGCACTGCAAAGGGCAGGGATAAATAACCTTTCAGGAAGACAGTAAAAAAAACTTGAAAAGAAACCCCACAAAATAATCTATAGTCCCTAAAGCTGCTGCATATACTCAGTGAGACTATATCTTGAGGCAGCCTAATCATTGAACATAACTACTAACCTAATTTTCATCCATTGATTCTACTTTTTTCCTGAAGAAAGCTTCAACTCCTAATTTCATATAACTGTTATTCAACAAGTAAAATGCATTGCATATGCTCTTTACTCACCTGAGTATTATCCAAGTTTAAACAGATCTCCTTTCTTCAGCATTTTCCTTGGGTTGTCCAGCCTACTATTCTGGTATAGTAGCCAATATGAATAGCCAAGCCATTCAAGTGGGGTAAACTAGAATTGAATCTGACTCTTTAGTATCTGCCTAGCATAAAAAAATAATGAGGCTGTTTGGTCTTTCCTTATTAATATATAATATTTCTATAATATGCTTGCATCAGATTTGTGGTGGTTGTGCTATTCTTGTGAGATCCTAGTGTGATTGTGCCAACATCATAGAGCTTTTTCATATCAGCTGCTATCAAACCATTCCTTTTCCATTCTGCATCCAAGCAATTGATTATTTGAAGTTATTATTAGGAATTTATCTTAATTATTTTTTTTAATCTGCTGAATTTTCACCTGAATTTTTTAAAATTCCAGTATAGCTAGCATTCAATATTGTATTAGTTCCAGGTACACAATATAGTGATTCAACAATTCTATGTATTACTCAGTGGTTATCATGATAAGTGCATTCCTTAATCCCCATCACCTATTTTACCCATCTCCCACTCATCTCCCTATAGTTGAGTCTGTTTTTTGTGTCTCCTATTATCTTGATCATTTGTTTTGTTTCTTAAATTCCTCATATGAGTGAAATCATACAGTATTTGCCTTTCTTTGACTGACTTATTTCACTTTAGCATTCTACTCTCTACAGCCATCCATGGTGTTGAAAATGGCAAGATTTCATTATTTTTTATTGCTGAGGAATATCCATTGCGTGCACACACACACACACACACACACACCCCACATCTTCTTTACCCATTCATCTGTTAATGGACACTTGGGTTGAATCCATAATTAGGCTATTGTAAAGAATACTGCAATAAACATAGGAGTGCATATATCTTTTCAAAATATTGTTTTCATATCATTTGGCTAAATACACACTAGTGGATTACTAGATCATATAGCAATTCTATTTTTAAGTTTTTCAGGAACCTCTATACTGTTTTATACAGAGGCTGCATCAGTTGCATTTCTACCAACAGTGCACAAGATTCCTTTTTCTCCACATCTTCAAAAACTCTTGTGTTTTTTTTTTTTTTTATTTTAGCCATTCATACAGGTGTGAGGTGATATCTCATTGCGGTTTGATTGCATTTCTCTGATGATGAGTGGTGTTGCATGTAGCTGTCTAATTTTCCCAAAACTATTTGTTGAAGAGACTGTCTTAACCCCATTGCATATTCTTGATTCACTTGTCAAAGGTTAGTTTGACCATATAATTGTGGGTTTGTTTCTGCACTGTCTATTCTGTTCCACTGATCTCTGTGTCTACCTCGTGCCGGTACTATACTGTTTTGGTTACTACAGCTCTGTGGTGTATCTGGAAATCTGGGATTGTGTTACTTTCAGTTATGTTCTTCTTTTTCAAGATTGTTGGCTACTCAGGGTCTTTTGTGGTTCCATACAAATTTTAGGATTATTCTAGATCTATGAAAGTTGGTGTTGGTATTTTGATAGAGATTGCATTAAACCTGTAGATTGCTTTTGGTAGTATGGATATTAAAACAACATTCGTTCTTCTGATCCATGGGCATCAGATATCTTTCCATTTGTTTGTGTCATCTCCAACTGTTTCATTAATGTTTAAAGTTTTCAGAGTACAGGTCTTTCACCTCCTTGGTTCAATTTATTCCTAGGTATTTTATTCTTGTTGGTGTAGTTGTCATTGGGATTGTCTTCTTAGTTTCCCTTTCTGCTTACTTCATTATTAGTGTATAGAAATGCAACAAATTGCTGTATATTAATTTTGTATCCTTTGACCTTACTGAATTCATTTATCAGTTCTAGTAGTTTTTGATGGGATCTTTAGTGTTTTCTGTATATAGTATCGTGTCATGTGTAAGTAGTGAAAGTTTTACTTCCTCCTTACCAATTTGGATGTCTTTTTTTTTTTCTTCTTGTCTGGCTGCTGTGGCTAGGACTTCTAGTATTATGTTGAATAAAAGTTGTGAGAATGGACATCCTTGTCTTATTCCTGGCCCTAGGGTAAAAACTCAGTTTTTCACCATCAAGGATGATGTTAGGTGATCATTTTTTTTTTTTTTGAGAAAGAGAGAGAGAAAGAGAGAGACACTGTGAGTGGGGGGAGGGGCTGAAGGAGAGAGTATCTTAAGCAGGCTCCATGCCTAGTGCAGAGCCCAACGTGGGGTTTAGTCTCACGATTGATAACATGACCTGAGTGGAAATTAAGAGTCGGTTGCTTAACCAACTCAGCCACCCAGGTCCCCTCATATATCACCTTTATTAGGATATGTTCCCTGTAAACCTACCTTGTTGAAGGTGTTTATTGTGAATGGGTGTTTACTTTTCCAAGTGCTTTTTCTGCATCAAGTAGACTTGAAAAGCTTTATTTGTGCCCCCAACTGTTGTTTGCTAGTCAGGTCTTTGAAGACTGGAGACCTATGTTCTACATTCCTTCCAAGATTTTCTCATTCCCTCATTATTGAAATGGACCTAAACTGTCTTAGAGCGTTTGACAAGACTTATGGAGCCCTTATCTTAAACCATTGCTACTGATTCTCAGAGGAGATAGATACAATATTATTATCTGGAGGAACCAAGAATTCTTTGCTTTCGCATCAATCTTGAAAGATGAGGCTGAAAAATCAAAATATGGGCTTTATGAGTTTTGTCAAAATCTCTGGGACAGTTTGGGTTCATCCTCATAACATGGATAGAGGCATCTGGGAGAGACTTTTCTTGTACCTCAGGTCACTGTACATATAAAACCAAGTAATTAATGGGAGAGACTGAGAGTTGCAGCTACTTTGGTATAATATGTAATCCTTTATTGATGTGTTGAGATATTGAGGCATCAGTGTCTGAAAATTTCCAAATTAGATGGGAAGACCTATAAGAATAGACTTCAAAAGAACACTTGCAAAATCTAAAAGGCATAAGATTCCATTAAATAAACAGATAGATTAAGATCATACAAAATCACAAATTACTTTTTAGAATATGTAGTGGGTAGGAGGAAGAACATACTAAGATTTTAAATGCTGTTTGTTTCTCCACATGATCTTTTTAAGAAAATCCTGACCATCTCTGCTAAAAAAAAAAAAAAAAGTATATCCTCCAATAAGGTTTGCATAACATCTGAATATCTGGACTCTTTGTATTTTTTAGTAGTTTTAAATTAACAGCAATATTGAGCATAAAGTACATTTACCTCTTGTTCCTACACCAGTACATCCTTCCCCACCATCATGATTTAGTTCTTCCTTGCATGAGTGGCAGTAAGAATCCGCAGCTGGTGTCTGAATATTCCCTTAAATATTGTATCCTAATAATATTTCACAAGGTGCATATTTACCTTCCATGGGCCAAATCTCACACTGTTTTTAACTGGTGATTGTTTCTTTTCTTCTGAACTAAATTCCTTTATTCTCTTACCTCTTTATACTGCCTGTGATTCCCTCTATTCCATTGGAATCATTTTCTTCTGCCTTTCTTCCTTCAAATGGTAGGACCTTTTGTTTTTGTGATGTGCATGATAATTGATGATAGGATTATTATCACTAATGATTGTGCTGGATTATAATAATATCAATTATGCATATTGGTACATACCATTTACAGGTGTTTGCTCTGTGCCAGGTACTATATGAAGCACCTAAGAAATATTATCTCATTTAAATCCTAGCATCAACTCTGAGGCGTAGGTATTATTATCTTCATTGACAGATGAGGCAAACGAGGGAGAGAGGCTTTGTCAGTTAGTGATTTTATCAATGGTAAAAGACATACTACACAAGAGAAAAACCTTTTAATGCACTTTCTATGCTGATCAGACAGTGCAATTTGGTCTCCTCACTGTAATATCTTATTTTTGATATGACTATGCTTGTACGTGTCATGAGAGGAACATTTATTTCTTTAGCTGACATGTACCTTACAATTACTCTATGAAGAAACTTGTGCTTACTGCCCTGGACCAGATTTCAGACCTATATACAGTGACAATCTCTTTACCATAATTAATCCATATCAAATAGATCTCTGTTGAACAGCTGAAAATCATTTTCTTTCAATTTCAGGGGACAGTATCCATTCAAACAGAAGTTTCAGAGAGTTCACATTTCTTTAAAGGGATAGAAAATACATTTGGTTTAACTGCTCACATAGTACTATATTCTTTGCCCCTTCACAGTTTAATCTCTAAAGCTGCCTACCACAAAAGACTGGTCTCTATTGTATAGTGGTTAGGTGTGTAGGCTCTCGAGGTAGTCTGGCTCACCTAGTACCTGGTTTCATCACTGCCTATGAAACTTGGGCAGATTACTAAACTTTTCTAACTCTCAGTTGCTTCCTCTAGTAAGTGGAAATCATGATTGAGCCTGTCTTGTAAAATTGTGTGGATTAAATAATCTATGTAAAGCATTAAGTGCAGGACCTTACACATGGGGAAGCACTCAATATATATTAGAACGTATCATCATTATTAATAATAATAAAAATATGTCTATACTCCTTTATGTACAGCATAGTCATTAAAAGCATGGGCTCCAGGGGCAGGTCCACATTTGCCAGCTATGTGACATGAGGAAATCTCCTTCACTTACCTGACCCCTAACTTTCTCATCAGTGTAATGGACATACTAAGAATACATACTCCATAAGGTAGTTAAAAATGCTTTGAATTAGATAATATACGTTAAGTGCTTGCTTAAAAACTGAATAACTATTGCTATTATTATTCTTTTCATAAAGATTTCCTCCCTAGATGTATCTATTTGTGATGGTTTTCTCCTATAAATATATAAAGGGCATACTATTTATTACAACAGATATCACATGCTGAGTTGCATGGTTTATCTTGTTATAGGAATATACTTCCCTCCATCTAGATTGTAAGTCCCTCCATGAAAGGTATTGTTAACATTGTCATCCACATAAGCTACCCTATTCATATCTCCATTTAAAGTAGATTTGCATATGATTGACTGTGGGATGCACATACTATATGGATGCTTGAGTGAGTCATAAATCATTCATTCAACACAGATATTGAGGCACTGTGTGCCTCATCAACACAGGCACTGTGTGCCTGGCACTATTTTCGGCTCTGGAGTTATCACAACAAATAAAGAGGTTTCATTTCAAGAAAGAGGTTTTGTGTATTTCCTTCTGTGACAATTTGGGGTTGAGAACATGCTGGTGAAAGATGAAAGTGGAAAGATACAGCTGGAAAATTTTTGATGTTGAGATGGTTAGATAGATCATAAGGAGGTCAGGATGTTGATTATGTTACAGGGACGCCTGAGGTATTATTCTTTTGAGTCATGAACTGCTGTACCATGTTCCCTTTAGCAGCTTGGTTTTTGCTTCCCTGTCTCATTACTGCAATTCTGCCCCCGGCCCTGCCTTTCCCCTGTGTCCATCACTCATGCCTATAACACTTATTGGACTTTTCTCTGTGACTCGGATGTTTGCTTAAATTGTGTCTCTTCTTTGATATTTATCTGATATTTTTATGTGGCACATAGAGAACAGTTTATCCATTTAAGGTTGGTAATAATTGATCAGAGGTAATCAATAAAAGAAAGTGGAGGCAAGGGTAATCAAATCTGCATATACTGTTTTTGTTTATGTAATAACCATCTGTGTGGTTTATGAAGATTAATCTGTGCTTAAAGTGCCAAATAAAGTGCACAGTACTACATGTAGATCATTTATATTCTCTTGGTGTTGTTTTGTAGGGAATAGGGGTGGAGAGGATAGATTACAAGGTAATGAGATCTTCATCTGAAATGTAAGCCTCTGGTGAGGCAGAGATTTAAAAAAAGCTTTTCTACTTGTTGCAATTGTAAGAAATCCAGTATCAGAGATGCTCTATTTTACTCATGAGATTTTGGGGCAAATGTGGTCCACGACTGTGATTCTGTCTCCCTCTGATTTTATCATATTCTCTCACTCATCCAGCAGCATCTGTTTCCTAAATTATGTTTCATTCATTTCTTTATATCCCGGTGTACTGAGATATGACATTCAAAGATCTATTTAATACTTCCTGGGGAAGTTAATAGTGCTGAATGACATCTTTTTGGTCACTCTGATACATTTAATGGCAGAAACAGGACAGGATGAACTGCTTTTCTCAGTTCTGACTTAGTCTCTATACATCCTTTTGACCCATCACAAAAGGAATGAATCTTAAAAAGGCTTCTTTCCTAACCCACCTCTACTCCTTCTGAACCTAAATAATATCCCTGAAAGGAAAAATCCAATGCTTTTTTTGTGTGTATATTTCTTGAAGCTAAAACTCTGCCTAATGTATTATCTTGAAATTGTTCCATGAGACTCACAGAAATCTTAGACAAAATCATCAAGCCAGGCAACTTAATTTAATAATGAAAATAAGATAAAAATGAGGTGGAGTGACTGCGTATTAAACATATACTACATTCAAGTCTAGCACTCAGTAAGTTATCAGATATTTTCAGCATAGCCAAGACCACCAGCTCATCGAAAGTCTTTTAAAAATGATGGATTAATGTAAGGTCATGACCTGAGGGTAGGATGGGGTGGGTGCAATCTTGGCAAGTACTGGGAATCTTTCTGTTCTGTAGTTGACTTTGAAGAGTCAAGACTGAAGATAGTCCATCAGATTTGAAAAACCTAGTTGGTTCTTAGATTGAGACTGAGATGCTGACTGAATTGTCTGGTAATAAAAATATCTCTGTGATAACTGATTTTTAAAAGTTTGGTTTGTGTATTTTATGTTATTTTAAGGCAACAATTTAGAACGTTTTTGGTACTAAAAGATATGTTTCAAAAGAAAAATTCTATTTTATTTTGTGTTTTATTTTTTAAAACTTTATTTTTCTCAGAACAGTTTTGGTTCACAGCAGAGTTGAAAGTTATACAGTTATACAGTTGCGGTATTATACTAGTTTCCGGTCTTTGTTCGTTTGTTTTCTTTCTTCAGTTCCACATATGAGTGAAATCATATGGTATTTGTGCTTCTCTGACTTATTTCACTTATCATTATGTCCTCTGGATCCATCCACGTTGTTGCAAATGGCAAGATTTCATTCTTTTTTATGGCTCAGTAATATTTTGTTGTGTACATATGTCACATCTTCCTTATCCATTCATCTATCAAGGGGTGCTTGGCTGCTTCTATAATTTGCCTATTGTAAATAATGCTGCAATAAACATAAGGGGACATATATCTTTTCAAATAAGTATTTTGATTTTATTTGGGTAAATACTCTAGTAGAATTACTGAATCATGTGGTAATTTGATTTTTAAGTATTTGAAGAACTCTACAATGCTTTCCACAGTAGCTGTACCAGTTTGTATTTCCACCAAGAGTATAGAAGGGTTCCTTTTGTTTCCCCCCAGTCCTCATCAATCCTTTTGTTTCTTGTGCATTTGATTTCAGCCATTCTGACAGGTGTGAGGTGATATCTCATTGTGGTTTTGATTTGTATTTCCCTGATTATGAGTGACGTTGAGCACCTTTCATGTATCTGTCAACCATCTGTGTGTCTTCTCTGGAAAAGTGTCCATTCATGACTTCTGCCCATTCTTCAGTTGGATTATTCATTTTTGAGGTGTTGAGTTTTACATATTCTTTATATATTTAGGATATTAATCCTTTATTGGATATTTCATTTGCAAATATCTTCTCCCATTCTGTAGGTTGTCTTTTAGTTTTGTTGATGGTTTCCTTTGCTGTGCAGAAACTTTTTATTTTGAAGTAGTTCCAATAGTTTATTTTTGCTTTTGTTTCCCTTGTTAAAGGAAACATATCTAGAACAATGTTGTTGCCACATCCAGTGTCGGAGAAGTTACTGTCTGTGCTCTCTTCTAGGATTTTTATGATTTTAGGTCTCACATTTAGGATTTTAATCCATTTGGCGTTTATTTTTGTGTATGGTGTAAGAAAGTGGTCCAGATTCATTCTTTTGCATGTAGCTGTCCAATTTTCCCAAAACTATTTGTTGAAGAGACTGTCTTATCCCCATTGCATATTCTTGATTCACTCATCAAAGGTTAATTTGACCATATAATTGTGGGTTTGTTTCTGCGCTGTCTATTCTGTTCCACTGATCTCTGTGTCTACCTCATGCCGGTAGTATACTGTTTTGGTTACTACAGCTCTGTGGTGTATCTGGAAATCTGGGATTGTGTTACTTTCAGTTATATTCTTCTTTTTCAGGATTATTTGGCTATTCAGGGTCTTTTGTGGTTCCATACAAATTTTAGGATTATTTGTTCTAGATCTATGAAAGTTGGTGTTGGTATTTTGATAGAGATTGCATTAAACCTGTAGATTGCTTTTGGTAGTATGGATATTATAACATTTGTTCTTCTGATCCATGGGCATCAGATATCTTTCCATTTGTTTGTGTCATCTCCAACTGTTTTATTAATGTTTTAAAGTTTTCAGAGTACAGGTCTTTCACCTCCTTGGTTCAATTTATTCCTAGGTATTTTATTCTTGTTGGTGTAGTTGTCATTGGGATTGTCTTCTTAGTTTCCCTTTCTGCTTACTTCATTATTAGTGTATAGAAATGCAACAAATTGCTGTATATTAGTGTATAGAAATACAACAAATTAATTTTGTATCCTTTGACCTTACTGAATTCATTTATCAGTTCTAGTAGTTTTTGGTGGGGTCTTTATTGTTTTCTGTATATAGTATCATGTCATGTGTAAGTAGTGAAAGTTTTACTTCCTCCTTACCAATTTGGATGCATTTTATTTCTTTTTTCTTGTCTGGCTGCTGTGGCTAGGACTTCTAATAAAAGCTGTGAGATTGGACATCTTTGTCTTGTTTGTGATCTTAGGGGAAAAGTTGTCAGTTTTTCACCACTGAGGATGATGTTAGGTGGGTTTTTCATAGATGGTCTTTATTATGTTGAAGTATGTTCCCTCTAATTCTACTTGTTGAGAGAGTTTTTTTTATCCTGAATAGATGTTTTACTTTGTCAAATGATTTGTCTGCATCTACTGAACTACTCATTGGTTTTTATCCTTTGTCTAGTTAATGTGATGTATCATGTTGTTTGATTTGAAATATTGAACCCCCTTACATTCCTAGAATAAGTCCCACCATTCCATCATGGTGAATGCTTTTTTTTAATGTATTGTTGGATTCAGTTTGCTCATATTTTGTTGAGGAATTTTGCATCTATGTTCATGAAAAATATTGGACTGTAGTTTTCTTTTTTTGTAATGTGTTTGTCTTGTTTTGGTGTCAGGGTATTGCTGGCCTTGTATAATGGATTTGGAACCTTTCTGTCCTCTTCTATTTTTTGGAATAGTTTGAGAAGAACAGGCATTAACTCTTCTTTATATGTTTGGTAACATTCACCTATGAAACTGTCTGGCCCTGGACTTTTGTGGGTTTTTTTGGGGAATTTTTTGATTACTGATTCAATTCCATTGCTAGTAATTGGTCTGTTTAAATTTCCTATTTCTTTTTGCCTTAGTTTTGGCAGGCTATATGTTTCTAGGAATTTATCCATTTCTTCTTGGTTGCCTAATTTGTTAGCATATAATTTTTTATTATATTTTCTTATTATCCTTTGTATTTCTGTGGTGTCATTGTTATTTCTCCTTTTTCATTTATAATTTTATTTATTTGAATCATTTCTCCTCCTCTCTCTCTCTCTTTTTTAGATGAGTCTGGCCAAAGGTTTATTAACTTTGTTGATATTTTCAAAGAACAAGCTCTGGGTTTCATTGATGTGTTCTATTGGCTTTTTTAGTCTCTATTTTATTTATTTGTGCTCTAATCTTTATTACTTCCTTTCATCTACTGGTTTGTGGTTTTGTTTGTTCTTCTTTTTCTAGTTCATTTTGCTGTAATATTAGGTTGTTTATATGAGATTATTCTTGCTTCTTGGGGTAGATCTGTATTACTGTAAACTTCCCATTTCAAACAGCCTGATGCATCCCAAAGATTTTGGACCATTGTGTTTTCATTTTCATTTTTTTTCATGTATTTTTTAAATTTCCTCTTTGATTTCTTGGCTTACCCATTTATTGTTTAGTAACATGTTATATACCTCCATGTAATGGTGTTCTTTCCAGATTTTTTCTTGTGATTGATTGGTAGTTTCACACCATTGTGTTTGGAAAAGGTGCATTACGTGATTTCAATCTTTTTGAATTTTTGAGACTTGTTTTGTGGCTGAACATGTGACCTCTTCTGGATAATATTCGATGTTTTTTTTTTTTTTTAATTTTTTTTTAATGTTTATTTATTTTTTGAGAGAGAGAGAGAGTGGGGGAGGGGCAGAGAGAGGGAGACACAGAATCCTCGATGTTTTCAATACATATTGAAAAAGTATGTATTCTACTGTTTTGGGGTAGAATATTCTGAATATATGTTAGATCCATCTGGTCCAACATATCGTTCAAAGCCACTGTTGCCTTATTGATTTTCTGTCTGAATGATCTATCCATTGATGTAAATGGAGTGTTAAAGTCCCCTCCTATATTTGCATTGCTACTGATTTTTCCCTTATGTATGCTAATAATTGCTTAAGTACAAAATTTTAAGTTGAACACTAAGTTACCAACAAAGGGCTACTCTGCCTGAGGTTTGGCCTCTCCTGCTTCTCATGACATACTCCAAGGCATATACAAACAACCTCTGTAGACAACAGTTAGAAAGCCATTATGCTAGAATTTAAATTTCTAACAGGCTACATAGGCCAGTGGTTGAAAGGACAGTCTCTGAAACCAGATGATCTGGGTTTTAATTCTAGCCCTGGGATTTTCAGATCTTGTGAACTTGGGAACATCCTTCAACTTTCCCTGCTTCATTTCCTTTAACTCTAACATGAGTATGAAAATACTAATAACATAAGGTAGTATGAATTAAGTGAGATATTTTAAGGGTTCTTTTTTAATTTTTTTTTTCAACGTTTTTTTATTTATTTTTGGGACAGAGAGAGACAGAGCATGAACCGGGGAGGGGCAGAGAGAGAGGGAGACACAGAATCGGAAACAGGCTCCAGGCTCCGAGCCATCAGCCCAGAGCCTGACGCGGGGCTCGAACTCACGGACCGCGAGATCGTGACCTGGCTGAAGTCGGACGCTTAACCGACTGCGCCACCCAGGCGCCCCAAGGGTTCGTAACTGTTTATTGCTATGGACCCCATTGGTGCAATTGAAAATAACATTTTTATCCAATAAAAAAAAAGATATACAGAATTATAGTAGAAACCAGCCAATCATGGGGCGCCTGGGTGGCTCCATCGGTTGAGCGGCCGACTTCGGCTCAGGTCACGATCTTGCTGTCCACGAGTTCAAGCCCCGCATCGGGCTCCGTGCTGACAGCTCAGAGCCTGGAGCCTGTTTCAGATTCTGTGTCTCCCTCTCTCTGACCCTCCCCCATTCATGCTCTGTCTCTCTCTGTCTCAAAAATGAATAAACGTTAAAAAAAAATTTAAAAAAAAAACAGCCAATCATTTTGAAATAGTTATCCAATTATTAAAGATCATATGATATAATAATATATGTAATGCTTTACACATTAAAAACAAGATCTGATGATGAGCATAATAACTCACAATTTCAATACAGTGATGAGCATACACCATTATTTCAAGATATCAGTTGTAGGCGTAATGTATGATGAAATTTACACCGTGATTTACACTGAAGGAAATGCTAAATTTCTATTGAAAGAATTGCTAAATTTCAGTTAAAATTTAGTGAAAATAAATATGTAATTCCCATTCAAATTTATGAATTCCTAAATTTTATTGAACTCTGAATTAAGAACCCTTGTATTAGAGGGTTTAGCCACATATCTCATAGATTAGGGTTTAAGGCATATTTGTTGCTACGATTATTACCATCATCATCACCATTGTCATTATTACAGAAAGTAGGAATATATATTTGGAATTATTAGTGTATGAGTTATGTTTGAAGATTCTTAGGAGACACTAAAAATTAAAGTTGAGTATTCTGCTAACAATACGGAATGAAATATGACAGTATCAACTTTTATTAAAACTATCCAAGGATATTTTCTTAAAACCAAAATACCAAAGATTACAAATATCAACAATTAGGTGACCTGCTATATCTAAAGTGTTTTTCACTTATATCTGTTTTTCAGGTTTTTTTTTTTTTACTTTTCAGTGATAATTCTATGCTGTTGTACCCATGTCATCACTCATCTCCACATTTTGTCATACTGAATAGAATAATAATTTGGCTTTAAAAACTATCGAAAGTTGTATAAATCTCTTCAGAAGTTTCTTGAAGAGGGAGCAACGGCACAAATCTATGATCAATATCCAGTGAAACTTCCTAAAAACTTTTCTTATCCATCTTATCTCTCAAAGACCCATTTATGGGCATTCCTCCCACCAGTGAGTCCTGTATTCTCTAGTTCACATATCATAAGGGTATAGCTCAATAAGTTGTTACAAACTTAACTTACCAACACCTAGATCAAGAAACAGAAGTCCCCTCTTGCTCTCCTTTGGTATTACCTGCCCCCAACAATAATATTACCTGACTTTTTAAAGTTTAGATTAATTTTGCCTGTTTTTGTTCTTTTAGAAACATACCATACCCTTTAGTATGGATTAATTCAAGCAACATTATGTTTCTGAGTTGCATCCAAACTAATTCATGTAGTTGAAGTGCTAAATTGCTGAATAGAATTCCATTGTGTGAAAATACCACAATTTGTCAATTCTTCTTTATGAGCATTTAGATATTTTCCAGTTTGTAGCCATTAAAAATAGTGCTGTAATGAATATAACAGTTCTTATTCTTAGCTGAACACAGGAATGATTTCTGTTTGACATTCACCCATGAGTGGGATTATTTGGTCTAATCGTATAAGCTAATACACAGGATGGAATTATCAAATCAGGCCCACATGAATTACAGAGATCTTATCCCTTAGCAAACTTTATTAAATAATTTCAATTTGAAAGCAATTGACAATTTCAGAGAGAGCAGAGAGAGGTTTAGGACAACAAGGGTAGTTTCTCAGGACCTGTCTTTGTCCAACATGTGGCTCAAAATAATAGATAAGATCTCTATGTTACATCTGCAAAGTCACTTCACACAGCAGAAGCATTTAAATTGTGAAGCCAGAGAGCTGTGTAGCTTAGGTGAAATTCTCCAGAGGGTCATTTCTTAGATGCCCTGGGTTCTTTTTCTATAGGTAATCCTTAACCAGGACTTCCTGACAAGGGCATTTCAGAGATAAGGTCACTTCTTCCTAGCAAATATCATTAGTCTATTTATCTATAAGTCCATTTATGAAGAAGATTAGACTGGATGACCCAGGAGCCCTTCTCTCAAGGATGTTTTCTTGGTGTAGTGATTGCATGAAAACTCAGTTGTTTTAACTCCTTGCTCTCAGCATAGGCAGCTTTAACAGATACTGCCAGTTTTACAAAGTGGTTGTACTAATCTTCTAACAGTAGTATATGAGCATTATGATTGCTTCACATCCTCACTAACACCTATTTCCCATTGTTTTCCTTTTCTTTTTTTTAATGTTTACTTATTGTTGAGAGAGAGAGAGACACAGAGCACAAGCAGGGGAGGGGTAGAGAGAGAGGGAGACACAGAAACCGAAGCAGGCTCATTCTGAGCTCTCAGCGCAGAGCCTGATGTGGGGCTTTAACCTGCCCACTGTGAGATCTTGACCTGAGCTGAAGTGAGGCACTTAACCAACTGAGCCACCCAGGTGCCCCTGTTTTCCTTTTCTTGATTATGATAGGTGTGTAGTGATATCTCTTTGTGGTTTTAACTTACCTTTCTGTGATGATTGATGAAGTTGAACTCATATCTTCATTGGTTTTTTTGGATATCCTCTTTTGTAAAGTATTTGTTCAGCAATTTTTGCCCATTTTGTACTGGATTTGTGTGTTCTTTTCCTATTGATCTATAAAGGTTTTTATATATTAATGATAGTTTTTTTAAACATTCATCACCACGCATAGTTACAGAATTTAATTTTTTCTTGTGATGAGAACTTTTAAGATTTACTCCCTTAGAGACTTTCAAAAATATGGAATGCTTTATGAATTTGTGTCATCCTTGCACAGGGGTCATGCTAATCTTCTCTGTATTGTTCTAATTTTAGTGTGTGACCGAAATGAGCATGAGGATAGAATTTTTAAGATATACTATAATGAATATCTTTTCCCACTCCATGTGCTGCCTTTGTATTCTTGTTAGTATTTTTTGATGAATAGAAATTCTTAATTTTATCGTCTAGTTTTCCATGTCTTTTTAAAATCTAAAGTGGCCTACTGACATTCCAATTTTCTTCATCCATTAGTCCTAATTTGGGAAATAAAGGACCCAGGGAAACCTGAGTGAAGATGATGCCTTAGAAGGGAAGGAAGAAGAGAACCATAAATGATTTTATGCTAATTTGACCATTTCACACAACCACATAATTTTTATTGTCACATCTTATGTTCTGAAGGGTTAGCCCTGTAGCCTTCTGACAGTTTTGGCATTAGAAGATCTGAGAATGTTTGTTTTTTTGTGGTTCAGCAGTATCTATTTGCTACTTTTGCTTCAAAATATATTGCCCAATCTCTACTTTCCACATCAGATAAACAGAAAGTGTGTGTGTGTGTGTGTGTGTGTGTGTGTGTGTGTTCTACCCAGCACTTTAACCAAGTACATTCCATATCTGCTTTTGTTCCTTAGATACAAGGAATTTTTTTAGTTTTAGAGAAAAATGGACTTTATGACCAAGCTTCCACTTCAGCTCCTTCTAAATGTTTCACTTCTTTGAACAAAGCAAATACCATATGATTTCATTCATGTGTAATTTAAGAAATAATACAGATGAACTTATGGGAGGGGAGAAAAGGAGAAGGAAACAAACCATAAGAGACTCTTAACAGTAGAGAACAAACTGAGGGTTGATGGAGGGAAGTGGGTGGGGGATGGGCCAGATGGGTGATGGGTATTAAGGAGGGCATTGAGCATTGGGTGTTGTACGTAAGTAATGAATCAGTGAATTCTGCTCCTCAAACCAATATTACACTGCATTTTAAATAATTAGAATTTAAATAAAATTTGAAAAGAAAAAAATAAGAATAAATATGTAACTATGTATTTGTTACTGTCAGGTTTTTGGATTAGCCATTCTAATAAGTATGTCGTGATATAGTCATTGTTATTGTATAATTTGTAATTCTCAAATAACAAGTGATGTTAAGTGTATTTGCATGTGCTTATTTGTTATCTGTATATTCTCCATAGTGAGGTGTCCAGATCTCTTGCCCATTTTCTGATTGGGTTTCCTGTATTCTTGCTGTTAAGTGTTGAGTCTTTGTATGTTTTGAATACAAGTCTTTTATCAGATACATATTTTGCCTACATTATCACCCGGTCTAGGGCTTGTCTTCATTCTCTTAGTAGTGTCTTTCTCAGAGCAGACATTTTTAATTTTAATGAAAGGCAACAATTTTCTTTCATGGATATGCTTTTAGATATGCATCTAAAAGTATCTTACCAAGCCTAAGAACACCTAGAATTTCTCCTATGTTTTCTTCTAGATGTTTTAGGATTTTGCACTTTACGTTTAGGTCTATAATCCCTTTTGATATGATTCTTGTGAAAGGTATAAAGACTGTGTCTAAACTGTTCTTCTTTTTTTCAATATGGTATCTAGTTATTCCAGCATTGTTTGTTGAAAAGACTCTCCCTTCTCCATTGAGTTGCCTTTACTTTTCTGTCAAAGATCATTTGACTATATCTGTGTGGGTCTGTTTCTGGGCTATTTTTAAAATAAGTAAAACTGAATATATCGAAAAGTTAAGTAGTCAAATCTTACTTATCCAATGGTTCATTTTACTTATAGATTGTCCGTAGCTCTTTCACATTTTCCTCCAAGTGTCTCTGATTTGGAGCAATGCTCTTAAATAAGACCTACTCAAATGGTTGGGAGTGGGGAAGAAAGAAAAAGAAAAAAAATCCAAGATCCTTTTTCTCTGTTAGAAACATAAGGTGAACAGTGAGGAACGAGGTTGAGATAAAGTGAAGTGTTAGGATTGTGGAAATGAATTATATTCTTTCTCAGGCCCCTATTATCCCTAATTGAGTAGTCTATATAGAAAATAGGAGTGGAAAGAATTTGGTGGATGCTATTAAGGGAAAGACCTTGCAAAGTGTGAGATTCATTCTCTTCACCTTGTGAAATTTTTCACTTCATTCACAGTGGCTAACACAGTTTTCAAAGCCTTTATGTCATATTCATCACCAGAGAAGGCTTGGCCTATTCAATATTTGATAGTCTTAAAGACCTACTTCTGTAATAATTTGCCTTCACTAAAGAAGGGTTATACATTAGTATCTGGGATGTTATATCACAAAATCTTAATTTTTTTCTCCCTGCAGATTAGCAGGTGATATCCTTGGAGTGTCTTTCTGAAGAGCATAGTATAACCTAATTTGGAAGGCAAATAAAATGCCTTTACAAACTTTAATGCTAAATTGGCAATGTACAGTGCTTGACAAAGTATCATTCAGCACATTTTCTAAAAGAACTCTATATGTCAGTTGCCTATTGCTTTTTTCAAATGCCCCCAAATTTAGTGGTTTAAAATCACAATCTTGTATTATCTTTCATTGTTTCTTAAGCCAGGGATTTACTAAGGACTCAACCAGGCAGTTCTCCCTTAGGGTCTCTCCAACAGCTATGGTCATCTCAAAGCATGACTTAAGCTGGAGGATATGCTGTAAGGTGGCTCACTCCAACTGTAAGCTGGCTGGTGATTTAATGGTGGCTATTGGTCTCAGAGACCTCAGCTCCTTCCACTGGTGTCTCTTCAATGGGTAGTTTGAACATCCTAATGGCATAGTGGCTGACTTCACACAGAATGAGCAATCCAAGAACCCAAACACCCAAAGTGGGACTTATAGTCTTTTTTTTTTATAACCTAGCCTTGAAATTCAGTCACTCACACTACATTTAATTGGTCAACAGTACCATGATTCAGCATGGGACAGTACTAAACAAGGGTATAAATAGTAGGAGGCATGGATCATCAAGGACAGCTTGGAGCCTCACTACTGCTCAAACTTCCATTTAATATATTTTAGAGGTATCTAATAATTTTTATCATTTTAAAATGTGTATATTTTAAATTACTTTTTCCCCCCACAATAGCTCCTTAAGTGTAAACCTGTTCACTATTTTTAATACTTCCAGAGTTATTTCATGTTTCTGTAGTTGCAATAGTCTAATAATTTAAATTCTTGTTCTTCTCTAATATTCTTAAAAAGTTAAGGGGAAAATATTTCTCTATAATAGCAATGTGAAAATTTAGAGCCATCTACTAAAATCTAGTCCTGTGCCTTTTAAGGAGATAGTCTATATCGGTAGTTTGTGTGCAGTAAGTTTTAAGATTAGATACAGTTAAGCTATTATGGGTTCCACAAAGTTAAATACGCTTTGTTTTCTAGCTGTATTATTTCACAGCATTAGCCTTCAATAAATTACTTTTTCTGCAGATCTCCAAGAGAGGGAATAATCAACATTTCCCAAAGTTATTGGACCCCTTAACCTGAGGACATTTTGCATTTGCATTTCATGAAGCATAGTTTAGAAAGTATTAAATGTCTTATTTTGTCCACATCTTCTCCCTATTTAAATTTCAGTATTAACAGCAGTGTTTATGTTTGAATTTTTCTCCGTGCCTTTCTGAACTTTATTTCCCCTTGCTACAGCCATCATGTTTGCTTTTTAATGCAACTGTCACCCAACTACATACAAATCTTCAAACAATCTCCCAGTTTTTCTTAGGATAAAAACCAATCTCTTTAATAAGCCATTGCATAGTCTGGCCCCTTCACCTGTGCCCCCTTTCTCTACATCCACACTGGCCTTTTCTCGGTGTCTAGTAATTGCTATGCTCTTCCCACACCAACAGATTTTCATTTGCTTTATCTTCTGCCGAGGCTCCTCTTACCTTCCCTTTATACCTGATTAATTCCAACTGTTTTTTTTTTTGTATCCAAGATCAAATTTTACTTGAAATTTCCCTCACTAATCTTACTCAGTGAAAGCCCCCAATTATAAGCATGTTACTTTGAAGTACCTTGTATTCATTTGTGTTATTATTTGATTACAGTTTGTCTCCCACAATAAATTGTAAGTTACATTCAGGCAAAGACTGATGTCCCAACTGGGGTTCCTCCATCTCCTAGATGCTGTACTGCTAATTAGCGCTAAGACATTAAGGTGCAGTGTTATGTTTTATATATTCATAATTTATGACAAAAATTATTACTGTTTGCATCTCTTATTATAAAAAATATTCTCCTCATTTAGTAAAAGCATAGTATTTGTCACTTTCTTTAACAACAAGCAGCCACTTAATGAGAAAGAATGAAATATGGCTTTTTGTAGCAACGTGGATGGAACTGGAGAGTGTTCTGCTAAGTGAAATAAGTCATACAGAGAAAGACAGATACCATATGTTTTCACTCTTATGTGGATCCTGAGAAACTTAACAGAAGACCATGGGGGAGGGGAAGGAAAAAAAAGTTAGGGAGAGAGCCAAACTATAAGAGACTCTTAAAAACTGAGAACAAACTGAGGGTTGATGGGGGGTGGGAGGGAGGGGAGGGGAGGTGATGGGCATTGAAGAGGGCATCTTTTGGGATGAGCACTGGATGTTGTATGGAAACCAATTTGACAATAAATTTCATATTTAAAAAAAAAAACAAAACAAGCAGCCACTACTATCACAAGGTAAAAATGTAGCGAAAGCTCCTTGGAGCATTAGTAGTTAGACTAACTACCTTGAAGCCAACCTTGAGATGAAGAATTCATGCTATTTGCATGCTATCTTCTTCAGTGAAGCCATCAAAGCAATCTTCTTCATTACCCCATTCTCAATACCAATATGTACTCATTCGATTAACTATGTTTAGGAAGCTATAAAACTTACAACATTTAGTAAACTTATAGCATTTAGTAAGAAAGTACAGCAAAAGGAGCTGCCATCCTATCCCACAGGAAACAGTGGATAGTCCCAGGAAAAAGAATATTTGAAATCTGAAGTAGAGCGTTGTGAATGATGATGGTCTGGAAGGTGTAGAAATTGAATACAGTAGCAAACCTATTTCCAAGAAAAGTGCCGCAAAAATCCTGGAAATAATCCAGTGGTTAAGCATTTTTGAGCTGGGTTGGCAGTTTCATTAGTGATTGAATAGAATCTGAAAGGCCTGGAGTGGTGGTGTGGAAGAAATGCAGCAATAGCGGAAAGTAATACCAAGTCAGGACTTCGATGTTACTGTTGGATTTCAGAATTGTTGAACTATAAAACTTGCCATGAGGAAGTGACTCATATGTGTTGCCCACTTTCATTTATATGCTCTTCTGGTGTTTTATTTCAAATAACCACAGTGTCTTACTTAAAGCAGAATCAAACTGTTCTTATAAATAGAGATACCAAGTTCTTGGAATTTATCTACTGTTGTGCCTGTGGTATTGAGCCAGTCATTATGAATCTCTCTGTTTCATACCAGAAGTAAGCACATTTATTTAAAAATTGCACTGGAGAAGGTTCTTAAAATTCTGTCAGATTTTGAAATGGAAATTTTATATATCACTTCTGTAAATGGTGACAATGAGACCATGTATGTATTTATGGAGGACCTATTAAATCTGACATTCTGTATAGTTTACATAAGATATGTCTGTTATATTATTCAAATTATCATGTATAATTAATGCTATTGTTTTCAAGGTTAAGTATGCTATTTTGTTGATTTCATATACAAAGACAGCCTCTTTGTTTTTGTTCATTGATGCAAAGTCAATTATGATTTCCAGTACCTTTTCTCCCCACTAGATTCTAGTTATTCATTGCTGTGACATTTAAACTAGATTGGCCTACTCAGCAGCATTTCCTCCCTCTTCTATATGGCCTTCTTATATTACAGAAATAGTCTGGTACAAATTACACTTTGATACTCCCTTGCAGCTGGGGTTCTCTACATCTTTAGGTTCCTCCAAGCAGATACACCCACAGAAAACTTGGAGGCATAAATGAGCAGTAAGAGGGGGACAGTACCTTAAAGGCAGAGGGGTTCTTCTGGCCGTATGTTTGAGAAAACAACAAGGCCTGTGTCCTCGAGCAGAACAAATGAGGGGAGTGGATTGGCGATCATATCATGTAGGTCCTTGTAAGTGATTTTAGATACTTTGGTTTTATTTGAATGAGCCTGGAAGCCATTGGAAGATTTTGAACGAGAGACCTGTAAATGTAAATGACTTGCATTTTAAAGAGATTGCTTTAGCTGATAGATTGAAAAGAGGTTGTAATGTGGCAAGGTTGGAAACAGGAAGACCAGTTAGAAGATGATGATGGCTCCAGCTGGGTATTAGCAATGGTGGTGGTAGGTGTTTTCAGATCCTGTATATATTTTGAAGGAGTGTCAAGGGATTTCCTGGATTTTTCTCAGCCCAGATGAAGGATGACTCTTACACTGAAAGAGTAGAGTTGCCAAGTGTATCAAGGAGGAGAGAGCTCACCCCTATAAAATGCCATCCATAGGCAAAGGAGGATGAGGACTGAGAAATAATTGGCAGTGTGGATGTTATATGTGACGTAGACAAGAATAGTTTTGGTGAAGTTGAGCATCAAAGATACATTTACTAGTTTAAGAAAGAATGGGAAGAAGGCAAATGGAGACAGTGTAGACAATACTTTTAAGGAAGTTTGCTCTAGGAAGACAAAGCGATATAGTGCTTCCTGGCAGCAGTAAAAGAAACTTTTTTTTTTAGAGATAGGAGAAATAACCAGGCATTTATATATTAATATACTAGCAGATAAGATGTCTTAATGTAATAGAGACAGAAGAGAATTGCTAGAGAGATGTCCTTGAGTAGTAAAGAAGAGATGGAATCCAGTATTCATGTGGATGGCTTGGTTTTAGATGGATATAGGCATAGTTCATCTCTAGTATTAAGAAAAAAGGCAGAGCATATAGGTTATAGATGCAGGTTGGGATCTGGAAGTGCTCTTCTAATTGTTTCAATTTTACAGTGAGATAGGACCTAAGACCAACAGCTGAAAGTGAGTTTGGAAGAATTATTGGATCAATTAATAGGCAGGTGATGATGATATATGTCTCAGAAGGTTGGTTCAGGCTAAATCAAGTCTCCAGCCAGTGCCTTTGCAAGACTGGATATAGAGTAGGGGGAGGTGAGTAGAGAGAATTGAGTGTGAATTTTGCTAGGAGGATACTAGTAAGAACTAGGCAGGACATCAGAACACCAATCAAGAAAACTAGGGCTCAGGGTAGGTACTGATTGCAACAGTGGATGGGATCTGGAAAATACTCAGAAAAACAAGGCAAACAATGAGGGAGCACTGGATAAAGAAGAGAGTCTCAACTTTGTGTGTATGGGATGCAGAGAACCCACCCCAGGGAGAGCTATATCCTAGAAGAAAAATAAGCCCCCATTCTACTTCTAATATTCTGCTCAAGTACAAGGCAGGCTGAATTGACATGTGGAAATGCTTTGTTGCTAGAGCTTGAGATCACTGGAATAAATAGAAAATTGCAGAATTCAGCTTGTTTTTAGTCCATCTACATAATGCCAAATGGTGGATTCCTATCAATTATGTTAATGTTTTGTCCACACAAGCATGTAAATTAAAGCAAATAGTTGAATATTGGGCTTGTTCCAGCATGGTTCTGATATCAAAAGAAGACAGTAATTTCTAAGTGAAGCAGATAGTAATTCAAACAATTCAAATGTTTATGTATGCTGTAACATATTATTCTGTAGGAATATACTGTTATATTAGATGAGAAAGCTCTTGATAGAGAAGCAGAATATCCAAGATCACAAAGTGGTAAGTGATAGATTCGGAACTCAATTCTGATTTTTGATTAAATGAACATTTACTGACTTGCTATGTGCCAGACACCCTGCAGGGCAACTTGTTTGGTCTCATTTCCAGTCCAATGCCTTTTCTAAACAAACAAACAAACAAACAAACAAACAAAAAGCAAAATTAAAAAGAAGGTTCAAGAAAGCTTCCATCACCAAAAGAACTATTTTTTTCTTCATGCCAGTTAATGTGAAATAATGCTCACACCTTATATTCATCAATAGATTCCTATTATTTTCACTAATAAGTGATTTCAACTTAAATCTGTAAACATTTTCATAAGAGTAGCTATCACTTTTTCTCATGCAGAATTCTAATGCCCATGTTGTAACTTTTTTTGCTTAAAATATCATCTTCTTAAGCAGTCTGCTATAAAATGAAGACTGTTTTCAATTTGTCAAAGAGGAAAAATGTTGGTGGTGTTGGTATCAGGGCAGTTAATATCAGTGAATTCATGCCCTGCCGTTTCTCCAATGAACACTCAGTTTTTGACTTCAGACTAGTGTGCTAACTAAGAGATGGTAAGAAGATTGCTCCCACTTTGCACCTGAATTCATCTTGTAGGCAGGTGTTTATAGCTACTTTAAATGAGTGTTCAGATAATATGGTGCATTTTGTCATCACTATGCCACAGCAAGTAATCAGACTTAAGAAAGAGATGTGTGCTTGAGGAAATCTGTCAATAAGTTGACAAAGTTGATCTTTATAAAGAGCTAATGGCTTGACTATTTAAATGCTTGCTTGGGAGAAGCATTATGAAGACAAAACTTCTAACAATGCCTGTGGTAGTGCAAGCTAAAGCTCCAATTATTTACTGTACTAGTATTTTAAGATCAATATTCCTTTAATTTATACAGTTTAGAAGCAAGATGGGACTTTATGTAGCAGTATTTCACTCTACCATCTGGGGAAGGTTGTTTTTTAAGAATATATATGACTACTTGAAAATTCCATCATGATGTGTGAAACTTGGCATGGGTGATAATAAAATATATATATATTAAAGGTCTTTCTTTAGGAAACATGGGACTAGAAATTGGTATACTTGTTCTAAGTGTATTGATCAAGATCTCTGATTATCCTTTGCCGAACCTTGTTGCTTTTCTGAAACCTAAATGGCTTCTTAATAGACCAGTGCAAGTATGAATTGGCATAGTTACTTTAATAAAGCACTAACATATTAGAGAAGATTCCAAAGAAATTTTCAGAGACTTTTATTTAAAAGCTGATTTGTGGTTAAAAATCCTAAACAAACTAGAATTGAGTGATCACTCAGTTCCATTGCTAAAGAAGATAATTTTCATTATTTAAAAAAAAACACTTTTGGTGAGGCTGCCCTCACTGCTTCTACCTTCTACCTTCTATCTTTAAATTTTGCATATGATTTTACCTTAGCTTCATTCATTTTTTGAATGAACAGTACTTTCATATGTTTCAAAAATTAAAATGAATCAGAAGGTGTAAATTGAGATGTTTTGGTCCTTCTGTTTCCTTCCATCCCCAATAAAGGATATTTTCTTGATAATATTTGTAGGCCATCTCTAAGCTATCTGGGGATTCAGCCCTTCTCCTCAAAGGAAGAGCCATTACAAGTCAGTGTTAAGTGTACTTGCTAGTTTTTTTCATTGAATAATCACCATAGTACACAGGCAAATTATAGAAAGTGTCAATGTTTCTCTTTTCCTCTTTGGTTTGCGTAGAGTCACAAATATATCCTCTCTAACAGTGGAGAAGTCCATCTCTCTGGATTTGTAAATATAACAAAATCAATGTGTACATGGGATGATTTAGTAGTTCAAAGGGAAAAGACAAATCAGACAAAATGGTCCCTATGGAACTGACTTATTCAAGAAAAATGATGATTAAGAAAAATCAAATGTGTCCACTCAACAAGATTCAAGGTGATCTTGCATTTATGTAAATAGAATTGGAAACTAGGAAAGCTTTATTTCTGGTAACTCATGATTACTGAATTTGAAAAAAAACAATTGAGTCATTGGACTACATTAGATACCACAGAAAACTGGGGCAGGATCCAGTTTCTTGAGTTGTATTTCTATCAGATAACACAGGGGGAAGAAAGTAAATGAATAGGATATAAACAGCATGGACAATGGATTTAGAAAATCATATTTGGCAAAGCAAAAGTAATATGAAAACAGAGAGGGAGAAAAATCATAAAAGATTCTTAAATACAGAAAACTGAGGGTTGCTGGCTGGGTGTTGGGTGGGGATTGGCTAAATGGGCAAGGAGCATTAAGGAGGACACTTTGTTGGGATAAGCACTGGGTGGTATGTGTAGGTGATGAATCACTAAATTCTAATCCTGAAATTATTATTAAAAAATGAATAAACATTAAAAAAAGAAATGTTTAAAAATGTTTCCCAAATGTGCTTGAATGTAACAGCTTTCTGAACACTTCTGTAAAATTTCTGCTTCCTGTGCCCCCTCCTCAAAGATGCTAGTCCAGTATGTTGGGATTTGTACTTTGGTATATCTATTTTTCAAAATAAAAACACTAAGTGATTTTAACAATATGGGTATTTTGGGAAACACTGCCACAAATGAAAAAATAAAAAACTAACTTCAAAAGAAAATTTAAAAACAAATACACACTTATTATTTCTGAAAGTTTAAAAAAGACTTATCTTTATAATAAATAGGTCCATAAAATACCAAGCAAAATTAATAAAAATTAATATATTCTACTGTAAATTAAATTTCAAAAATAAAGGGGAACTCCTTAAATATCCAATCAGAGGGGCACCTGGGTGGCTCAGTTGGTTGAGTGTTGGACTTTGGCTCAGGTCATGATCTCATGATTCGTGAGTTTGAGCCCTGCATTGGGCTCTGTGCTGACACCTCGCCACTTGGAGCCTACTTTGGATTCTGTGTCTCCCTCTCTCTCTGCCCCTAACCCGCTGACTCTCTCTCTCTCTCTCTCTCTCTCTGTCTCTCTCTCTCTCAAAAATAAACATTAAAAAATTTTAAAAATTAAATAAATGTCCATCAGAAAACCTTATAAAAGTCAAAAATCAGTTGTCCTACTTCTGCAAAACTAAATACCAGAAGATGAGGAAGAAATGTCAACACAGTTACGGTAGGAAGACTATATTCCCTGGAAAGCTGTTGTTCGTTGGAGGGATAAGAAAGACATTTGCAGATGAGCAGGTCAAAGCATTTTATCTGCTTACCTCTCCGGAAATTATTTTTAATTTTTTTAACGCTTATTTATTTATAACACTTATCTCTGTCGACGGAGAGACAGAGAGAGACAGTGCATGAGCAGGGGAGGGGTAGAGAGAGGGGGAGACACAGAATCTGAAGCAGGATCCAGGCTCTGAGCTGTCAGCACAGAGCCCATCACAGGGCTCAAACTCATGAACCACGGGATCATGACCTGAGCCAAAGTTGGATGCTTAACCGACTGAGGCACCCTGGTGCCCTGTCTCTCCTGAAATTATTACACAAAGAAAAATTTTTATTAAAAATTAGAGGAAATCTCATAAAGGAGACACAAGAGGGAACCCTAAAATATGTGTATGAAATCAAATCCTTGGCTGATTCTTGGACTGCACGTGTGTGGAACAAGACTCTACCCATCTCAGGCCCTACCACCACTTGGCCCTATCTTTCCCTACCTGCTCCAGAGAAAAGCTGCATAGAGATTTTTAGCAGCTACCTGGATGCTGGGAAGATAGAGTTTGCAGTTTGATTCCTACTGATTTAATGGTGTTTGGAAAAGACCTCAGACTGTCCATGGAACCTGGAGGGTCATAGCTTAAGAGTAAGAACCATGTCTCAAGTGTAAGGGCAAAGTGAAATGCACCTGCTTTCACAAAGCCTGAAACCACACCTCCACACCCTCAAAATGATCCTCCACTAATTTAATTGTTTGTTGGAATAAAACTCAATACTCTTCAAAGGAAAATAACAGAGTTTTGTACTGGAATCCAAGTGGGGGAAGAATAGATCAAAAGAATGGAATAGCTTCTTTAAACAAAGCCAAACAAACATACTGTAGTAAGTTGTACTATATGCAGTTGCATTCAATGGCGCAGGAGGTAGCTGTGACTTAAAAAGCGGTGGCTTAAAAAGCCACTCAAGATAGCAGTGGCTAAAAAGTTCTACAGTGTATCATTTGCAATGTTTAGTATACAATAGAATAAATCTATGCATATGAAGAAACAGAATAATTCATAGTCAAGAGAAAAATACAATTAATAGAGACAGAACAGATCATTTATTTTTTAGTTTTTGGGGTTTTTTTTTACATTTATTTGTTTTTGAGAGACAGACAGAGTGTGAGCAGGGGAGGGGCAGAAAGAGAGGGAGACACAGAATCTGAAGCAGGCTCCAGGCTCTGAGCTGTCAGCACAGAGCCTGATGCGGGGCTCAAACCCACAGACTGTGAGATCATGACCTGAGCCGAAGTCAGGTGCTTAACTGACTAAGCCACCCAGGTGACCCCAGAAGACATCATTTAGATGATGAAATTAGCTGACACTGATTTTAACATAACTATGGTTGAGTGCCTGGGTGGCTCAGTGGGTTAAACGTCTGACTCTTGATCTTGGCTCAGGTCATGCTCTCATGGTTTGTGAGATCAAGCTCTATGTTGGGCTCTGCACTGAGCATGGAGACTGCTTGGGATTCTCTCTCTCCCTCTTTCAAAATAAATAAATAAACCTAAAAATAAATTAAAATAGCTATGGCTAATATCTTAAGGAATCTACAGGAAAAGATGGAAATAGTAGGAAGAAAATAAAAAATTTTCAAGGTGCCTGTGTGGCTCAGTCTTTAAGCACCTCACTTTGGCTCAGGTCATGATCTCATGGTTTGTGAGTTCAAGCCCCGCTTCTGATGAGCCCCCCCTTCAGGTGAGCCCTATTTTTTTCTCTCTCTCTCTTTCTCTGTCTCCCTCTTCGTCTCTCTAACTCTCACTCACTTGTGCCCTCTTTCTCTCTCAAAAAAGAAAAATAGAGAAAGTCTAAAAAATTTGTGACAATCCTAGACCTAAAAAATATCTGAAACAACTTAACTGTATGTTATTAATAAACAGTATAGGAACAACTGTTTGAGAAGGGAAAAAAATTAGACTTCCCCTGACACTTTGCAGGCAATATGATTTATGTGTAAAAAATATGTAATTTTTATATCAAAATATTAAAGTATTTAAAGTGAAGCCATATTTTTAAATATAAGTAATATTTCCATTATTTTTCATTTCATAAAAGTTTTCTTTTTTTGAAGTTTTTATTTTAATCCCAGTTAGTTAACATAGCATTACATTAGTTTCAGGTGTACAATATAGTGATTCAACAGTTCCGTACCTCACCTGCTGCTCATCACAAGTGCACTCCTTAATCCCTCTCACCTATTTCACCCATCCCCCACTCTTCCCTCTGGTTACCATCAGTTCTCTATAATTAAGATTCTGTTTCTTGGTTCCTCTCCTTCTCCCTCTCTCTCCTTTCCCTATTTTGCTCATTTGTTTTTTTCTTAAATTACACAAATGAGTGAAATCATGTTATTTGTCTTTCTCTGACTTATTTCACTTAGCATTATAACTCTTTAGCTCTGACCATGTTGCAAATGACAAGATTTCAGTCTTTTTTTTTTTATAGCTGAATACTATTCCATTGCACGTACACACACACACACACACACACACACACATACCACATCAACTTTATCCACTCAGCAGTCTACGGACACTAGATACTTGGGCTGCTTCCATAATTTGGTTCTTGTAAATAATGTTGCTATAAACATATGCATGTATCCCTTTGAGTTAGTGTTTTTATATTTTTTGGGTAAATACCCAGTGATACAATTTTTGTATTGTGGGGTAGTTCTTTTTTTGAAACTATTTTCAACTTTTTGAAAATCCTCCTTACTGTTTTCCACATTGACTGCACCAGTTTGCATTCCCACTAAGAGTGCATGAGGGTTCCTTTTCCTCCACATCTCCCAATACCGGTTGTGTCTTGTGTTTTTTATTTTAGCCATTCTTATAGGTGTGAGGTGATATCTCATTGTGGTTTTGATTCACATTTCCCTAATGATAAATTATGTTGAGCATCTTTTCGTATATCTGTTGGCCATCTGTATATCTTCTTTGGGAAATTGTCCATGTCTTCTGCCATTTTAAATTGTATTATTCATTTTTGGGTATTGAGTTTTATAAGTTCTTTATATATTTTGGATACTAATTCTTTATCACATATATCATTTGCAAATATCTTCTTCCATTTCATAGAGTGTCTTTTAGTTTTGTTGATTATTTCCTTTGCTGGGCAGAAGCTTTTTTACTTTGATATAGTACCAATAGTTTACATATTTTTCTCTTTTTAAAATATAGTTTGTACATTGGTGCCATATTGAGGATGGCCTCCACCTCAAGATAGTTTTATTGTAAAATGAATATCCCCCAAATTAAAATACAAACAAGAAAAGGATCTTTAACATATGTGTTACCATTTTTAATCTAAATTTACCAATTAATAGAATCAAAGTTCTAATAGAAAACTTGGCAAAAGTAAAAAAAGAAAAACCCTTGTAAATGATGAAATACATATGGTGAAGAAATGTAGAAAATATTCAGTCTCAGAAGGAGGAAGAGATGCAACTGAAAACAAAGGAGATGACATTTTTTGCTTATCAGAATGGCAAGTTTATATAGTTTACAAAATAGGTTGACAGCAATGTGGGCAACTGGGCAAATATACTCTGTGGCTAGGATGCGAGCTAATACAACTTTTCTAGAAGGCATTTTGTGACATTATGTATAAAAATCACTAAATATGGTATTCTCTTTGACTTAACATTTTCATTGTAAAAATTTATCCAAAGGAAACAAGTATGTGAAGACAGATATTCAATAATACACATATATGTATATTTATAATGCAAAAAGAAGCAATCTAATTGCCAAAAATAAAGACATCCATCAAGTTATACTTATTTAATGAGTAAAGCCATTAACAATTACATTCTACATATATATTTCTTGCTAAGATATCTGCAATATGTTAAGTGAAGGAAAGCAGGTTTGAAATGCATAGTGGTATTATGCTTTTGCTAAAAAATGGCATTACACGTATTCATATGCCTATGTGTTTGAACAGAAACAAATCTCAGATAATATGCATCAAAATAGTAAACAGTTATAAATGGGTGATGGAATTATAAATGATATTTTTAAATTGTTTATCTTGGGTTCCCTAATCAAAATGATGCAAGTTAAAGTTAGTTTCTGTAGATTTTATATACTGTTCCTATGTTCTGGGTATATTCCCTGTCATAAGCATGCTAAATAAATAAATACCCTTTAGCAAAATACCAATGTAACAATTAGCCCCACAGTTGAGTTGCACTTTGGGCTAAATAGGTTTCTGTGTGCTGGCATGTCCACCATGTATAATGTTGACAGTAGGAGCAAATGTATCTGAGAGTCCAAATAACATCCTTTGGAATAAAAAGTATCGTAGGATAGGAACTTCATGTTCTGTTCTTGTCACTCTGTCCCTTTGGCAATCACTTGCTCTTTGGGGCCATTATGAGTCTGAATAAACAAGAGACAATCTGTGTTCATACTTTGGCAAGTTTAATTTAGACAATCTGCAAATTTGAGAAAAATATTCCACCAGCTCCCTGTGAGCTCTTTTTACCCTCAAGTTGGCTAAAGCTCTTCTAGTCTTTCCACAGCCATGATTGGACTCAAACATGTGTACATAGACCTCTCAGTGCAATTTAGCATCGGCATCCAATGCAACTCAGTCAATTGTACGCCCTGGAGAGCTCCTTTTAGAATCGCATCTTTGGTTTCCTGGGTGATGTAGACATCTGCACTCATGTGAGAACAATACACAACTTTGTTACCAGAAGTGTAAGCTACTTGAGTTGTGTACAGGAAGGAAGAAAATCAGAACCTGCGCAGCATTTAGATTAAGCTTCTGGGGGAAAATGTGGAGAATTAAACTGGGAATATGCTCTAGGAGACTGAAATATTAAAGTTGAGTTGTTACAGTGTAATCAAAGCCCAGTGAATGAGTAAACTTCTTTCCTCTCTCCCAGGTTTGGAAATAAACCTCTAGAAGGAAACCACAGTCCCCTTTTAGCAATTTGTATTAAATTTTTTGTTGTTGCTGTTGTTACAGGTAGTCTTTGCACAGTAGTGTAGGAACACTGAATGGTTGTGTAAGCTGAAACCATGTATTGTGATCTTACTAATAAATGAAAACATTTATGATCTGTGACCACTAGAAATTGTTGCCAAACCATTAAAAAGCTCTTTTATTGTTTTAAGTATATAGGAAAATGCCTTTAAATATTAAAACTCCTATTTAATGGTGCTATTTAAAATATTAGAAACATTAATAATTAAAGTGTTTCTTTTATTTGTAAAAAAATTATCAAGGGTAGTTTAAGCAGTGATTGCCTTCTTGTTGTCATATAAATTCTAATACGAATTGAGCATCCTCTCGTGTTGGCCAGTTGTCATACTCCTTTCTGAGTTTGGATCAGCTTTCAATATTTTATCCTTTGCTCTTTGAATGTTGTGAAATACCTCCAAGAATTCCTTTAGAAGGAAGTTTTCGCCAGAGTCACTTCCTCTGGCACACGATTGTCCTTTTTCTCACAACTACTTTCCTCATGTATGTCAACAGCTTCCACTTCACCTTCCCTGTGTCCTCTGGCTACTTTGAAGCCTCACCAATGGTGATAAGTGTCAACCTCCCCACAGTCAGCCAAGACTCCATTTGAGTTCCATTCAAATCTCTTTCCCGCTGTTACTTTGTTTTCTTTGCTGCACTTTCCTTTATATGGGCCATTTACCTCTTTGATTATCCACTTTTGTAATAAGTCACATAGATTTAAAACTGGGAAACAAGGGGGATAAACAAGCACGTGTTTTTTTATGAGTGAACTGCATGGGGATATCACTGACAGACTTTGAAAGAAGTGGTGTGATTGGCCACTGATCATGAAGCACATCTGTTATTTACCTTTGTTTGTGCTCACAGTTGTTATAACATGGTAACTGAAATTTCAACAGCACAGTTAAATATTTATTTAGATAATAAAGGCATTATTTAACTGAGCTGTGCTAACTAGAATTCTTGCAAAGTGAGAATGGTTGGTACTAGATTAGAATTATGTCCTCAAAATGTAGATAAGAGAAGACAAAGTTCTGTGGGGGAAACCAGAGCTTCTCAACTTTTGGCATCAAAACTCATCCAAACTACTTTATGTGTAAATGTGGGTGAAACAACAAATCATTTTTTATGGTACTACAATCCAAAAGACACAGTTGTATTAATAGAGACGATACATACAGCTGATGTGGACCAAAACTGACATTCAAAGTGAGTCTCTTGGCACAATTGTAGGGTTAGAAAAGAATTGTTTGTCTCTGGGTATCAGAGGGAGATAAGGAAAGTTGGAAAAGTTGGTGGAGTGGTTCTGAACATCATAAGAAAAGTAGACACACTCCAATTTCAACAAGGCAAAAATATTCCACAAGGGCCCCTCATTATTTAAGCCAATTACATTAAAATTTTCCCATGGTTTTATTTCTTTTGTGGCACAGTGAGTTCTTTTCCAGGGGTCTAAATATCCAGAAAAATAGAACATATTTTAAAAAAAGAAATGAATAGCATAATCTCTGGATGACTAACATAAAATTTGAAAGAAAAAAAGTTTCTAATAAGGCAAAGATTGTGTAGTGAACATGAAGACTTTTAAAAAGTGGGTTATGCTCATTAAATCAGTTAACAAAAACATTTTTTTATATTTTAGAATATGTAAGAATTTGTCAAAACAGCTTTTAGAAAAATAATAACATGATCAAGAATATTAAAATAGTGTCAATGGATCAGATCCTTGTTTTAACACATATTTGTGAATCTCCAGGACTAGAGATTATGAAAGGCAAGAATTCTGTGCAGCACAGAATTGTTAATGGCAGCTTATGAAAGATAGGGAAGCATGTAAACTTCCATATGAGGAGAGATGATCATAGAAAAATGTGTACATATAAGAGCAATAAGTAAAGTGATTATGAGAACAGTTAGGTAGGAATAAATTTGATTTAATCTTCAGTTTTTATTCTTTCCCAATGGTATTGCATTAGTAAATAAGCAGAATGTGGCTCTGCTTCTGAGGTTTGCTAGAATAATTGATAGAGTATCTTGTGAATTGGATTTATTTCCCAAACTGGGTTTAGCAGGCTTGAAGAAGAGCAGTTGGGAATATTGCAATCTGGCTGACAAATCAAACCCTGATGATAAATGTGAGTAGGTCCAGTTGGAGGTAGGAAGGAGCTGGTGGGGTGCCTCAGCAGTCACTATTAGATATGATCATAATTAGCATTTTTATTAGGGAATCTGAATAAGGAGTAAATATCAAGTTAATGAAACAGCTGAAAAATGAACTGGGAGCATTACTTTATAGCAATGGGTAATGTAATAAAATATAGGTAGGTGAAAACTGAAAAACTGTAAGAAAGAAAAGAAAAACAAAACAGAAATTTTGTTCAGTAAGATGATGAATCATTTCCACAAGGATTTTAATCTGAAATTCAATTATAAAGTACTCTAAAATTGCAAAATAATAATAACCAAAGTTCCCTGCATAGACAATAAACCTGGACTTTATAAGCTGTGATCAGGATTTTGTCATCCCCAGTAAATTATTTTCCATGCCTACACCCATATCTCATCTGTGGCAAGAGAACGCTGGAATGAAATGCCTGGGATTGGAGCCTCTGTGGCCAGAATATCATGCTTATTGTCACACAGACATGCAAATAGGCTTTGACAACAAAGCCCATAAATATTTCCATTGTTTATGAAGTAACATTGGACTCCCTTTTTTTAATCAGATGTAGTACATAAGCATAGATGTCCTAAGTGCAAATGGAGATTATGATTTAAGAATACTCTCTCAGGTTAAGCCCTGAAAAAGTGTTCTGATTAGGAGGAGCAAGGGTGCTACATAGCTAAAACAGAAAAATTCCAAAGGAATAGGCCCTTGCTTCTTTTCTCCTCCTCCTTTGTCCCTCTGTTGTGTTTTTCCCTCACACATCTGGATATCCAAAGAACATATGTGGTACTGGCCATTTTTAATCTCCAAACTCTCTTTTGCACTAAATTTTTTTTTGTTTTCTGATTAAATAAGTAAGCAGTGTTTCCTAGGCTTTTGATGGCAAAGCAAGGACCAGCTGGTGGTAGCTATAATTTAACACCAAAGCTCAAATACAAACATTTTTCTATTATTTAACATTGATACAATTGCTCCTATGTGCATTTGAAGACTGAACGGACAGGTAACTTTTTAAATTGAACAGCAAAGCTAATATAGCCAATGAAAACCAAGTCAGAACCACAGATTCACTTGAAAAGGCTTCCCTAGGTTACTCTTTAACCTCCCCCCCTCCTCCAGGAAAAAGAATAGCATTATTGGCAAAGAATAGAAGTTAAGGGTAAATATTTTTCTGGTCTTGATGGGATAACTTTTCTTCAAAATTTATTTTGTACTCAAGTCAATCAAAATTGCAGTTATAAGAGCAATTATGTCTACTTTGCCTTAACAGCCAAGATACTCAAATCTACCCAAATCTAGTCTGTTCTGGTGTAAGACTTGTTCGTTTTTTACCTCAGAATGTAAGTCTCCTCAGCAACCTGGGAAATTCTTTGGTTGTCTCATTATGGCCTCTAAACAAAGGGTGCCCTTTCCATTTTGGAAGTCAATATAAAGAAAAAGTGAATCTTTTTTCTTTACAACTCTACTGGAATTAAAAAACAAAACTCCAAAAGTAACCAATCAAAACAACCAAGACCACCACCAGCAAAAACAGTAACAAGACTTCAGAAATTTTAAACAAAGGACACTTTCAAGTCAAGGCAGAAAATTTAATAGAAAGCACAAAGCAATTTCTCACTTATTCTTTTTAAAATTATTTTTTATTTTTTAAAAATTTTATTGAAGTATAGTTGACCTAAAATAGTGTATTTGTTTCAGATGTACAACATAGTGATTAGACAATGCTTTCCATTGTGCAATGCTCACCACAATAAATGTAATTAACATATGTCACCATATGATGATAATATGGTACTATTGGCTATATTTTTCATCTCTATGACTTATTTATTTTATAACTGAAAGTTTATACTTATTCCCCTTTACCTATTTCATCCATCTCCTGACCCCTCCCTTCTGACAGCCACCAGTTTGCTCTCTGGATATATGAGTCTGTTTCTGGTTTTGTTTGTCCATTTGTTATTGTTGTTGGTGGTGGCTTGTTTGCTATTGCTGTTGTTATTTTAGATTCCACATATATGTGAAATCATATGGTATTTGTTTTTCACTGTCTAACTTATTTCACTTAGAATAAAGCCTCCAGGTCCCTCCATGTTGCTGCAAATGGCAAGATCTCATTCTCTTTATGGCTAAGTAAATATCCCTTTGTCTGTTATACACCACATCATCCTTATCCCTCCATCTATTGATAGGCACTTAGGTTGCTTCCATACCTTGGCTATTGTAAATGATGCTGTAGTGAACATAGGGGTGCACATATCTTTTCAAATTAGCGTTTTTGTTTTTCTAAATACCCAGTAGTGGAAATCTTGGAGGGTATTTCCATTTTTAACTTTTTGAGGAAACTCCATACTATTTTCCATAGTGGCTGCACAATTTACATTCCCAGTAATGGTGTGCAAGGGTTCTATTTTCTTCGCATCCTCACCAACACTTGTTATTTCTTTTCTTTTTGATATTAGCCACGCTGTCAGGTATGAGAGGATGTCTCATTGTGGTTTTGACTTGCATTTCCCTGATGATGAGTGATGTTGAACACATTTTCATTTGTCTATTGGCCATCTGTATGACTTCGCAAAAATGTCTACCCAGGTTCTCTGCCCATTTTTTTAACGGATTTTTTGGGTTATTTTGGTGTTGAGTTGTATCAGGTCTTTATATATTTTGGATATTAACCCCTTATTAGATAGATCATTTACAAATATTTTTACCCATTCAGTAGGTTGCCTTTTTGTTTTGTTGCTTGTTTCCTTTGCTGTGCATAAGCTTTTTATTTTGGCATACTCCCAATTGTTTCTTTTTGTTATTGTTTCCCTTGTCTGAGGAGACTGATCCCTTAAAATCCTGCTAAATGCAGTGTCCAAGAGTTCCTGCTCAGGTCTTGTCCTAGGACTTTTATGGTTTCAGACCTCCTATCTTTAATCTATTTTGAGTTTATTTTGTGTATGGTGTGAGAAAGTGGTTGAGTTTCACTCTCTTGTATGTGGCTATCCAGTTTTCCCAGCACCATTTATTAAAGAGATTGTCTTTCCCTCATTTGTATATTCTTGCCTCCTTTGTCATAGATTAATTGACCACAGGTTTATTTCTGGTCTTTCCATCCTATTCTATTGATCTATGTGGCTATTTTTGTATCAGGACTATACTGTATTGATTACTATAGCTTTGTAGTATACCTTGAAATACAATATCTCATTTATTCTTATAACCTCATGAGAGTACAGTATCATTGTTCCTACTTTGCAAATGGAGAATGGGAAGCACAGAGAAATTCAGAACTTGCCTAGAGACACACAGCCTGAGAAGAAGGTTTTGAAGAACCTACACTCAACCAGCTGTGCCCTACCCAGCTAGCTCCCTTTATGTCCCATTTTTGGTAACTCCATGCTCAAGAACTTAAACGTATCTCACTCATTTTGTAAATGAAGTTCAACAGTACATGTGGCCCAATGACAATTCAAGGTGGGACTCTTCAATGCTGGGTAAAGCAAGTTTATTTTGTTTTCAATTTTCTAGTTGCAATTGGATATCTTATAGCACTAACTGAGTACCTATGTTGTGCTGCCTAGTCCTTGGAGAGTAGGCAAATGGATAGGGATCTCTTTAGTGGACAGATTTATGTTAAAATATATTTGATGGAAAGGTTTTCTGCATTCTTTCTGCTGAAGAGAAGAGGCTGATTATAGACCTTAATTACATCTGTAAAATCTCTTTCGAATATAACTTAACATCATCAGGGGTATGATATCCCATTCTATTAATAGTCGTGCTCATGCTCATGGTAGAGGGGTGTATTATACAAAGTACGTACAACAAGAATCAGGAATTTTGGAAGCCAGCTTAGAATTCTGCCCATCACCGAGTAAGAGAAGCTTCTGTGAAATTTTTGTTGCCTCACATACAATGAAGAAAAATTCAAGGGGCGCCTGGCTGGCTCAGTCGGTTGAGCGTCCCACTTCGGCTCAGGTCAGGATCTCACGGTTTGTGGCTTCCAGCCCCGCCTTGGGCTCTGTGCTGACAGCTCAGAGCCTGGAGCCTGCTTCAGATTCTGTGTCCCCCTCTCTCTATGCCCCTCCCCGCTCATGCTCTGTCTCTCAAAAGTGAAAAAAGATTAAAAAAATTAAAAAAAAAATTCAATAAAAACAAACACACAAAAAACCCAACCCTGATTATCTGTATACCAACAATTTTGAATTTTACCCAAACCCCGGGATTATGGAAAGTAACTATGGTTAAGAAATGCCCCACCCTTTTTAGTTTGGGAAAACTGCTAATGGAAAGTATCACCATTCCCTCTATGAGTTAGATTAAGACTCAGGAATACCTCCTTTGTTTACCTCTGACAAGGCCAGATAAAGACCCTCTAAATTCCCAGTCTTTGCGTCGTAAATGATTAGCTGAACTGTTTTGTCTCCACTAATCAATCGGAACAAAACACCCATTCATCTGATTTGATCAAAGTTAGTTAAACTTCTCTCCTTCCCTGAGAAGCCTGAACTTTGGCCCACCCTCAACCTGAATCCGCAAACTGCTTCTCCTAAGAATAGGCTCACCTCAGGGTAAAAGTTCTCTAATCTACTGTTCTATCACTGCACCCCCATCCCTCTCCTCCCCCCCCCCCAACTCTCCTTTCCCCCTCTTCCCTATGTCAGGCTCTATCTAATCCTATTTATTCCTCCTATAAAAGAAAAGTCCCCTTCTGTGTAACTTTGAGAGGCTTCCCATCTTAGAGTTAGAGTGCCCTTCCTATTGCAACAGTCTCTTTTCCCCTCTTGAAATAATCCTTTCAAATACCATCTCTCCTTACCTAAATTCCAATTTGTGGGATTTTTTGTTTTTGTTTTTGTCCTTTTTTTTTTTTCTTGATACATCTGTGCCCTTCAAGGCAATATTCTATTCAACTAATGTCAGTGATTTTTTAAACCATTGCTCTGAAAGCAAGACAGTTATTCGTACATCTCACGCTGTTGTGTACTGAGACAATGACCCACGTGAGCCACGCAGAAATCTCCGCACAGCTATAGTTCCTTTCCTTGGATTAGTTAATTAAAATTAGCCTTCTCAGACTTCAGTAAATTTAATCTGGTTAGCTTAAATTAACATTGAACTAAAATTAAAGTAAGAATTTTAAGGAAGAAAACTGCTAGGAAAGGTCACAACAGTTTTAAATTTGTGAGATTGTCTTAGATGTTGGCAGTGTGGTAAAACTAGTTTTATTTAGAGGCTAAGTCAGAATAAGAGATATCTTAATCCTTTGATTTGGTTGTGCCCTGGGATCTCTGTGAAATAAAGCAAACCTTATCAAATCCATGGTCTTCAAGTGAGGTCTTACAGTCTACTCTAGGAAATATTAGTCATACTACATTTTCATTTGGGATTTTTTAGATTCCTGTTGAGAGCAGTATGAAATTATAACTGATTTTTTAATATATTTTCAGAAATCAAAATGTTTTTTCTTTTCCCCATAGTAATTGATCATTATTGCTTTATTTAATGACCAACTCCGTCATGAGACACAAATAGAAGATGCCACAGTTAAAATTATAAGAAGACTAATTTGTTCTTTGATATTAGGTAGGTTTGAGGTTTTCAAAGCTTGAATTAATAAAACTCTTTGGAAAGGAAAATTAAGGAAATTTAAACCTTACCTTTCAAAGTCTCAACATTCTGTTCAAATTTTAAAGGCTCCATTTCTACCCAGGAGAGTTTAGAGATTTAAAAAGCAAGACAGGAATTAAAGCTTAGAATTAATGGAGTCAAGCAAGTTTTAAAATCTCCACTGGGCTGAATTCTCAGTAATAAACACTAGATTTTTAGATTTGAATAATGTCCATTACTATACAACATCTATAATCTGGTCAAATTAACTTAAAGTGTATGTGGTGTCAAATCTGATCTATATCTGTAGCCACTAGCAAAGCAGAAAATCTGCTTGATTTAACATCTCCTATCTCATGTTAGCACAAATGTGGTGGTAATTTGATAAAGAATATAGGAAATCTGACTTAATGGCAATTAAGTGGATCTGTGTCAAGTCATGTTATAATCTTCATCTGTTTCTGTTTCTTTTCTAGCTCATAGCTCATGTTTGAGGACACTGAACAACACTTACTTGTAAGCTTATACAAAGGATTAATATGAAATTATTTGGAATTTGAGTACTTGGAATTTGAGATTCTCTGAATCTCATTCAATCTATAAAATCAGATGGAAATTTTATTGATTAAAGCATTGAAATAGTAGCATAGTAGGATTTTTGGCACAATGGGACAAAGAAGAAATAAATTTTCTTCCTAAAATGTAATACTTCAGATACCATTTTAGAAGAAGCAGTAAAAGGTATCAATCTTGTCTAAATATTGAATTATTAGAATATCAACATTATGTTTTAATCTTATACCTATGGATAGATAACCATTATCAAGCAGAGTGTCATATAATGTTGAGAACTACCAAACAAGCTATTTTAAAACTTCCTTTTTTATTTCAAAATTTCTGCTTTTATTCATCATATTCTTCATGTCCATCCTAGAATAAGGAGTGAATTCTTTATTTCATATCCTCTTACTCCCTTGGGTACTTTCTGTGTTTATTAAATCCTATTCCACTGTCTCCTATCCATCTGCCTCTGGATATTTTCAAGCCATTAGTTTTCTCTTTTTCCTTCAAGGCCGATCTTTCCCTTGAAGGCCAATTTTTTTGTAAGTTTATATATGCCATTTACTCATTAGTTATGCAAAACTCTGTCCTCTGTGGTCTAGCTATTTCCCAACCATTAGTGACTGTCAAAATCTCTGCTGATTGCCTGGTTATCAAAGCCTTGAGAAAACAAACAAACAAACAAACAAACAAAAACAACAACAACAAAAAAAAGAGTAGCCTCTGATATCCAAAAACATTCACAGCTAGGCCTTGCTTATTGCACACTAGTCTGACTCTCACAACTGGACCCTGTTGTTCTATTTCTGGACATAAACCATCTCAAAGAACCTCAATATCAGACAAAGTTACTCTAAAACCTTGATAAGGGGGAAAAAAGGTCACTGTGCAAACCTACAAAACAGCAAACACCCCCCCTTCTCTCCTATGAGTGACTACTATTTCTTTGACAACTACAGCTATATTCTCCCTCTGGTCTGCCATCCTTATAGATAAGATTTATCGAAATACCCAATCAGAGGGTTGGTTGTATGTGTATGTAAATAATGTGCATGCAGTCAGAGTAATCCATTTCCCTGACAACAATGTCATGTTTCCTTTCCATGTGGAGAAAACCCCTTGGTAGTGAGGAAGGAGAACGAAGCCAACAAGTTTTATAAAAGCAGGGTTAGATACGGAGTCAGTGTCCTTAGGTCTCCATTGAGAGTCTCATTTCAAGTGTTCCTGAGGCCCCATGTATCTGCCTTTGCCAGAGTTTGCTAGGAACAGTTCGGCTGTTCCTTAGATTCTGAGAATTTATTAGTTTATCTGATTTTCTTAGTTCCAGCTGGCTTTCTGTCACAGGGAAACTATTCTAAACTGATATTCTCTTTCCTCTGCTGGTGTCCATCCCAGTCTTTGGGGGCCAGAATGCTACAAAAGAAGGTACATTGTGTTTCTGGCAGGAGAATTGTAGAGGAGGGGTGTGTTTAAAAGACAGACTCTGCTGACCTTGACCATGATCTATAGTTTTTGTAAATATTCATTGTTATGTGTAGTTAAGACCTATACTAGGTCTTTCTATGATCCTCCAGACATTTTTTTAATTCTGGAAAAAACATTCTGAGTGAAAAATGCCTTTTGTTGAAAAGCACCATCCTTAGAGGAATTGTATGGGATGAACACAGTGGGAAAATGAATGGCACATAAACTTTGAAAAGGAAAAGAAGACACCAACATCTAGCTAAATAAACTATGTTCTGATTTGAATTTCCATTTTTTCTAAAGTAAAATACATTTAGTATTGAAGGTCACAGCTCTGCAATTTTCGGAGATAATAAACCTGAATCTTTGTAAATAAAAATAAATGAGCATCACTAACATGTTTTGTTTTGTTACCTTATTTCTTGCCCATCTAGAAAAAGATTTTTGTTAGTTCTAACAAGTGGCTAAACACAGGCGAAGGGCAAGCTATGGTTTTCACATTTAGTTCTAGGCAACTTCTCTTTGCAACTTCTCTTTACAACAATGTTATTGTTGTAATGAATTAGCTCTTTGAAGTTTCATGGTTTCTAGACAAAGCCCTACCAGAGACTCAGAAAAAAAGGACCAGAAGAAAGGATTTTTGATTTCTTGAAGTTAAAATGGCAACATGGTCAATTGGGTATTAGAATGAAAGAGCGATAACCATGTAAAGAAATGTAGTTTCTTTTGATATTTCCATGTAATATGGTCTGCTAAGGAGTCCTGAAAGACACTGTTGATTTCTTGAATTATTCATTTAGGAAGTATTTATTGAGCACCTGTCCTATGCCGTGGGTTATTTTAGGTATGACAAACAGAACATCCAAGGCATCTGCCCTCAAAGAGCTTACATTCTCTAGTAGACAGCAATACACTGAAAATTGAAGATATGGCTGGTCTTCATGCTAGCAAGTGGTTCTTATGAAAATGACCACTGGGGTACCTGGGTGGCTCAGTCGGTTAAGCGTCGACTTCGGCTCAGGTCATGATCTCATGGTTTGTGAGTTCGAGCCCTGCATTGGGCTCTGTGCTGACAGCTCAGAGCCTGGAGCCTGCTCTGGATTCTGTGTCTCCCTTTCTCTCTGCCCTTCCCCTGCTTGTGTGTGCTCTCTCTCTCTGTCTCTCAAAAATAAATAAACATTAAAAACAAATTAAAAAAAAAAAAAGAAAATGACCACCATCTCTCTATTGCACAAGAAATCTGTATTGCCCACAATGGAAATACAAAAGCAGGCTTCACTTAAATGTTCCAGCAGAAGCAAGACCCTTGGATATGCTGTTATAACTGAATACCCATTTTGCGGATGTATCAAGGCCTGGTGATATGGGTGAGGTCACCAGCTTTCTGTCTTCTAGTTATAAGGGACCTATGTAATTTATTTTCCAATGTAGGAATCCTTGCAAAGTGAGAGGAGACACTAGTAATAATTATGCTAGGACAACAAGCATAAAGTCAGCTCTTGTGCTGGACTAACTTGCCAACCTTCTCCTGATCCCTTATTCTTGTATGTTCACTCTGCTGATGGTAGCCATTTGGCTGGGCTGGGCTGGGCTGTCTTTAAACAGCCATCCTGTTCCCCTGGCAAGACTCTTGGGCTTCAGAAAAAGCTAGTTGACTCTGGGGATACACGGGAGATTACAACTTTAACTTCCCCTGTTTGCAGAGCTAGACAAAATTGGCAACAGGGAACCCTGGGTATTTTGATGCCTTCATCCCCCATTCCATAAGGAAGGAGATATTCTTTCCCCCTAATGACCAATCTTTATCAACTTAAAACAAGGATAAAGGGAGTTTTTGAATTTTTGGTTCTTGGGGCCTATAAGCTAAGAGTGAATTGTGTGCAAGCTCTCTACCGTGCTCCTGCTTGGTAGCTTAGCACACTGAAAAATTCCTAGGGCCGCCACCCCATTTGAGTGAGGTAAGATGACATGACTTATAAAGGCCTTTCAATTTCTAATCTTTATGATATAATATGTAATGCTTCATGAAAGTGACACTGTTACTAGACCAGGCAGTAAAACATGCAATCATTTTGCTTGACAAATGTTGCTGCAGTAGATTAAGGACTCTGGATGTATTGTTGTTATTTATTATGATTTAACTGGACTATGCTCCAATGGTATTGCTGTTGAGTGAGACACATTGTGTGTGTGCTTTAAGAAACATCTGTTGTGCAACTTAAAACTCCTATATATGTGAAAATTGGGGTCAGGAACAGGGTGGTGAAGATTTAGCGAGAATATTATAGTGCCTGGGGGTAATATGGGGGTCATTTCATCTGATGAATTAACCTACATTTCCTTCTGGCCCCGTTTCTTCAGGCCTCTTTCTGGCACTTTTCCTTTGGAATTTTATGCTCCTTCCCACTAGTCTTCCCACTAGTCTTTGTACCACTTCCAGAATTGTCTGGAAGACCATATCTGTTTTGTTCTCTATTGAAGTCCCAATGCCTTGAAGCTTATGACACAGAAGTTATAAGTTATAAGCAATAAAAAATGTTCAGTAATTTATGTGACTCGATACTGTGCAGGATGTTAGCAACATTGAAACACAGAATTTGTTGGGGCACCTGGGTGACTCAGTTGGTTAAGTGTCCGACTTCAGCTCAGGTCATGATCTCGTGGTTCATGGGCTCGCTCTGTGCTGACAGTTACAAGCCTGGAGCCTGCTTCAGATTCTGTGTCTTCCTCTCTCTCAGATTCTGTGTCTCCCTCTCTTTCTGCCTTCACCCGCCTGTTCTCTCTCTTTCTCTCAAAAACAAATAAACATTAAAAATAAAACTAAAAAAAAAAACACACAGAATTTGCCAAAATATGATCTATGCTTTTAGAAATTATTTGACCACACTGTTTTCTCATGGGCATACGTAATTTCAGTTAATATGTTTTCTTCTATACTTTGGATATTAAGCAAGATCTCTGTAATTTAATTGAGGTATATCTAGCAAACATTCCTAAAACATAAATCCTAAGCTATCATTTTAGTTTATCTTTTGACTTGAAAGACTTCCTTTGCAAGTCCCCATGCAAATAAACTTTTAACTGTAATAACCACCCCAGGCTGAGATTAGCTCCCCAGGGGCAGAACCTGAATTAGAGGAACAGGGTGTCGCCCTCAGTGGATGCCTCCAGTGTGCCCACAGGGGCCCACAGTAACGTTTCGCTTGGTTCCACAACACTCGAAAACCTGCAGCTTTGTGAAGAAAGACTCCACAGTAATCAATATGTAACATATTCAAGATTATAGAATTTGCAAAATAGCAACCGTAGGCATTATTTTTTCATTTTCGAATCCACAGCTGTTTTTTGGGATAGCACCCATGGATCAAAGGGAGGGAAAAGATTTACTTCTTGTTTCAAATTAAGATAGTCATCATCAATTCTTAGAAAACTTGTAAGTGGAGGTATCAGTGCTGCATTGAAGTCTTATGTTATTAGTTTTTCTTTATATTTAACTTGTTTGAAAACTCAGTATCAATAGTGAAGATGAGGTTTTGATAGATGGGATGAAGACTTGTTTTTGCCTTTGAAAAATGTGTTTACTCCTTGAGCACTCAAATTTTCCACGGCAGCACTGATAATTTAGAGAAAGTTGGCATTCCAGTTAGGTTTCTGGTTATGAAGGACAGAGCATAGGTAGTACCTGTGAACATCAGATTTTCCTGTCTGCTTCCAGAAGCACAGTTACTACTTTATAATTCAGTTGCCTTACTTAATCAGGAAAATGCTGTTAGGGTGTAAAAATTTCCTCCGTCCTACGGTGAATGCTCTGCAAAGCCAAACTATTCTAAATATGTACTGTTGATTCAATGGAAATATTAAAATGAAAATAAAAAGGTCAACCAACAGGTTACAAAGATGTTGAAAGCACTAGGTCGATGATGGTTTATAGAGAGTATAGGGAATTTTGGATGACATGGAAAATGTACCAAGGATAAGAAGGTATGCAAAATTAAAATTATGAATCACCCTTTCTGTCTGCATAAATTAATTTAGCTAATTAACATTATGAAATCCTGGGCTTGTTATATATTGACTGGAATGATGTAAGACTGCTTTCACCTGGCATTGTCACCATTGCCATTTAGACATTCTGTGTGTATTCAGCTTGCCTCTACTACATTTTATAGGCCCACATGTTCATCTTCCATCCAAATGTAACGCATCTAAAATGTGTCACCCAACTAGGAAGCAAAGAATGTCAAGCCTGAGCTCATCTCTGAGGACAAATTTCTTAGCTCTTCTGAAAAACAAACTAACAAACGAAAAACATAGAGTTCTATTTGAAACGGTGTGGTGCTATTATGGGCAAGTCATCTAAAATAGTAAATCATATTTCAGATCTGTTTATTAATGTAAGATGAAAGATAACACAACATGAAAAACAGTAACGTGAAATGTAAAATAAAGCACTCGCTACAGATCATTCCTTAACATGAAATCTCACTATTCTTCTGGCTCTAATATAAAGGTTTTAGCTTTTATTTTACTTTTGAAATTTATGCATGCCTCTCTACTCTTCAATCTGTCTTCTTCTATTTATATATTATCATATCATGGCAAGAGAAGATGCCAAGGATATGCAGAGGCCAAGCCCGCCCAGTTTGATATTCTAAAATACAGGTGAAAAATAACTCCTGATGATGTGCAAAAGAAAGGAATTCTGGTTCTAGGACAGAAAGCAGTCTTCTGCCACTTTTCTTCTACTTATTTCTTCTGGGCTTGCTTAAAATATGTAGTATTTATATTTTTGCAACAGCATAGCAAAATTCAGACATCAATGGTTAAGCTGTGCTGCAGAGATTTTATTTCTGCTTATTTCTTTTCTATATTGCGAGTTCTTTGTTAGGGTTGAATTTATCTATCTATCCATCCCTCCATCCCCACCACTTAGCAAAGTAGTACATACAAAGTCAGTACTCAAATTTTTTAATGGATCAGTGAATATGAGACATAAAGATGAGACTAAGAATGACTGAGACTAGGCAAGTGTAGATGACAGACAAAGGGATCTGTAAGTTTGCAACCCTTTACGCACATGTCTTGTCAATGTGAGTTGCCACAAACAGGAAGGTGTTAGTCCCCTTGCTCTCTCCCCTTCTACTATTTGTCTTCATAGAAAAATAAGGCACATTTGCTTCACTCTGTTTTTTTTTTCTTTTCCCAATTGTCTGCTGCCTGGGGGTTCTGACTCTTGCTCCAAAAGAAAGCATATTCTCCTGGCTTTTTTTTTTTTCTTCAGAAACTGTTCTTCTTATATTTTATCACAGTTACCATGACCCTGATCTGAGTGTGGTGGTCTCTCATGTTGAGGACTCAGGAGAGATCATGAACATATGTATACATCAAATTGCTGAACAAATCTACTTTTGCTCAAGTGTTCTCTGTAATCCATTTCCAATTAACGCTATCCTGTTTTTCCCCATATACTTTGTATTAGCAAAGGGTCACATTTGGAGTTTTTCTGTTTCACTGGAGAGTTATACTGACGAAAACATCACCTTGAATTCCTTAAGTTTAACCTTCTTGGCACCTATTTTCCAAAGGAAAGGTATGACATTTATTTAAATGTGTTTTTGTTCACATTTTATGCTATTTAAAAAAAATTGTTAGTGTTTATTTTTGAGAGAGAGACAGAGACAGAGCATGAGCGGAGGAGGGTTGGAGAGAGAGAGGGAGACACAGAATCCAAAATAGGCACCAGGCTCTGAGCTGTCAGCGGAGAGCTTGATGCAGGGCTTGAACTCATGAACCATGAGATCATGACCTGAGCCAAAGTCAGACGCTCAACTGACTGAGCCACCCAGGCACCCCTTATGCTCTTTTTATAAAAAACAACTTTATTCTAGCAAAATTGGCATACAACAAACTGCACATATTTTTTAATAAAATTTTTTAAAGTTTACTTATTTTGAGAGAGACAGACAGATAAAGAGAGAGAGAGAGAGGGAGGGAGGGAGAGAGGGAGAGAGGGCACAAGTGGGACAGGGCAAAGAGAGAGGGAAAGAGAGAATCCCAAGCAGGCTCCACACTGTCAGCACAGAACCCAACGCGGGGCTTGAACTCACAAACTGGGAAATCATGACCTGAACTGAAGTCAGACGCTTAACTGACTGAGCCACCCAGGCACCCCAAACTGCACATATTTAAAGTGTACAATAGGTTAAGTTTTGATATATGTATTATAGGAGAGGAAAAAAATTTCCTTTACCCTTCTAGGTTTTTTTGGCTGGTAGTTAAGTAAGTTGACATTAATGGGAGAAAATAAAATTTAATATCGTTTATACACAAAGACATGAGAAGCTCAAAAATAGAGAGTTGAGGCTTATGAAGGAGTTGAGGTTGGTGGGGGTTAGCGGGTGGCGGGCGTGGGCTTCAAAGAAAGGAAGACAATTCACAGAAAGATGAGAAGAGGAGATGTTTGGGAAACAAATGTTTGTCATGCCTCAGGGAGACAATAAGATGCAGAGAGGAATTTGAACAGGCCCCACAAGCTCCCCCAACTTACCACACCCAGCCTGTATTCTGTGTAGTTATAGCTACTCTGGCGGTAGCTTTTTTTCTGGACCAGGCCCTCTATCTAAATTCTTTGAGGCAGTTTAGGGGGGAGATAAAAAGCTCTTCCTGAGTGTTTTGGGCCTTACTTGCCTTCTTCAGCTCAAAATAAACCACATGCCAAAGTGATACATTTCAGGGAGGCTCATTCTGAACCCCCTTGGTATTCACAGGTGAAAACCATCATTAAAATCAAGAGAATTGACATATCTGTCATCTGTGAATTGCATTTTGATCCCCGGGCCCATTCTCTTCCAGCCGTGAAAGAAGTGAGTTAAGGAGTAAACTGAGTTGTTTTTTGTTCTGTTTTGTTTTGTTTTTAGTTATTTTCTTTGTCTACTTCCATTCCTGGGATATTATTATAACTTATACAAATATTTTGTTTTGTTGTTTTTTTTTTACAGTTTAAGATAATTCTATTAGTCCTCCGTACAACATTGCTGAGGATTGCCTTTTTTTTTTTTTTTTAATAGCAAGGACAGTTAGTTGTCCCTGAGTATCCACACTTCTGCTTTCCCTTTATAATAGCTACCCTGAGTTTTAGCTGGATAGACACCTGTCTTCTCAATTAATAACCACATTCTCCAGTCTCCCTTGAAGTTAGGTGTGACCAGGTTCTGTCCCCGGGAATGCAGGCAGAGGCAGTAAGTGCAATTATCAGTTGTTCCCTCGAGGGAAGGAGTTTTTGTGCACTTTCTTTTTAGCCTTCTAATTGGCTAGAATGCATTTTAGACCATGAGATAGAAACTACAAGTTGAAGGTGGCAATAGAAACAGCAGAAACAACTGTATCAGCTCTGGACTTTTATGCCAAACTGTTATGTGAGAGAAAAATAACTTTCTCTCTTCTTTTAGAGGGTGTTACTTGGGGGCAGGGGTGCCTGGGTGGGTCAGTCATTAAGTATCTGACTTCGGCTCAGGTCATGATCTCGTGGTCGTGAGTTCCAGCCCCTGATCTTGTGGTCATGAGTTCAAGCCCCACGTCAGGCTCTGTGCTGATAGCTCAGAGCCTGGCACCTGCTTCCGATTCTGTGTGTGTGTCTCTCTCTGCCCCTCTCCCACTCTTGCTCTGTCTCTCTCTCTCGAAAATAAATAAAAATTTAAATTTTTTAAAAAATATGGTATTACTTGGGTGTTTTGATTACCAAACCCATATTTTAATTAGTATACTTCTGTTTTATAATTAGGGAGAACTTCAACACAGTGGATGAGTGAACAAAACTGTGCTTTGATCCATCTTATTACAATAATTATTCTAAAATAAACTCAAGGGTAGAGAATGGCTATTTGAAATCATTTCTAATGAGTTTACTAGAAACTCAGACATTTACTTAGGAAAATGTTTTAGCAAGATTGGCAACCTGAAATACTTACATAACTGCTGCTTTTCAGACGTAAGTGTAGTTCCATGAAAGTCAGTTCCCAAGAATTGTCCTTTGGACAAATACTTGGCTAGATAGACTAGCCTCATCTATTATATACAGAACATTAATATTCTTATTTCTCTAGGCCATTGCTGCTTTACCTTCATTATAATGGCAGTTAGAAACTTTTCTAGAATGATAACAAGATTTGATTCGATACCATCAAGTAAATAGCCCAGCAGGATGCTTTTTCAGTGCTCTGCCAGGAAGGACTGAGTGTTAAACCTGTCATCATTTTATACTTTTTATATGCAGAAAGTCTAGTTTGACATTATCTCAGTGCCACAGCTGCACTGATTTTCCTTGCTACCCTCACACCTCTCAACATTTGGAGCCCCTTTATTATAATGGTAGATATTATGTAATGAAGGTAGTTTGGAAAGGCCATAACATACAGACGTTTACCGCTGCCGAATTGAAATATCAGGCTCAGCAGATGAACAGGTTGCCTAGCAACTGATACTACAAGCTCCAGCGACTGCTCATGCCCACTGAGATTGACAAGGGAGCCATCACACGCTGTCCGTACCGTCCTGTTTAGCAATTCTGACCGTGAGACAACACCCCTCTCCCCCCCCCCCCCCCCCGCTAGGGAGGATGATTACTAGTAACATTTAAAGAACGAATACATATATAATATATATAAGATAGTTAGAAATCTTTCTTAGGAAAATGCCTATGTTGAGAGAGCGAATCTAGAGAATGAAGGAAGTAGAAAAATGAGTGGAAAAGAACAAGATAGAAAATGGACCTACTGCGGGTTTTGGCTTTCCAATTTATATTGAATTGCAGTTTATTTTGGCTGAGAGGCATGTCTAAGGCACGCATGACTAGGCATGTCCGAGAAAATTTGTCTTAGCATATAACAACCATGAAATGACTTTTGAATATTTGAGCAGGTGGGGCTCCATGTTTCTGTACTGTTTTATGTGCAGTCGTACTTGTTATGTGTTGTGCTCAAATTGCCAAGCAGCCCCAATAGTCTGATTCAACAGTTCAAGTTTTCCTCCATGGGGGACAAGATTTTATTTTTTCTTATGGTCCAAATAATTAATTCCTATGAAGGATTCTTTTCTACACTGTTTCACAGATACTATTTATTTTATGGAGTTTGTGAAATATGTAAACATGAAACACTGTTCGAAATGTATCTTTTTAAAAGAAATTCAAAGTCCTATTGTTGCCAGGACATCCTTTTGTGAAATGTGGAAGCCAGGAATTGACCTCTTGTTTCAAAGGAAAAGAAAGAGTTCATTTACAGATCTGTCATATTTTGGAGGAAAATCATCAATTATAACTTCTCATTTCAAATAAAAATAAATTCATATTTTTCTATAAATTTCATCTAGAAATTAATTCTTTTATCCTCATGGATATACAGCACATACCTAGTTAACATAGTTTAAAAATATGTATACCTTCTGACAGAAATTCCACTAGTAGGAATTTATCTTAGAATAGGCTCCTGACATATGAAACATGTAGGGTTAAGGACTCTCAATGCAATATTGACTATAAGAGCAAAAACCTGGTAACTTAAATGTCCATTAATAGGATACTAGTGATAAAATTATTGTATGGCTATAAAATGGAGTGCTGGGGAATCATTATAAATAATGTGGATGCAAATTTTTGTTCGAAATATATCCGATATATTATTATGCAGACAAAATTTAAAGAAGATAATATAAAGAAAACCCCAGAGTAGATAAATATGTATGTAATGTGTGTGTGTGTGTGTGTGTGTGTGTGTGTGTGTGTGTGTAAACTGCTTTTATAGAAGTTATTTCTGGAGAAAATGCTTAGAGTACATTGGAAGATAGGGTAGGGAGGAATATTTTCCTGTTTACCATAAACTCTTGGGTCTTCTAAAAAAATCACAAGCATGTATTACTCCTCTAATAAAAAAAAATGCTAAAACACATATTGCTTAGTACCAATACTATCAAATATTTTATTTCTGCTTTGTGCAGACATGCAAACTGAAAAAAAAATCCTATCATTTTAGCACAGCATCTTCAGAATCATCTTGTCTTTAATAATCCTGTTAAGGAAAAGATTATAGATGGTGTCCCTAGGTCTTCCTTGGGTCTTATGTGTGTTTCTAGGGTCTTAACTAAATTAACATATGAACTTTCTGAATTACAGGCAATTATCTTTTGAAGTTGTGAGAAGAGTTAGGGGATTAGGAAGTAGCAAATGTAATACTGATCTTTCTTCCTCTCTTTGGAGCCCCAAAGCCAGTAATATAATTATCTTCTTTTAAGTCTATTTCATCCTCCAGTAAAATAATGAAACAAATATTAATAAAGTGGAGCTACAGAACTTGTGTCATCTCTTATACAAAGAGTATTTATGCAAGAATCCATAGAATAAATATTCAATTTGGGAGGACAGTGTGTGTCTGCCTTGGATGATGATGGCTTCCACATAACAACTTCCATGGAAACAGCTGAGATATTTACTAAAGAAAAGTGATGACTGACTTAGTTGCCAGGAAGTTGATGGTTTAAGAGAATATACAGATTTTATGAATGGTTTCCTGAACTAGGTCAAAAAGGAGATGGTTCAAATATAATCAGTTTGGTTTTTAATTATAGCAAATGGATCTGGCTTCTGTTTACCAAATATTTCTGAAAGGAAGGTTCAACTATGGAGCCTCCTAAGTAAATATGGCACACAACCTGTAGAAGGGTTAAGGGGGAATGTGTGAGTTACTTATGAACTTGCACAGTAACAGTACCGAATAAGCATGTCACCCTTGAGAAAAGGACCCCATTCAGCCATCTGGTCTCCTATTCGGATGGTCTATTTTGTTCTGGTTTGTCTATTTTTGCCTCAGTCATCTCAGATTTGATCATTTTAGGTATCTTCATCCTAAGGCAAACCCTCTGACAATTGCCTACACAAAATAACACTAAGTGTCTCAAGTCAGGAAGCTTATTGAGTTCAGAGATGAACTCAAATGAACCCTTATCATCCTGGGTTTGTCCTTTCTTCTTATCCTGCACCATAGGGCTGACCAGTACAGCTCATCTTAATAGCGGCACCAGGAGACTGAAGAGAATATAATGTTTGTGCATGGTTTGTTTCATTTGTGTTTAATATTAACAAGTTGAACTTTAAAATAGTCATGATCTAAGGCACATTGGTCTAAAACTTGACTAAATCATGGAGGCTGGGTACTGGTATCTCATCTGTTGTTCTCAGCCTTCACCTCATCCTCTTTCTTAAAATGCAGGTTTTGAAGCCAGACAGATTTGGTCTAATATCTTGACCTTGTGACTGATTGGTTAACCTCTGGGTTTCCTCAGATTCCAGATCATTAATATGGGGATTCTAATAACAACACTGTTGGACTGCTTTGAGAATTAAATGAGATAATACTTGGTAATATGTCTTGACATAGTGATTGGTAGATATTAAGCAGCTGTATTTTCTCCTCCTCCATTAAGAAAAATATATATCCCTTTTTCCCCCAAAAATGAAGAAAAGAAAGTGAAGTAAGGATATTTTGTATTGTCTAAACTATCTTTGAAATATTGATGTTGGCTATTTTACAAGTTTATAATTGACAGTGAGGTTGCCACTCTGTGACCAGCTCACTAAATAGCCCATTTTGCTCCCACTTCTGTGCAATTTCTTGTGTTCTTCTGTATAGTCCAAGCAAGCCTCCTGACTTCTACTCTTCTAAGTATGGGCCACCTCCTTCTCGTCTATGCTTTTATTCTTATCATTTTCCTTCCTGGAATGACTGTCTCCATTTTTTATCAACCCATCAAACTTACTCACTTTAAAAAGGTGTAGGTTAGGTTCCACCTAGTCTATGAGGCCTTTTTCTGTATCCATTGACCTTTCCATTTCTTATACTCCTACAGAGGAAAAAGAGCAGGACTGAACTTTGCCTCTTAATTTTTTTTCCTACAGTACTGCTAGAGTTTGCTTGACATAACCTTCTCTCTTCTACCACAGAAACCCCCAGACCCCTGGCTTATATGTTTGTGTCCTTTCCCCTTCTATCTAATCTACCTGAAAAACTCATTCAAGATTTCTCTGTAGGTGCTCTTTCACCTTCTCAGCAAAGCTGTCCTGTGTTCTCACTGTCCCATGATGGTTGGTTCATTTCTCTGCTAGAGCACTTGCCTTGTTATAATGTGATGCTTTATGTGACAATACATCTGTCTCTTAGACTATAATGCAAGCCTCTTATGGGTAGGGGCTTTGTCTTATTCTTTTTATCCCTGGAGCTTCTAACTTAGAATATGCTTCATAAGAATGAAATAAATGAGTATGTCTATCAGGATTCTGTAATTGTGTTTTGTGCCCAACCCATTTCTGAAAGATCCTGAGTCCTAGACTTTCATAACCACCATAGTACCTACCACGTGATGGCACACAGTAGGTGTTCCATAAACACTTGTTTTTGGAGTTCTATCAATTCCTACCATTCACCACCAGATATGCATAAAAGGCAATCGATGGTTTCTTGTTAGAGACAGACTGTCCACAGGACAGGAGACCAGAGGGGACTTTTCATCTTTGGTTACATTATGTTTCATGCCTTGGCCCACAAGAGCCAGCAGCATTGAGGGGCCTGGCTTTTTTTTTCTCTACAATCACATTTTTGCTTTAACTTGTTGATATAAAGAAAGCAAGCCCTGCCTGTATTGTGGCACCATATATCTTATTTAACAAGAGGATAATAATATTATACCTAGATATAAAAAGGTAAAAGCTAATTAGAAATTGCAAACTATTCACATGTCTTTTTAAGAATTGCACATAATGTATACTTTTCCAAAAGCACTCAAAGTTATTATGTAGTTGAAACTCTATAAGAGAGAATAAAAGAATATCCTAATGTCTGTTCCTGGTTTTAGGAATAGCTTTGGGCAGTTTTAATATAGGATAGGGGCTTACTACACAAACTAACTCACATTCATTTCTTGCAATATCCAGGTTTCCCTGGATAAAATCACAAGGTCAATCAATGTCAAATGAATAAATGGATAATGTTGTTTTACTTATTTATTTTTTAGATGTTTATTTTTGAGAGAGAGAGAGCACACACACACACACACACACACACACACACAGGAGCGTGTGGGGGAGGGGCAGAGAGAGCTGGACACACAGAATCCGAACAGGCTCCAGGCTCTGAACTGTCAGCATACAGCCTGATGTGGGGCTCAAACTCACTATTGTGAGATCATGACCTGAGCCAAAGGCAGACACTTAGCTGACTGAGCCACCCAGGAACCCCAGAATAATGTCGTTTTAAATATCCCGGTACAGTCCTCCTACTAGGGACTACCTTAAGGTAGATTTTCTTGAGCATAAAAAGGTGTGTATTAACCAAATGTCATTGTAGAATACTTGCTCCTATTCTATCAGTGCCTCTGGACTACAAGTAGCTATGACCTTTCTTTCATGCACACTCTACTGTAGTAACTGATTTTTCCCCCACATAGATTAGAAATTTTGTTTACATGTGAAATGTTACCCTGTCTTGGTTATTATTATGAAACCACCATAATTTAATTATGGTCAGAGATTCTGCAGCTCAGGAAATTGGATAGGACATAACAGTGATGGCTTGGCTCTGTTCCATGATGTCTAGAACCCCAGCTGGGAGGACTCAGGTTGGAGATTATTCGATAGCCAGGCACTGACTCATCTGGAGTTTCCTTCACTCACATGTCCTGGCTGGGTGACTCAAAGACCAAAATTAGCAATCAGTGTGGTGACAATACGGCCTCTCCACGTGGCTTGGTTTTCTCACAACATGGTGGCTTCAGCTTGGTCCAACTGATGTGATGGCTCAGGGCTCTAAGCACAAGCATCCTAGAAAACAAGCAAAAACTTACATTACTTTGTAATACCCTGCCTCAGATGTTGCATAGCTTCACCCCTGCTGTACAGTATTGATTGAAGTATGCACAAGCCTGTACAATTTCCGGGGGTAGGGACAGAGACCCCACCTCTCAACCAGAGGAATATCAAAGAATTTGGGGACTATTTCTTAAAATAACCACATTCTTATTTACAGAAACAGATCAACACATCATGTTGACCATAGAAAGTCTCTGAACATCAGTATCTACAACTACACCACTGAAGGCATAACTGTTGAGTATCTGCTTGTTGCCAGCCCTATATAAAATCCTGATATGCATCATTCTATTTAAGTATAGTACTTTCAAATTAGGCTTGAGAAAAGCAAACCTTAGAGTAGGTAGAGTAGACTGGAATTTAGGGGTAATTTGATTTAACCTTCCCACATGATACAGAAGCTGTCTATATTATCTTGCCTGTCTCAACTAGATTCCCCTTGGATACTTCTACCATAGGGAGCTTCCTTGTTTGTGAAGAGAACTATTTGCTCACAACTCTAAATACTATAATTGTGTTTCATTATACTGAGTCAAAAGATGCTTCTTCTTTGGTCCTGATTTTTTCCTCTTATAGCAATGCAAAATAAATATAATCCCTTTTTGTGTGATTGGTTCTTTTTAAACAGCTGTAGAAAACTAATATATGTCTTATGAGTTTTATTTTTTCTAGGCTATCTACAGAGCTTCAGACTTTAAGTCAAATATCTAAATGTCAGGACCTCTATGTTCCTAACTGTCTTCCCCTGAGTGCTTTCTGTTTGCCCATGTTCTTTTCAAAATGTAGTTCCAAAAGTAAATTCAGCATTCCATGCTTGGGTTGATTACTGAGCAATTGGCTACAGTTGAAAATTACCTCATCTGATATGGACGATATATTCCTGTTACTACAACCCAGTATTGTATTTGCTATTTAAATTAGTCATATCCTGGGGCACCTGGCTGGGTGGATGGGTCAGTCAGTTAAGGGTTGGACTTAAGCTCAGGTCATGTTCTCAGGCTCATGATCTCATGAGTTTGAGTCCTGCATCGGGCTCTGTGCTCACAGCTCAGAGCCTGGAGCCTGCTTCAGATTCTGTCTGTCTGTCTGTCTCTCTCTCTCTGCCCCTCCCCCACTCACACTCTGTCTCTGTCTCTCTCTCTCCAAAATAAATAAACATTAAAAAAATAAAAAAATACATTAGTTATATCCTAAAACTGGCTTAGCATTGCTCATGCTAAACAACCTTGCCTAGTGATTGTGAAGCCTCAAAGTCAGATGGCTTGGTTTCAAATCTGGTCCATCATTTCTATCTATATGGACTTAAACTAACTCCTCTGGGCCTCAGTTTCCTAATCTGTAAAATGAGGATGATAATAGTGTTGCTGTGAACTAAAAAATGACACTTCAAATAAAGTATTTATCACTATACTTGGAACAAAATCTATGGTCAGTAAATACTGGATATTTTATTCAAGTAAACCCAGTTGACATGAGTCACTATTTAATCAGCCCCCTCTCTTCCTATAACACTTGTTCTTGTGCAGTGTTTTGAACATAAAGTGCATACCTTCAAATTATCCCTGTGTATTCCATTGGGTTAGCTTGGAAATTGCCTGCTGCATATTTTATTCACATTCTGTGTTTTATTATCTTAAGCATTCGCCCTGTATTGTGTCATCTGCTGAGCTATTTGATGTGCCTTCTCTTTGTCAAAGCCACTGATGAAATATTGAATATGATGAACAAAGGCCAAAGAACCAAGCCAGTGGAAATGCTTTCTCTCTTTCTCCCACCATCCCACCTCCATACCCCTCCCTTACCCCATGCTACTCCTCATCTTCTGAGAGATACTCCTGGAGTGTTCTGTCCAACCATTAATACCCTTACCAAATGGCCTGGCCTTGGACCTGTATTATTTCTTCCAGTTCTTAATCTCCTGGGCTCTGAACAGTCCTGGTACATTGAAGGCCCTGAAAATAAAAAAAAAGAAAAAAGAAAAAATGACCCAGCATTGCAGTCAAATTGTTATGGAAACCCAAAGGAGACAAGTACCAATTTTGGCCTTCAAGAATTAGGGAAGACTTGTCACAGGTAGTCATATTTGAGCTGGGCCTGAGAATCAGTAGCATTGTAATTGGTGTTGGTGGTGTTTATGAAAACAGTAATACAGTAATTCCAGCCCCAGAGGGAAAGCCTTGTGATTGTGATATGGCTCTGAGGGGGTAAAGGTTTTTTGTTTATATTTAGAAAACTTAGCCTTTGGTGATTAATTTGTTTTAATGTTTATTTATTTTTGAGACAGAGAGAGACAGAGCATGAATGGGGGAGGGTCAGAGAGAGAGGGAGACACAGAATCGAAAGCAGGCTCTGAGCTGTCAACACAGAACCCAACGTGGGGCTTGAACCCACAGACCGTGGGATCATGACGTGAGCTGAAGTCGGACGCTCAACCAATTGAACCACTCAGGTGTCCCTGTGGTGATTAGAATATAGATGTGTGTGTGTGTGTGTGTGTGTGTGTGTGTGTGAAAAGAGGAAGGGAGGAAGAGAAAGAGGAAGTGAGAGGGTTGGAGACAATGCAGCTAGAAAAGTAGATCTCAATTCTTAAGGGCTTTGAAAGCTTTATTAAAGAGCTGGCCTTCATCCAGTTGGCAGATTGGAACCATACAAGGTTTTCTAAAGTATGGCTGTGAAATGATTAGATTTTTGTTTTAGAAAGATAATGGCAGACAAGAATGGATAGGAGACTGAACTAGGGAGGTGGCAGAGAGGAAAGAAGTAATAGAATTGACTGATACAGGGGAATTTTGGAGGTGATATCAATAGGACTTTGGTGGCTGATGGAAAGGAGGAAGGGTACATGGGCAGAGAGGGATTCTGGTAACTCTGAGGCATGTAGATTGATTATTGTAAAGGGAAAGTTCTGGAACCCGTGCTATTTACCTGACTTGCTAACTCTTGGCAACAGAATCTTAACTACACTTATCAGGAGGGGTCTACATTATCCAGATGTCTTCACCTATAACAACACCAACAGGCGGTCCTTCTTCAGGATTTTAAGAAGACAATAGAAGAATGAGTTGAAAATAAAAGAATTTACACTAGAAAATTAGAAATGAATACAGTTAAGTTCGATTGAGTCATGGGAAGTCGCTAAATAATAAGTAGTGACACTCAGTCACATCCAAGACTGGATCTTTTACAGTATGAAATGGTAAAAATCTTTAGTGAGAGGTGGTAAAAATTATTTTCTTCCAGGTTCTCGTTTTATTCTATGTTACTTGCTGTTTTTGTACCATACCAGAAAGTGCCACCAAGAAATTCATCTGTAATCACTCACACTTCACATTTAGCACACAACCATTATGATGGTGCTCAGAGGTTCCTTATTTCATACTTTATACTCAATATATACTCTCAGTTAGTAATCCTGAAATTTCTTCTTTTCCTGTGTAACTGGTCTGCTCCCTGCGCCTTCAACTTAACTATCTCTTCTTTGTTTTGTCCTTGTGTTCTCTGTATTCCATTCCAAGGGGAGGAAGAAAGAAGAGTTGAGAAATAGTGAGTAGAGAATTAAGAAAGTATTCCTTCTTTTTTTCCACAGGCAGATTAACTTCCCTGTTGTGTCCAAATGAGAAACAGTTACCCCCACTGGCCTGCTATTTACACACTATAATGCTTCCTGTGTAATTGTATTAAAATGCCTCACAACCTCTTCTACTTCTGGGGTTTCACTGACTTGTTGGCTCCCCATGAATAGTTGTAGTTAGAGCCATGAATGTATATGAGCTATCCTGCAGATAGACAGATGTGGAGCCAGCAGAGACTTGACGATGGTCTCCTGGGAAACAACAATACATAAGGAAGAGAAGAACTGGCAGATGAGAGTTAGAAGGAAATTTTACTCTGGTAGTTGAGCTTATCAATTCTACTCCTTTTTTCCCAAAATGCTCATAGGCCATTCATTTAATAATCTATTCTAGACTTCCGCTGGAGACTGATGTTAAGCTCACTGATCTATAGTTTTTGGAATTCCTGGGATGTTTGCCCATCTCACCCCTGGCACATTTCCCAGGCTCTGTTATCCCTCAGTGAATACACGGAGAGGCTCTGAGTTCACTGCTGCTTGTTCTTCAGCATTTCTACATACCATTCATCTGTTCCCTGAGGCTTGTGTCCACTTAAAGGGCTGGGTGCTCTATCATCACCTCCTTGCCCCTCTTGTGAAATTTAAATTCAGATTTTTTTTTTTTATTAATCTTAGAAGCAATCTCAACTCTATGCTGTGGAACAGGAAATGTTATGGGAAAATAAGTTCAAAAACTATGAAAAACAAATTTAAAAGGATATGTAACATAGACGTTCTTTGATCTACCTATATTAAATTTCACACGCCAAAGCTGATTAATTTGACAGAGAATGGAGTCTTTCTTTGAATCTGTTTAATGTTCTTTTAAAACATTATTCTGCTAACCTACTGATTTCTGTCACCTCTCCTCACCTTTAAAGTCTCATAGATTTTACCTTTTTCTCAGGTCATCACTTTAGGCTGTTAGGACTAGGTCCAGTTGCCTATACTAGAAGCCCACCAAAACAATGCTTAACCCATCAAGACATTCATATTTCTCACAAGGGAAAGGAGCTTAGTGGCAGGCAAGGACTCTTATTGTGGTTCAAGTATCATCAGGGACCCATCTACCTTCTCTCTTGCATCTCCTTTGTGTTTAGTGTTTGTTTTTACAGCCCATGATGGTTTTCAGTTACAGCCTTCATATTTCCATTACAGCCAGAAGGATGGAGTAGGTAGGGCAATCTTTCCTTTTAAACGGAGCTTTTAGAAGTCCCGTAAAATACAGTACTTCTATGTACATCACATAGCCACACACAGCTAGCTGCAAGAGCGGCTGGGAAATTGTAGTCCTTTAACAGGATAACACTATGATCAATTAAAAATCTAGGCTTTGTTTAAGAAAGAGAAGAAAAATAGATTTCTGGCAGGGAAAACCAGCTATCTTTGCCATATTGTCTTTCCTGAATTCATATTCTACTTATAAGGGATGCTATTTATTCAGGATTGATTTTAAGCAGCCTTGCTCTCCTGAACTTGAGGGTAATTTTTTTTTAAACAATCATACTTTTTTCCATAAGCTGCCCAGCTTCATAACTACTTCTTAGCTCATCACAGGATGTTCTTGGATAGGTCAGTCTCTGATTTCCTCAACACTATTCAGTCAGTCTTTCGTGAGTCAGGGATATTGGAAGTGAGCAAGAGTCTCTTGATTTTTATATTAAGTTGTTGATGATCTGTGGTCTTTGAGAGGAAATAACTCCTGTTAGGATTTGGTAAACACTAGAGAACAAGTCATGAGAGAAGAGCAACTTTCAAAATCACACTTGTGGGTTCTCCTGTGTCTCCCATGAACCCTCGTTCCTACATGGAAAAGATATGCAGGGTGGGATGGCCCTGCCCAGCACCACACTCTTTCTCCTTCCTTTTTGGTTGTTTTGCCTCTAACACTATTAGGGCTCCCCTTCCTCTGCCCCTTTATTATTATGTTAGAGGTCACAGTTGGTAGGTCTTATCTCCTGACTCTGCTCTCTTGAAGGTGACGTCTACTCTATAAGTTCAGTTGATACCTATGGGCAGATTGTTCACACATGTATTTCCCCAGTGCAGATAACTCTTCTCATTTGTAGACTGACTACTCATCTCCCTATGACACCTTCTGTTGAATATCCTGAAGCCATTTTGAATTTAATAAGCCCCAAATGAAATTCATAGACTCTAGCCTCTCCTTCTTTTATCCACCCTAAGACTTTCTTCAGGTATTGTGTGTTCAGAGATTGTCACTACTATCCATCTGGTTGCAGAATCTAGACATCAGTGACCATTTTTGATACCTTTCTTTTCCTCCCTCCAGATACCCAACCCAATCTAAGTTCTTCTGATTTTACTAAGTAAAAATTAAATCCAATCACTTCTCTCCCTCTTTTTGGCCACCATCTTATCTCAGATGACTGTCACCTTTCACCTACTTTGCCATATCCTAATTTGTCTTTCCCAACTATCACCAGCACCCCAATTCACTCTCCAGTTCTGTCCAGAGTACTGTTTTCAAAAGGTAGATCAGAACACATCATGCCCTTGTTTAAAATACTTCAGAGTTCCTCATTTTTTCTTGGGCTAAAGAATTCCATAGAAAAATCTACAATGCTCCATTTGGTGTTGCCATTGCTAAGCCTCAAACTCTTGTGCATTCTTCAACACATGGCTTATTTGAACACTTCATTCTCTGTCTTACCCTTTCACCAGAAGGACTTGGCACATGCTGATCTCCCCACCTTCTGTTTTTCACCCATGTAACATGTAATGCCTCCTCAGAATATTGATGCTCAATTATTACTATTTACAGATGTGCTCTTGAAGTTTGCAACCGGGTCAGAACCTCCTCTTCTGTGCTCTCATGGCACTGTGTACTAGCACTTCTTTTCTTCATAGCACTTTTTATTTTAGGAATTTCTGATTAACAGCAGTCTTCACCACAAGACTGAAAGCTCCACAAGGTCTGGGGACATATATGTTTTCACCATTGTGTCTCTACCTCTCAGAGAAGTTCTGGGCACACAGGAGACAATGACTATTTGTTGACTGAATGGGTCAGTCAGTCAACTTTAAGGTTAAGTCCTTTAGGGCATGGGTGAGGTTAAAGCATATCTCCTAAACCTGGTGAGGCAGCATTGGCAGATGTATTTGGACTGGGCTTTGTGTGTATCTGTGGGCAACAGCATATTGGCTGCAGATTTTACTTGTCCACATGCAGTTGATGGTAACAGAGCTGACTCTAAGCCAAACTGTGAAGTTTTTTTGTGCCTTCTCTGTGTCCTTTGTTTCCCGTTTTGCTCCCTATTCTCAAAGCCTTTCCCTTATATTAAAACAGGAAAGCACCCGCCACTAGATATTTACACTTGTTTTCATCACTAGTCTTCACTTTCTGTGCCATTGTCTCCCCTTGGTATTGATCTTTACTTTGTCACCTTCAAAGTATGACATTTTTAGTATCTGTCTCCCTCTATTAAAACAAGTGTGGGTCTGAGACTGGTCATTTTGCCTTTCCTTGCCCTCCATTTTTTAAAGCTTTATTCTAGGAGGGAGCTAGGATCTTACTGGGCCAGGAGCTGCTGGAAACACATTCTCAGGGCCTAAGGAGGGTGAGAAGAATGGGTCCTGTTATCACTGACTTCCCCTAGGACTCAGCTATCAGAACTGCTTAAGATGGTTTGCGTAGGATTTTTCCTGAACAAGAACACTTGGTCAAGTAGATGTGTATGATATGAGAAAATGGCCAGGTTTCATTCTTTTGCATGTAGCTCTCCAGTTTTCCCAGCACGATTTATTAAAGGAGCTGTCTCTTCTCCATTGTATATTCTTCCCTTCTTTGTCATAGATTAATTGGCCATATAAATATAGGTTTATTTTTCAGCTCTCTATTCTGTTCTTTTGATGTATGTGTCTATTTTTGTGCCAGTATGATACTGTTTTGATTACTATAGCTTTGTAGTATAGTTTGACATCTGGGGGTGTGATGCCTCCAGCTTTGTAGTTCTTTCTCAAGATTGCTTTGGCTATTCTGGATCCGTATTTTATGTTTATTAAAGTTATATGTACACAAGTTGAAAAGTGAAATGATTCTGTAAGGCTTCCTATGAGAAATAGCAGACTCTTACCTGTTATGCCTATTTCCTATTCTTCATTCAAGCATATATTCAGCCCATATGTATTAAGCAACTTTATATGCCACACACTGCTCTAGATGCTTGGGATACATTAGTGAATAAAATAGACCAACATCCCCATCCACATAGACTTCTATCAGACTGGGGAGGCACAGACAAAAAAAATCATATCATAAATAAGTATATTATTTAGTATGTTAGATGTGGTAGGGGCTGTGGGGGAGAAAATAGAGTACAGGAAAGGGAATCCTGAGCATGGGAAGGAGTTGCAGACAAAATTCTAAAATGGGCTTCATTGAGAAAGACCTGAGAGAATGAGACATTAAGGTGTGCAGATATCTGGGCAAATTGTGGTCTAGGCAGACCAGAGATCACAGAACAAAGAAGTAGGCAGCAATGACCGGTGTGCACTAGGAAACCTAGGAAGCTGGTATAGCGGAAACAGTGTCAGCAAAAGTAGAGGAAGAGATGAGAATAGGTAGTTAAGGAAGGAGTAAACCATGTAGAACACTGTGGGTCAGAACAACTTACAACTTAGAACTTTTGTAGCAGTTTCTCTTAAGCATATTTTGTAAAATACTAGTATTATAATACTTTTTTAGAATATTTGTTTAAGAAAGAGAGAGTGTGGGCATGCAGCGGGGGGGGGGGGGGGGGGGGGGGAGAGGGGGAGGGAGAGGGAGAGGGAGAGGGAGAGGGAGAGAGAGAGAGAGAGAGAGAGAGAGAAAGAATCCCAAGCAGGCTTCACACTGTCAGCCCAGAGCCCCATGTGGGGTTTCACAAACTGTGAAATTATGACCTGAGCTGAAATCGAGTTGGACGCTTAAGTGACTGAGTCACCCAGCACCCTTGATTTTTTTGTTTTTAAGAGATAATTTCTTCCCATTTTCAATGACCTGGTTTAACTCTTTCACCTCACCTTACCCACCATCAACACACATCACACCCCCTCCTTTTCCTAATATAGTTACATTGTAATTTTATTTATATCAAAATCAATGACTCCATTATTATAACCATGTAAATACTAGTCACAGTTGATATGTATAGTATACTTTCTCTTTCTCTTTTGATTTCTGGGGAGGTTTTGCTACCTCCATGGTTCTCAATGTGTGGTGTCTGGACCCTGAGGGTCCTTAGGTCCACCAATTCAAAACCGCTTTCACAATAATACCAAGACACTTGATATTTGCACATTAATGGTATTGTAAAATGGTGTATAGAAAAGTTACTACAACTTTGTAGTATCCTGCAACTTAACTTAGTTCATTTATTACTTCTAGTAGTTTTTTAATGGAGTCTTTAGGATTTTCTATGTGGAGTATCATATTGTCTGCAAATAGTGACAGTTTAAAGTCTTTTGACCATTACAGATGCCTCTTATTTCTTTTTCTTGTTTCTTGTTTGTAAAATGGTGTTTTAAAAATAGTGGTAAAACTTCTGGTGATTTTTAGTGCAAATAAAAGCAGTGACATCAAACTTACTAAAGGTCACTGTGTTATTCTTAGCCACAAAGCATTCTCAGTAGAAAAACAACAAAAACAAAAACAAAGCACAGCACCAATCCAGTTTCACATAAGAAGAGCATTAATGAATCAGTAAAAATTTTTAATTGTATTAAATCTCAACCCTTGAGTACAAGTCATTTTTAGTACTGTATGTGATGAAATAGGAAATACAGGTAAAGTGCCTCTGCTATCTACTGAAACATGATGGTTGTCTCAGGAAAAGCCACTTTGCAATAGAGTTATAAATGAATGAGCTACGTGTTTCATGGAGCAATATATTTACTTGAAAGAATAAATTACAAATATGCAGTCCCCTTGGGCATTTAGGAGAAACTTTCTTGAAACTGAACAAAGTGAGTCGGTCACTTCAAGGAAACCAACTGACAGTATGTGCTGCCAATGATAACATTTGAGTTTTTAAATGAAATTAGAATTTTGGAAGACTTGTGCCTGCCACCATGAGCTTCATAGCTTCCCAACACTTAAAGACTTTTCTGATGAGATTGAGATGCATGAATGTGTTTTTTTGAAATTTTATAAATAAAGTGTTTTAACATTTAGAAGATTTGCATAACTCAACCAATATTTTCCAAATGATCAAAGTGTGATGTTACAAAATTATGTAGAGTACAAGATCCATTCAAAGTATAGGATAGATCAATATATTTTAATGTAAAAGAATATGAAAAATTTATTAATATGGTTTCAAATTTGACATTGCAACTAACTTTTTTTTTTAAAAAAATACTTATTTTAAGAGAGAAGAGAGTGTGTGTGAGTGGGGGAGGGGCAGAGAGAGGGGGAGAAAAAGAATTCCAAGCAGGCTCCATGCTGTCAGCACAGAGCTCAATGAGGAGATCTATCACATGAATGATGAGATCATGACCTGAGTTGAAATCAAAAGTTGGACCCTTAACTCACTGAGCCACCCAGGCACCCCAGCAACTAACTTTTAAGATAATCCAGTTGCTGCCTTTTGGTAGTATCAAAGACTACCCGAACTATCTAAAAAAACTTATCAAAAGACTACTCCCTTTTCCAATCACATATGTGTGTGGAACTTGGTTTTTTCATATTTTCAACCCAAACAACATCCCACTGTACATTAAATACAGAAACAGATATGAGAATCCAACTTCTATTCAGCCATGCATTCAAGAAATCTGTAAAAAATATAGAAGTGCTATTCTTCTCACTAAAATTTATTTGGTTTTAAAAAATAGATTTATGCCTAAAATATATTATTTATGTTAATAGGTTATGGGTGTTATCTTGCCATTTTAAAATAAATGAATAAAATTTAAAATGAGGACCTTACATTTCCATATTTTGTATATTTTAAATATTTTTATAAAGAAAATTTGGGGGTAGTCAGTAACTTTTAAGAATGTATAGAAATCTTGGGGTGTCTGGGTGGCTCAGTTGGTTAAGCATCCAATTTCAGCTCAGGTCATGATCTCACAGCTCGTGGGTTCGAGCCCCGCATCAGGCTCTGTGCTGATGGCTCAGAACCTGGAGCCTGCTTTGGATTCTGTGTCTCCCTCTCTCTCTGCCCCTCCCCTGCTCATGCTCTGTCTCTGTCTCTCTCAAAAATAAATAAACATTAAAAAAAAAAGAATGTATAGAAGTCTTGAGCACAAGAGAAATTTGGGACCCACTGAGCTGCAGGATATGTAGGGATGGCTGTTCCCTCTTCATAGCCCTGCAGCCCTTGTTTCTACCCCCTAAGAACTTCGTACAAGACATGTTGGCTCTCTTGATGATACACAAAAGAAAGAGTACTTTAAGGTTCTTTAGCCATAAGAAGAACTTTTTGATTGCTAAGAAACCTGAAAATAGTTTGTGAATTGAGCAAAGTCCCCATCACTTTTGGCAACCACAGCTCCAAGCATTCTATACGGCTTCATATGGATCAAATACCTAGGACAGGTGTGTGTTGACTCCAAAACTAAAGCAAAGCAGGAAGTGAACAAATTTGCGAGAATGTTTTTTAACCTTTAATTATCCTTTAATTGTTTTTTTAAAAATATCTTTCTGTAGTACATGATAATTCAGAAATAATTTTCTTGTCAGCATGTTTTCTTTCTTATTTTTTTAAATACTTGAGTGATGATAAGGGGAACTTGGGTGTATGCCAGGGAAAGTTTTGTTCTAAAATAAGTTGTGAAGCTAGCATTTTGAGTATTTAATTAACGTATTGGTTTTCGTTTGGAAATTGGAGAATTAAATTTGGGCCCACACTGGTCATAAAATTGTGGTCAAACAGTATCTATGAAGCTCTAACTTCAATCATTTGATGAAAAGCAACTTGCCAGATGAAGACCACATTTTATAAAGGGCAAATATTCCTTAAATGTTTTGTCAGAGAACTAAATTGCTTTGTGATAATGGTTATATATTCTCACATACTCAGTGCTGTTGACAGTGACATTAGGCAGAGTATCTGAATACAACAAGCCCTGTGCTATCTTAACAATTTAAATCATTCAAATACCCGTCCTTTATGTAAACTTAAAACATTCACTTATGGTTTAAAAAATCCATTACCTGAAAATCTTTTGAAGTGTTCCAGAAAGGTCTAGACTGCAGGTAAAGTGGCATGTTTTTTACATGGAAGGAGTGAGATTGAAGCTATCTTAATAATTATCATTACCTAGTTAGATAATGTTTATAAATGTAATCACCAGCCTTCATTGAGACAATAAAGAACTGAAGGGAATTTTCCACATTTCTGTAGCAGTTCAAGGTCCAGTACACCTGCTTATAGATGTATTTTCAAATAAACATTGGCAGATTTTTCTTTTTGTACAATGTTCTTTTTCTAAGGACTAAGTGATCCTTGTGTTTCTTTTAGAAATAATAGATCAAACTCTGAGGTCAACAAAACAGGGAATTGCTGCATAGTTTGCAAATGTTCCATTCTGTGGGGGGAACCTGGGGTTAATCGTTGCACTGGAGGTGCTTTTCTAGAGTGCTCTTGACATGGTGTGGTAGGCAAAGTAAGGCTCACACTCAGGATCAGGAAAGGTTTGGAGATTGCTGCTATGACCCTACTGAGCGTCAAAGGTCTGGAGAGGAGAAAGTCAGGTTAGGCAGGGCTCAATTCACCAGGAGCTGACTTTAGGGAAAAAATAACCATTTACTGAACACTATTACTTTAAGTTAGAAAACCTTATTTGAGAAGCGAGATTCAGCTTGGAATCAAATGGAGAAGAGGCAGAGTAAATCAGTGACTACACCTTGTAAGGATTTGTGTACCTTGTTATTAACTAATATCAGTGATATATTTCACTTCCTCATTGACATCCCAAAATACTCTTTTAGTTTTACTGATTATATCAGGAAATGAGTCTCTGAGCTGATAATCTATTTTTTAATAACTTAGTTCTTAATAGCTTTTGTTATCCTAGTGAGAAAAGAAAAAGATTTCTTTATTCTCAGAAAAAAAAGAGTAAATTATTGTTGCTGGTGGGTATTTATACTGGGCCAGGTGAATCTTACTGTACACTCCCTGGAGAAAGAAAGCATTTTCATATGACATTTCCTATCACATTATGTAACTAGGTTTTGTTCCCAAAACATCAATGGACTCCATCCTGTTTTCTGTGATGTGGTGTGCAATGATAGACAGAAAGTGCTAACTTAACTTTCCTTTTTTTCTTTTCTTTTCTTTTCTTTTCCTTTCTTTTCTTTTCTTTTCTTTCAATAGAAACAAAAATTTGTCTTCTTTGTCATAGATTAATTGACTATATAATCATGGGTTTATTTCTGGGCTATTTTGTTCCATGGATCTATGTGTCTGTTTTTGTGCCTGTACCATACTGTTTTTATTACTACAACTTTGCAGTATATCTTGAAATCTGGTATTGTGATACCTTCAGCTTTATTCTTCTTTCTCAGGATTGCTTGGCTATTCAGGCTTTTCTGTGGGTTCAGCATTATTCTAGTTTTGTGAAAAAATGTTGTTGGTATTTTGATAGAGATTGCATTGAATCTGTAGATTTCTTTGGGTGATATGGACATCTTAACAATATTAATTCTTCAATCCATGAGCAAAGAATATTTTTCCATATGTGTCACCTTCAGTTTCTTTTATCAGTGTTTTATAATTTTCAGAGTATAGGTCCTTCACTTCTTTGGTTAAGTTTATTCCTAGGTATTTCATTCTTTTTGGTGCAATTATAAATGGGATCATTTTCTTAATTTCTGTTTTTGCTAATTCATTATTAGTGTATAGAAATGTTACTGATTTCTGGGCACTAACTTTGTATCCTACAACTTTACTTAGTTCGTTTTTTAGTTACTTCTGGTAGTTTTTTAGTGGAGTCTTTAGGATTTTCTATGTATGGTATCACATTGTCTACAAATAGTGACAGTTTAACCCCTTTTTACCATTACAGATGCCTCTTATGTCTTTTTCTTGTTTTGAATCCTGTGGTTAGGACATCCAGTACTCTGTTGAATAAATGTGATGAGAGTAGATACCTTTGTCTTGTTCTTCATCTTAGAAGAAAAGCTCTGTTTGTCACCATTATGAGGTTAGCTGTTGGTTTTTCATATGGCCTTTATTATGTTGAGGTATGTTTCCTCTATCCCCACTTTAAGAGTTGTTATCATGAGTAGATGTTGAATCCTGTCAAATGACTTTTATACATCTACTGAGATTATCATATGATTTTTGCCTTTTGTTTTGTTGATGTGGTGTATATAATGGGACAGATGGTAGCTATACTTGTGGTGAACATAGCATGGTGTATAAACTTGTCTAATCACAAAGTTGTGTACCTGAAGCTAATATAACATTGTATGTCAACTATAATCAAATAAATTTAACAAAACCAATTTGCTAAAATGTTGTAAAAGCAAAAAATGTTGTCAATTTTCAAAGGCCTTCTTAATCAAACAGTAAAACAAGCCATGAATTTCTCCCTTCACACAAAAGCATGGAACACTTTTATATCACTTTAGTAATAAGGTAGCATCCATGAAGAAGGATTCATGTTCTAGGGAATTCTGCCACGGAATACAGAATCACATGGCTTCTTCACTGACATATATTTTCCCAATATTATCTTCATATATTTTGCTAATATGACTAATCCCAGTATTCTAAATTTTCTGGGTCAAAATCTTACATTGGAATCACAGACTCTTTAAGTTAGAGTAGACCTCAAGACATCATATTCAACACTCTCTCCTTCAGTTAGTAAAGTTATTAGCAGTCCTAATTTGCTGTCCCACTTCCTACACACCTAGAAAAATAATTATGTCCATGAACAAATCCCCCCCCCCCCCCCCCCCCGCTTTCCCTATTCTTACTTTCTTCTCCTCTGCCACATTTTCTTATCCAACAGATTTTCGTCTCTTAACCATAAGTAATCAGAACGTTTGTTCCTTTGGGCCTCTGAGAATAGTTGGCATTTGTTTTTACCACCAGTCAATAGCTGAAGCTGAATGAACTCTGGAAGATAAAGAATCTTAATCATTTATCAGTCCTTTGGCAAAATATAAAAATGGACTTCAAGCAGATTAAAAAACAGCATTAGTTTCTCTAGATACAGTATTTCTGTGGTACCCTAAATATATTTCCCTCATGATTTAAACCATTTACTAGAGATCCAATTTTCCCCAGACAGATAGGTAAAAAATCTGTATTGGAAAAGAAATTAAGCTTTATTCATTGTTGATGGCAGCAACTGGAACACAGCTGGAAACCTCCTGGAAACCAGTTTTTACAAAGTACTCTATAGCTGAATAACCCTGTTGGTCTCTCCATATCTCATCTGCACCTCCATTACCTATCTACTTTTCTTTCCCTTACAATGCCTACCATGCTTGGCCATTCAGTGTACTTAAAATGCTTCTTGGCCTGTCTTTTTGCACAGTGTTTTACCCAAGGACTAGATGCTTTGTAATCCCCATGAGTCTTACATGCTTTTGGCTAGCAGAGAAGCACACATTTGTTTCCTTGTCCCCAACGTGCTTTTACATATGCCTTTTATATTTCTCCCAGTTTAGCTGTCAGTTCTCATTCTCATACTCCCTCCTTCTTCCCTCCCTCTCTCTCTCTCTCTTTCACCCCCATCCACCAGCTGCTAAAAATAAATGGTCATGTTTTTAATCCATTTATTGCTGAAAAACAGTGATTATCATGCAGAGTAGTAAATGGATATTCATTCTCTATATTTTTGAATGCTTCTTTTCCACTTTTATAATTTTTTTCAACAGCAGAAAAACTTTGATATGTAGAAATTTGAAACTTATGTAAGGCTTATGTAAGTATAACCTGACAGGAGAAAGGGAATCATTTCTAAATGATTTTAATTTGTGTATATGTGGTTGTGAGTAGGAAGTAGAATGGATTGCTCAGCCTCCTTCACCCTCAACATAGCAACTTTCTGGGGCAGACCTTGCTTGACCAGAGGGTAGATGAGCATACACAGTTTTGCAGGAAAATGATGTAGGACTAGGCAGATGCCTGTCAATGCCTACTAGCTTTCCTTAGATGCATAAAGGAAGCAAGATTTCTTCTCACAATAAAATAATTTTCAAAGAATTTTCTTTTTGAGTGTCAAAATGATAAATTCTGAAAAATAACTACCATGCTAGAATTATAACTTTGGAAGTTAATTATACTAATTAAAAGAGGGTCGGGGAGGTCTCTGCACAGCTGTGGTGAAGTGAAGCATTTGAAATTGTGGACAAGGGCTAGCATCCGGCTATATAAACACATGGTTGTCATAATGTCGATGTTAACAGAAAAGATGTGCAACCTCAGCTCTGAGATGTCCCAGAAAACATATTGGGTAAACATATAGGCAGAGGGTCTCTGCTTGGGCTCTTCAGAAATCTGAATGCAATGTGGTTATTAACAACTTCTTGGCTATTCCACAAAAGCACTTAGAGAATTATTATTTTTAAAAATATATAAAAAACAATCTCTAGGGTATGATTCTCTTTTGACACCTTCATAAAAAAAGATTAAGAAAAAAGACCACACCCCTAATCACAATTCAAGTATTTTTAAAAGCCTAATAAAGTTTTCCATTAAATAAACGATCTACTCAGTCAAACTGTGCTGATGATAAATGCCTGGTCCCTGTTTAGGAGTCCATAGAATGAATTCCCACGAAGTGCCCTCTAGTTTGTTGCCAAACTTGGCAGTGATAGAGATTGTTTTTGACTCTTCCTCTGTGCCTTTCTGTGGCAAAAGAAAAGCACTTGACCCACCCTGCAGCTGGTGTCCCATCCCAAGCACCACTCCACCTAAGTCAATCAGCCTTGGTATAGTTTCATATGCACCCTCTCGTGTTTCCTTCTTTAAGGTAGTCTGGCAAATGAGCTTCCCAGTAAATGAGGACTCAGAGTGGTAAAAGTGCAGGGCTGATAGTTAACTGGAGAGTTTCAATATAAAGCATGGCAAATGGCATGCTTTAGCCTTGTACCTCTCCATGAGGAAAAGTGGGTCCAGTTATCACCTATCTGATGAATGACCAAAAATGAAATTGTGCAAATAAAGTGTTCTATCCAAAGTCTCCCATCAAACGGGCCATTTGATGTGGCTTATCTGTCTGGAGTTTGGATCTAAGGAACTCTGGAAGTGAAAAGGAAATGGATAGTTGCCAGAAAGCTGGCTACATTCCAAAATCATGACACAGAGTAAAGAAAAGTCCTCAGTGGAACAGCTTCATGGTGGAGGTTTGTTCCTGGTGGAGGTCATTTGACCGGAGTGATTTTTGGAAAAGGTGGCAGCTGAATCTGTCATCTGAAGTGATGAGATGACTGGACTCTGAAGAAGAAGGAGGGTCTGCCATGAATTTGCTCCACTTTTTTTTATGTTTATTTATTTATTTTGAGAGAGAAAGAAAGAACAGGAGCATAGAAAGGAGCAGAGAGAAAGGGAGAGAGAGAATCCCAAACAGGCTCCACACTGTCAGTGCAGAGCCCAATGCGGGGCTTGATCTCACAAACTGTGAGGCTTGATCTCACAAACTGTGAGATCATGACCTGAGACGAAATCTGACTGACTGAGCCACCTAGGTACCCCAAATTTGCTCCATTCTTGATTCCGCTTTTCTGATCCATGGGTCACTGGGAAGTTTAGGCAGCAAAAGTTCTCACCACTTTCTTCCAGTGTTCAATTTCCCTCTATTCCCATGAAAGGGAAAATTGGTGAGGAGCTACCACAAAAAAGCCCTGGACAATCCCCACCACCTACCACTCAGGCTCAGACATGAGATATTAAAGATATTACATGGTCAGAGCTTATACTGAAATATATCTAAAGCCATTCAAATTAATTTGCTTATATAATTCAAATGACAACTATGGATTATAAATCTGTAATGATATGAAACTATATCTGTAAACATTTCTGGCCAATTTGATATTTGTATCATTACAATTATTAAGCCTGCCCTGGGTTAATGCTGAAGAAAGTTATTGGCATAAATTTTTTAAGAACAACATGCTACTCCTCTCAAAATTGGAAATATTAATTGTTAGAAATTTTGTCCAAAATTTAAGACAGTTTGCTACAGGGAAAAATCACAAGTCTGGTCTTCTTGGGCCAATATTTGAGAGAATTCTAGTAAGCTTTGGATACAGCTAATCTTCCTTTGATGATTATTATGCTCTGTTTTACTTTGATGGGAACTGTATGAGGAGATAAAAACATAAATCCTAAGGCTATCTGTAGTTTTTTTTGTTTTGTTTTTACCTTTATGATACCCTGGATGATGATGTTTATACATAACATATGTCTTAATTTTATCTTGAGACCAGTTTGTGGTAATTGACTTTCCAAGGGTCAGAGAATTTACAGTGGGAAAAAACCAGGCTGTGTCCTAGCTCCTTCTTCACATTAATGACTTGAGAGTACTTCTTGATGAACTATCTTACCATCCCTCTTTGCCAACTTATAGAACAGAAAGATATAAATAATCTCCTGTAGTACCCACTCTGAATATGACTTTATGCTCATGAGATAATATGGCCGTAAGTGATCTCTCACCCTCTGGTGTGATCATTATCTGCAAGCATGACTTTAAATGCACAATTTCAAAGCCCTAATTACAATTTTTAGTAAATATATAATTGAGTAATTAATACTAATTTGTTACCTTGGGTTATATTTCAATTGTAGTTTATCTTACAAGATTCACTGAAAATTAAATCACTTCCAAGTTAGATTTTCCATACATACAAAACTAAAAAAAAAAATTAATGAACATAATGTGGTTCAATAATCTGATGACAATATTCTCTAAGCATAAGTTATTATTTTGATGTTCTATGATGTAGAACTTTGGGATCTCAGTATCTCATATGCCCTTGTGTTGAACCAAACCTAAATCTGTGTTTTGAGGAAGTTCTTGGTAGTTCTTCCTTGTACTATTTTGTGTCAGGGGGAGTGGTCTTCTGGATATCCATCCATATCTCCTTCATCCTACCCTTAATTCTGCCCTTAATTCATCCCAAATACTTGCCAGCAAGTTTCACCTTGAACTTCATGCTGCCGAAAATTGATTCAATTTTCAGCAGAATTATTTGGAGCTTCAACTCTGGGGCTAAACTGTGAGGATGAATCATGGCTTTGCCATTTGTGATATTGGCAAAATTATGGACCTCAGTTTCTTTATTTGTAAAATGGAAATAATGACAGAACTTGCTTTAAAGGTTAATTTGTTGGCTTAAATGGATATTTATAAATAGTTGTAAAGTTTCATAAGCACTAAGAAAGCTTAAAAGTATTACCCAAACCTCTGTTTTGAGAAATTATATTTATGGGTAATTTCTTGAAGTAGAATGTTCTCTTTTTTATTCAGCCATATCATGGGATAACTTTGTACTTGTAGCACAGTTTTTTGACTCTGTGAAAAACTGTTTTCAGTGATTGTATTTGGGTGTTAAGTATCTACTTGTATTAGGATTCTCCAAAGAAGCAGAACCAATAGGATGTGTGTATGTATGTGAACATAGATTTATTTGAAGAAATTGAGTCATTACTTGTGGGCCTGGCAAGTCTAAATCTGGAAGGCAGGCTGGCAGCTGGAGACCCATGGAAGAGTTGATATTGCAGCCCTAGTCTGAAGACTGTTTGGGGGAAGAATTTCTTTTTACTTGGGGGACCTCAGTCTTTTTCTCTTAAGACCATTAACTGATTTTGTGAGGCTCACCCACATTATGGAGGGTAATCTGCTTTACTCAAAGTCTGTCTAGTTAAATGTTAATCTCACTTGAAAAATACTTCACAGTGACACCTAGATTGGTGTTTGACCAATATCTAGATACTGTGGTCTAGTCAAGTTGAGACAAAAATTAACCATCGCATTTCCCTTTAGGAAAGAACATAAGAATCACCTTTATAGAGCTCAGAGGATTTATAAAGAAGTTATTGATAAAGAATTTAATATGTAATTCAGCATGTTTTATGAGAGGCACTTCTTGGTTGGTCTTCTGCTTCTGTAGGGGAAATGCGGGTTTTTATCTTAGGAACACTGTGAACTACATAACTAACTGAGGTTTCCATGTGTACATTAGTCACTGGGTAGCTCAGAGCCATCACTTGGCACAGCTCCAGACAGCAGTCTAGGACCTTGAGGCATACATTTGAGCTACTAAATTAGTCTCTGTGTCACTTTGATTGTCTTTGCTCATATTATTTATATATACAATCAGTGTCTTTTCCAAATGTTCCCATTACGTGCTCTTCTTTCTTTTCATTATAAATACATCAAGTTATTGTTATTCTATTTGTTGCTATGTGTGTCCCCCGAGATGCTAAGTCCCTTGAAATAGGGACCACATTTTGTTCACTGTTGAATCACCACTTCCTAATACAGTATGTAGATAGCAACCGGTTCTAAATATCTGTTGATTAAATACCGTATATATTTTATAAACACCTTAAATCTACTTCAGGATAAAGCACAGCATACTTACTACATAAAATTATCTTCCAATCTCTATAAAATGCACTAGGAATTTTAGAAATGCAATTCTAGATTTGAGAGAAAAAGAGGTACTAGATAATGCTAGACATTCATCTGGAAAGTTGACAAAACTCTGAACTAGTTAGAAGAATAGGATTGGAATGCTGACCTTCAATTCCGATCTTTGTGACTCTTCTCTTTGGTTGAAAATTACTTATTAAGGGGCACCTGGGTAGCTCAGTAGGTTGAGCATCTGATTTTGAGTCAGGTCATGATCTTGTAGTTTGTGAGTTCAAGCCTCACATAGGGCATGCTGCTGTCAGATTGTCAGCCTGGATCCTGCTTCAGATCCTCTGTCCCCCTCTTTGTCCCTCTTCTACTTGTGCTTTCACAAAAATAAATAAATATTTTTAAAAAATAGAAAAAGAAAATTGCTTATTAAAAGCAAGCTGGCCCCTCTTACTGGAGTTTCATGGTTTTGGTGAGGAGTAAGTTGTACTCACAGATACCCCTCAAAAGGCTTTAAGGCCTTTTACATAGGTGGTTGCTATCAGAAGAATCATTTCCACCATGAATTGCTTGTCTTTATGTAACACTAAGAAATGCTAGATGTATCTGGCTAGGTGTTTTGAGGTGACTTTAGTGGATGAAACTCATAGATGAGTCTTATCAATTTAGCTGGTTTTCAGGTGTTGATCTGTTAGTTTACCTATGATCAAGAAGGCCTAAATATTCCCCTTAGCTTAACTAAACTTTAGACAGTCTGCTTCACTCTAGACCACTAGCCTCTCAGACTAGAAAGTCATGTGGTATAAATGTACAAGCAGGAGTCCAAATCAAGAGATTGTTGGTAAGCTGAGATTAAAGAAAATTAGGTGTTCTTCCCTAGTTGGTAATATTTACCATTTTGACTTTGGAATTATTTTTGTTTAAAGAGCCATAGCTATTGTCTAACATGAGAAAATCCTTTATTAATCACTACTAGCTGAACATTAATTTTTGAAGAAGTCTTTTCATTTCAGTGGGCTTAGTTTCTTCCCCTATGACAGTGTTGAACTTTACCTGAGCCCTATGCGCTTGGAAAACAGCAATAGTCAGGAAGTCCCCATAGCCTTTCATGTTCTGTGAAACAACTTACTGCAAAGATCCACCCTTCTGTCATTCGATAAGACTCTCAGATGAATCCCCTGTATACTTGTGACAAAGTCAGAAACAGACCCTCCAAATTCCTATTCGTTGTCTCAGAAATTACTAGGGCAATCATTTGTTCCCACTGACCAGTCTGAACAAACTACTTGCTAACTTAACTTGACCAAACTTCAGTTAGGTGTCTTGCTTTCCACAGGCCCCTAAACTCTGGCCCATCCTTGAGTTTAAATAAGTACTGGAAGACTAGCCAAGCACTGGAAGGTGGAACAATCCCCCCTGACAATCTCTCCCAGAGTCGGCTGGCCACAGAGAAAGACACTTCTTGTTCAACTACCTTATCACACCATCTGCTCACCCTTCTTCCACATCTGGTTCTTTCTAGTCTTGTTGACTCTTCCCTGTAAAAGAAGAGTCCTTTCTGCCTGGCATCTGAGATGCTCCTAGATTTTACAGTTGGAGTGTTCTCCCTATTGCAATAGTCTTTACAAATGAAATTTCTCCTTACCTAAGTCTGAATTTGCTTCTTGACACCTGAATATAATTGCCATTTTCATTGACTAACCAAATTTCTTCTATCTCTACATTCTGTGATTCTCAGTTCTGTTGTTGCCAGCCCAGTTATGGATTTAACTACAGAAGTGTTTAGGGGAAGATGATTTTGTCATCTTAGAAAATTTTGTGCAGACTGACATGCTGAAGATATATTTGTTTTCATATTCTTCAGTGAAGTAATATTAATTTATAGAATTTAATTGATTTTGACATAGGTAACTTGAAAAAACTAAAACTTGTAACATTTTCCAAGAAGCTGAGAATGATTTAAAATTTACAATCTAAATTTTCTGAAGCAGTGGTTTATTGACTTCAACTTTTTAAAATTGTGACTGTATGTTTTTAGAGAGTTGTTTGAAGCCAGCCTGAAAGTTCAGGTTGGCCTCTCTCTTCTGTCTCCTGTTGCATATGTGCAAGTAATCACCAAACTAGTGAAACAACAACTACATTTGAAGAGGATTTGCAAGGTAAAGTGGGTGCAATAGAACCACACAATGGACTATAGAACCAAATCTGTTTAAGATCGCCTGCTATTTTACTTAGCCATGCTTTTCTGCTACAATTAGCTACTGGCCTCACCACCCCCATGGCAGCTGATGATGCATGTTTTCTGTTTATGCCTCTACTACCAGCCTGAAGAACATCTCCATGGAATTTTTGGTTATTTGATTTGGGGACTTAATAATCTAGGAGGAACAGTAGAAACTTCATGGTACCATGAGAATGACCCCAGAGTAGAAGAAAGAGGATGTGGGCTCTAACACTATGTGTGTCATTTACTTATGGTGATCTTATGTTGCTTAACCTCTTCTGAGTCTGTTTCTATAGAATAATTAATTCCATCTTCATGTGACAATCTTAAGGGCAAAAAGACAGTATAGGGTAATAAGAGCTTTTAATATTGAAATATTTTTACTTTCACATTTGTATTTTCCATCTTTAGTAGATTGTGAGCTACCTAAAACAGAGGCCCTATATTCTTCTATCTAGCATAGAGGCAAACACGTCATAGTTATTCAGTAAACACTTTTGGATGAGCAACTTGCTGTGAATGCATGACTGGAAGCAATGCTAAAATAAACTCCGCCAACAATTCAACAGACATTTATTGTGTGAACATTATTGTGCTAGGTCCCTTAAGAGATACAAAAATGGATCAGACATGAATCCTGCCCTCTAGGCACTTACAGTCCACCAGAGGATATCAGAAATGTGTTTAAATAACAAGGTAGAAGTTTCTTTAAAAGTTCTAAGAGAGGTACAGAAGCATTGCCATAAGAGTTAACAGGAGAAATTATTTTTAGCTTGGAGAATCATGAGAACTTTCACGAAGATGAAATATGAGGTGTACCTTGAAGCATAGAAAAAATGTGGATGTGGGGGAAGGGGAAGGGCTACCTCTCCAAGGGCCCAAAGATCTTGGCAGGTCAAGAGTACAGTGGGCTCAGGACTCAGAGGGAATGGCCCAGGGCTGTCTAAGGGGACAGCTGCGAGGCAGTTTTGGCAGAGGACACGGATGTGCGTGTGCAGTGGAAACTTAGAAGGAGTAGACTCAAAAGAGAGCTTCCTTAAAATTAAGATGACTTGATACTTATTGACCTGCCTGTACTTTTTCCCTTCTAGATTAAAAAACAAACAAAAAGCACCACTACAACTTGGCATCCCTCTTAGAGTAACAAATAAGTTACCCTAACATTTTCAAGTATGCAATTTCTGGTTAATTTTCATACAGTAATATTGAGTTACTAGAACTGGAGAAAAATAGAAGTGAAAAATATGTAAGATTTCATTTTATGGCAGTGACTGTTGTAGCTTTACAAGAAATATTAGTCTAATATATTGAATTTGTTTTTTAAACATAGAATTTATGTTTTCAAATATACGCTTATTAAGGGTTTTTTCCAATCAAGATCTTACAGTTTGAAATGGGAAACTGCCTACATGGTTTTCATTCACTCAATGGGTCACTGAGATGGAGCTAAGCCTGAGTACACATATGTATATCTACACCTACACATAGGTCTGTACATATACATATATGTATATATGTGTGTATTTATAGACACATGGATATAGGAAGAGAATGAGAAATTGACTAAATATTTCTATCACCAGAAAGTCATCTTATAAATTTAATAAGCATTTAATATTACAATTACATTATAATTGGCATGAAGTTTATTCTATAGAAAAATCACTCCTTAGTTATGTTATATTCTGATGTTGCTTTTATTTTTTAAAATATGGTTAAAAATATATTTTTAACATCTTTACATTGAGAACATTATAAGTATCTGACAGGAGTTCAGCCTGAGCTGGGCATTTTTAAGGCTCTAGCTTAGTGGTGCACTTGAGTGTTGAAGCACCTTTGTCTCTGCCTGGACTCATGGCCTTCAGGGCCGGGTCCCCCAGGTCATGGGTAGCCGGAGCCAGCTCACTTGGGATTCTGACAGACCACAGAAGACCATGCAGTTTAGGTTTAACGACAAACTAATCTAAATAAACATTCTCGGAAGTTTGAAGACCCCGATCTCCTTTCCACTCCCTATAGTTCCTCAGCCTGGAAGTCACAATCTCATCATCCGTTAAAAGGATGGCAAAATTGCTGAAATCCTTTGTGCCATGTTTCCTTTCATGAGACTTTGAGAAAGCAGGAGACATCACCGGTGTGGCTTTCCACAACAGAGGACACTGGAGGCCCTTTTGTAGTCAGCTCACCTCAGACTTCCCACTTTTCAAACCAGAGATAAAGTGTCTACCAAACACATCCACACCCCTTTTCCTTCCACTAGAGAATATACAGATAAGATTTTTTAAAAGTCCTGAATAAGTTCATTTTTTGTGTATGCTATGAAAAACTATAGTACAAGTAGTTTCTTTTGTGAAACATGCAATGGACTTCTTACTTCTAATAAACATTTTCCCTGTATTATGTTTTGTATGGCAACATACTGTGTCCTACCAGTAGTTGTCTTTTTGCCACAAAAATATAGAAAAAAACATAATATTTAGGTAAGAGTATGATGGCAGATTTCTGACAAGCCCCATTTACATGGTACATTGTTCCAAAGGATGTTTGAGTAGAAAATACAGAAGCACTATACAAACCTACTATTACATTTGAGAAATCATTAGCCTCAAAGGAGTAATAACGGTATGCTATTAAAACTGTGAATACATTTTCAGTATCTGTATTGGAAAAAAAATTTATAAATATGTAAATTTCTGTTCAACAAATCCAAAATAAAATGCACTAAAAAACTGATATGTAGACAAAAGTTTATTTACACCATACAACATTTTAAATATTTTATACACAGTTGCAGCAGAGAAAGCTACTCAGAGCTTTCTAGAGAAAACTGCAATAATAAAGATGTGAAATATATTATTCATATAAAAGTGAGATTATTACTTTATTGCATTTAAAGCAATGAAGAATGTAGCTCAACAAACATTCATTTAATGACAAAAACTTTGCTTTTATATTATAAAGTAAAAAGTGTAGTAATGGCCAAACAGACTGTTATAAACTTTAAAAACTGCATAAATATATACATTGTGCTTCATGGTGAAGTTTTTTGAAAACTAAACCATATGAAGCGGTCACAACATGAATCGTTGCTTGAGGTTTATCTATAAAGATTACCTTACAAATCCATTCCACGGGTACTTACAACACAGGATGGTCAGAACTGTACACCTGGTCCTCTCTCCACTAGCCTCACTAGTGAGAAGTTCCCATACGCAAACACCACTGACACTTGGCACATGAAGGTCCTGACACAGCATAGTCACACTGTCCAGATAGAAATGTCAGGCTTCCCAAGTCTTAAGTGTCAGTGCAATAAATTTTTTTATGTCCACCTCAGTCCATTTTGACTTTGTTAAACTTCTGTTTGAAAGTCACCCTCCTGCACGTCCAGAGGCAAATTCAGACACTTCTCCCACTCTGCTGGCCTCAGTTCCAAAGCGTCCTTTGCCTCTGTATCTAAGACATTGATTGTGGTATAATGTTGGTATTCACTGGGGTTTTTGAAAGTGTCCCATGGATTCTTGTTTGGTGCTGGGTTTTCCTGTTGACAAGAGAGGAGAGGAAAGTCATTTATCTGATGACAAGGACTGCCACTTGTTGAAGTTCCCAGGAAGACAGCATGCTTGTGACCTTAATCCAGTTTGTATGATTCAGAGATGATTTGAAATTGTGGCCAGCTGCAGGAAATGGTTTTGATTTTAGTTTTCTTTCATTGAACAAACTGATGAACACCTTCTTTATGTTATTCTAAAATTTTCCACTAATCAAAGGAATGGAATAATTTTTGGAAGGCAAAGTAGATGATGTTTTGTTTTGAGTGTCTTGTGAGATGTCAGTATAGCTCTATACTCAGGTAGGAAGGAGCGTTAGTGTTAAGACTAAATGTAGAAAATTTGGGGTGCCTGGGTGGCTCAGTTGGTTTAGCGTCCAACTTTTGATTTTGGCTCAGGTCATGATCTCACAGTTCATGGGATCAGGCCCCATATAGGGCTCTGTGCTATCAGCACGGAGCCTGCTTGGGATTCTCTCTCTTCCTCTTTATCTCAAAATAAATAAACATTTAGATGTAGAAAAATTAAGTATTTTGGCTGAAGCTTTGGTGAGATAAACAAAATTTGAGGATATGTAATGGGGCATATTATGTAATACGAAAAACAGTCCCCAAACTGGCCATAACTAAATTTCATTAACTTTGCTTAGTTACATACAGATCCAAATTCAAGAAATTATCCTTTTTTAGAATATTAAAATGCTACTGTGTCCCTTGTGTAATCTATTTTCTTCCCTGCTGTAAGTTCCCCACAACTTTCTATATATTTGGGTAGCACACTAATTTAGCAAAAATCATTCTTCCCTTCAAAGAGCACAGATTTTTGGAAAATATATCCAGCAATATAAGGGGTTTTAAATAATGTCCACAGGCCAGCCTTCATTATGTTTCATAGTACACACCCTCTTACTACCTAAGATTTAAGATCTGCTTAATTATGACTCCACTCAGACCTCCATGTTGTAGGGGCTCAATAAATATGAATAGACATTATTCAAAGTTTCTATAGCCTGATATTTTGCTAAGATTTAGCAGTGAACTTATTTTACATAGTGTTATTTAAATATTTCTGTAAAATGAGGGAATTTGAATGTGATAGACTAAGCTGAATAACATCAAAGAACAAGAAGGAAATCATGACTGAATTCTCTTTAGACCAAGTTAGACTACAACACTTAACCAGCTATAATTGTTGAATGTGTCCTTTATTCCTCCCCCTTCTACCCTAAATTCTAGCCTTCAACTGACTGTAATTAATTAGCAGGGGGAACATAAAACAGGTACTGGAATGATTATCTGGGTTCCCCTGACTATATTAAAAATCATTCTCAAGTATAGATCAACAGAAGAGACAAACTATAGAAATATTTATCATAACTAGAAATTAAATTATACCCTTCAATACATTAGATAGTTTTTAACACTTATTAGCCTTAATCATGAGGACATACAAGAAAATAGCTACTTGTTAAGACATGATAAAATTTTAACCTTTAGGATATGTGCACGGGATTAATTCTGATTTAGTCTATTATCCTAAAGTATTATGAACTGTATAGTCTTGTAACTCTTCCCTTCCCCCTCCTTCCTTGCTCCCTTCAACTAATATTTATCAGCTGCTCTGTGCTGGGCATCATATTAGACACTAGGGAGAATAAAGATGGAAAACCAACATGGTTCACTAGGAAGCATAAGATTTAAAGCCTGACACGCGCAGATCCAAATTCCAGTTGTTCTGTATCATATGAAGGTAATTCTGAGTAATTGACTTGGTTTCCATGAACCTCAACTTTAACGTTGGCAGAACAGAGATATACTTTGTATTGTGGGCCAAAGGAATTGGCAACATGTGCAGATTACCTATATAGTGGGGTTGCAAAAACAAAAAAGTTAAGGGGCCTAGCATAACACCCAGTATTTAATAAATGGTTACTATATATAATAATACTTACCATAAGGTGTTTATAGTTAAATGAAGGTATAAAATATATAGTTATATCTGTGTCTATAATCTAGGAAAAGTGTGGAAGGAGGGCAGATAAGGGTGGAGATAAGGCTTCCTTTTATGGAAAGCATATAAACCTTTCTGAGAAAAGTGACATTAGAATTGTCATAGAAGGATGAGCTTGGTCATAAAGACGTGTGATTGGAGGTTGGGTGGCTGAACAGGCATGCATACTGAGAAGTAAAAATCCAGAGAACATGCAAATAGGACCACTCTGAGAACAATTTATTTTAGTTGGAATGAAAAAGAACAGAATAACTAGGTAGAAGGTGAACTGAAAGCCAGATCATAAGGGACAATGTATTCCAGGGCATTCAATTTGGAATTTACTTTGTAGGCAATAGGGAATGGTTGAACATTTCAGGGCACTACAGTGACCTGAATAATCAATCACTGATTGAAAGGTTCACTGATGTGAATTCTGCTGAATCAAGCCACAGCAAGGATTTATCCATCTTAGACAAAGGCTGTGTCTTAAAGGAGCTTTCTGGGAATCCTTAGTTTGACAAAGTTCAATTAGTTCAGTCCTAAAAAAATTCAAGGTATCAAGGTATTTGCTCATTTGCTTTGAAAACAGGGATTTCATTATGTTTGGAACAGATGCGATTTTCCATTTATATTTTGAAGATCAAGCACCATGGATCCATGAACTAAAATGATGAGTTTAAGACTTTGTCACAATGTCTAGACTCTAATTTCACTGTATTATTGCCAATATATGACTGATTGAATTTCTGAGAGGTTCTATTACTGGGTAATAATAAGGTTGGCTTTCTTATTCATCTCCTCTGGCCTCCCATGGTATTCCCAATTGTACTGTGGTTCTTGCCATTGTTCACAAATGTGTGGACACATTTGTGTCCTTTAGGTCTGAGGCCCATACTGCTTTAGTTGTGAAGAGCTACTGTATCCAGCAGCAGAACTCAACCAAACAGAGAACCACACATAAAATATCAAAAAGTGAAGATAGCTTAAGGGACCTGTAGGACAACATCAAGTGAAACAACATTTCAAAGTGCTGAAAGCAAAAATCCCAACCAAGAATACAAAAATAGTAAAAATAATGACTACAGCAATTAGTTATGGAATACATACACACACAAATGTGAAATGTAACATCAAAAACATCAAATGTCGGGGGGAGGCAGTTAAAATGTAGAATTTTAGAATGTGTGCAAACTTAACTTGCTATTAATGTAGACTGGCACATATATAGGCTGATACGTGTGAGTCTCATGGTAACAACAAAGCTAAAACCTATAGTAGATATGTAAAATTAAAGACAAGCATCAAACCACAAGGGAAGGGAGCAAGAGAAGACAAAGGGAACAGAGAAGAACTATAAAAACAGGCAGAAAACAAATTATAAAAGTGGCAATTAAGTACATACCTATCTGTAATGACTTTAAATGTAAATAGACTAAATTCTTCCACCAAAAGACAGAGTGGCTGAATGGATAAAAAAAACAAGACACATTTATGCTGCCTATAAGAGATTCACCTCTGTTTTAAGGATACACAGGCTAAAAGTGAAGGGATGAAAAAAGTTTCACGCAAATGGAAACCACGAAAAAACTGCGGTAGCTATACTTAAGTCAGACAAAATCAACTTTAAAACAAAGACTAATAAAACACAATGGGCATTACATAATGATAAAGGGGTCAATCCAAAAGAAGATATAAATTTGTATCTATGCACCCAACCTAGAAGCATGTAAATAAATAAAGCATATATTACCACAGACCTAAAGGGAGAAATTGATAATGATACAATTATACTAGGGGACTATAACACCTCACTTATATTAATGATAGATCATGCAGAAAGAAAGTCAAACATCAGCCGCAAATGACCCATTAAAAATGGATTTAATAGATACATGCAGAATACCCATTCTTCTCAAGTGCTCATGGAACATTCTCCAGGATAGGTTATTTGTTAGGCCACAAAACAAGTCTCAATAAATTTAAGAAGACTGAAATCATCTTTTTAGAACACAATTGTATGAAACGGAAAATCAGTCACAAAAATAACATCAAAGAAATAAAATACCTTGAGACAAAAATTAAAATAAAACATAATTTATGTGATACAGTAAATGCAGTTCTAAGAGTGAAGTTCACAGGGATACAGACCTACCTCAAGAAACAAGAAATATCTCAAACATTCTAACTTTACACCTTAAGGAATTAGAAAAAGAACAAAGCCCAAAGTTAGCAGAAAGAAGGAAATAAAGATCAGAGTGTAAATAAATGAAATAGAGATTAAAAAAGACAATAGTAAAACCGATGAAACAAAGAGCTTGTTCTAAGAAAAAAAGAGAAAGGGTTCAAATAAATAAAATCAGAAATAAAAGAGGAGATGTTATAACTAATATAAAAAAAACGATCATAAGAGATTACTATGAACAATTATATGCCAAATTGGACATAACAAATGTAACAAAATTGGACAGCCTAAAATAAATGAAAAAATTCCTAGAAACAGACAATTTTCCAAGACTGAATCATGAAGAAATAGAAAATGAATAGACTGATTACTAGCAAGGAGATTGAATCAGTAATCAAAAACCTCCCAACAAACAAAAGTCCAGGACTAGATGGCTTTACTGGTAAATTCTATCAAGTAATCAAAGATTTAATACCAATATTTCTCAAACTCTTCCAAAAAATTGAAGAAGAAGGAGCACTTCCAAACTCATGAGGCCAGTATTACCCTGATACCAAAACTAGAAAAGGATGCCACATAAAAGGAAATTACAGGCTATTATCCCTGATGAACACAGATGTAAAAACCCTCAACAAAATATTAGCGATATGAATTTTCAGCAATACATTAAAAAGATCATTCATATACCATGATCAAGTGTGCTTTATTCCAGAGACACAGATGGTTCAATGTCTGCAAATCAATGTTACACACCACATTAATGAAATGAAGGATAAAAATTATATAATCACTTCAATAGATGCAGAAAAAAACATCTAAAAAAATTCAACATCATTTCATAATAAAAACTCTTAACAAAGTGGTTATAGAATGAATGTACCACAACATAATAAAGGCTATATATGTCAAACCCACAGCCAACATTACACTTGGTGGTGAAAAGCTAACAGTTTTTCCTCTAAGATCAAGAACAAGACAAAGATGCCCACTCTTGCCACTTTTATTCAATACACTATTAGAAGTCCTAGCTGAAGCAATTAGGTAAGAAAAGGAAATAAATAACATCCACATTGGAAAAAAAACATAAAATTATGAGTAAAAAACTGTAAAGAGGTGCCTGGGTGGCTCAGTCAGTTGAGCGCCCGACTTTGACTCAGGTCATGATCTCACAGTTTTTGAGTTCCAGCCCTGCATCAGGCTCACTGCACTCTGTGCTGAGCATACTTGGGATCCTCTGTCTCCCTCTCTCTCTGCCCCTTCCCTACTAGTGCCCTCTTTCTAAAAAAAAAATAAATAAAATCGAAACGAAACAAAAAAAACCCCATAAAGAATCCACCAAAAAACTTACAACCAACAAATTCAGTAAAGTGGCAGGATACAAAATCAATACACAAAAATTTTTTGTGTTCTTGTACTCTAGCAACAAAGTATTAGAGAAATCAAGAAAACAATTCAATTTACAACTCCACCAAAAAGAATAAAGTATCTAGGAATAAATAGGGGTAAGAGGTAAAAGACTTACAAAGTGAAAACTATAAGAAATTGATGAGAGATATTATAGAAGACGCAAATAAATGGAAAGATATGCCATGCTCATGGACTGGAAGAATTAATATTGTGTAAATGTCATATTACCCAAAACAATCTATAGATTTGATATAATCCCTAACAAAAGAGCAATGACATTTTTCACAGAAATAGAACAATTCTAAAATTTATATGGAACTACAAAAGATCCTAAATAGCTAAAGCAATCTGGAGTAAAAAGAACAAAGCTAGAGCCCTCATGCTCCCTGATTTCAAACTATATAGCAAAGCTATAGTAAGCAAAACAGTATAGTATTGGCATAAAAACAGACATATAGATTAATGGAACAGAATAAAGAGCTCTGAAATAAACCCATGCCTATATGTTCAATTAATTTACAACAAAAGAGGCAGGAATAGACAATGGGGGGAAGGACAGTCTCTTCAAGAAATGGTGTTGAAAGAACTGGACAGAGACATGTGAAGTAAGTAAATTGGACTACTGTCTTCTACCATATACAAAAATTAACTCAAGATGAATTAAAAACTTGGAAGATAAGATTAAAAAGTATAAAACTCCAAGACAAAAACATTGGCAGAAAGCTTTTTGACACAGGTCTTGGCAACATTTTTTTTTTTTTTTTTTTGGATCTGACTCTAAAGGCAATGGTACGAAGTGGAAAAAATAAACAAATGGTACTACATCAAAATAAAAAGGTTCTGCAAAGCAAAGGAAACCATCAACTAAATAAAAAATTAACTGAATGGGAGAAGATATTTGCAAATAATACATATGATGAGGTATTAACATCCAAAATATATAAAGGACTCATACACTGAATAACAACAACAACAACAAAAAAATGGGCATAGATTCTGAATACATGTTTTTCTAGAGAATATACAGATGAATAATAGGTGAGGTGCTCAACATCACTAATCAGCAGGGAAATGCAAACCAAAACCACAATGAGGTATCTCATGCTTGTGAAAATGGCTATTATCAAAAAGACAAGAAATATAAAATGTTGGCAAGAATGTGGAGAAAAAGGAAAGCTTGTGCACTGTTGGTGGCAATGTCAATTGGTATAGCCACTGTGGAAAACACTGTGGAGGATCCTAAACTAAAAATAGAACCATCATATGATCCAGCAATTCCACTTCTGGGTCTTTATCTGAAGAAAATGAGAATACTGATTTGAAAAGACATTTTGCACCCTTATGTTCATTGCAACATTATTTACATAGCCAAGATATGGAAAACATCCCAAGTGTACAATTTATGGACAAATGGATAAAGAAGATGTATATATATACACACACATACATATAAACACACACACAGTGAAATACTACTCATAGAGAATGAAATTTTGCCTTTTGTGACAACATGTATAGAGTAGAGGTCATTATGCTTATGCAATAAGTCAGACAGACAAATACCATATGATTTTGCCTATATGTACAATAAAAAAATGAAGAAATAAAACAAAACTAATAAAAGAATAGCTTGGTTACCAGTGGGGAGGGGGTTTGGGAGAAAGCTGAAATGGGAAAAGGAGGTCAAAAGGTACACACTTCTAAGATAAGTCATGGAGATGTAATATACAGAATGGTGACAATAGTCAACAATATTGTATACTTCATACCTTTCTATGCTGATAGGAGGAAAGTAGATCAACTGTGTGACCATTTTGCATATATACAAATATCAAACCATTATGTTGTATGCCTGAAACTAATGCTGTTAATTGTCCCCCAATAAAAAAATTATAAACTCAATATAAGCCAACATACATGAAGCTTCCAACAATGCTAATTTTGGTCTTTGGCTGTATACACAGAAATGGAATGTTAGCTGAATATGAGAATTCAGGGCCAGCTGGACCACATCAGGGCCACCTGAGAATTTTCCATAGTTCATGGGTCCAGGAGCAGACTAGCTGTCACTTCTGGGCAAGTCCCTCCCTTCCTTCATCCGTCCATTTCTCTTTTCCTCCTTCCCTTTCTCTCTTCTTTCTTTCCTTCCTTCTTCCAACCTACCAATTCTGGGGACAAGGGAAAGAGAATATATTTATTCTATATTTTAAAAAAGCAAGAATTTGGAGAAGTTCCTTGGGGGAAAGAGATCTTGCTGGTGAACAGTTTGTGAGACACACTCAAAATAAGAGAATTCTTTTAACACTGCCTTTTGTTTGTAGTGTTATTTAGATGTTGTCCTGCCTGGAAGCAGGGAAATGGACTAAATGGTCTTTTGGGTTCCCTTTGATTCCCCAAATTCTACATAATTACCATCATTTGCAGTGCTAGGCAGGTGTTGTGAGTTAGTAGCCAGAAAAAAAAAAAGGAAAAGACTTTGAGGTTTTTTGTTTTGAAAATGTCTTTCTGTATCCAATTATGCAATTTTTCATTAGCAATGTGCCACACGAATTATGACTGAATTAAGGATAATGAACTCACTCACATGTTCATTATTAATCAAAACTGAATAAGGAACTCTTTTTCTTCTGTTCTCATATTTAGGACAATAGTCAAGCAGCAATGACAACTCTATCCTTCCCACTCCTAACCTCCCAAATGATAAATATTTATAAATCTTTTCTAGAAAAGGCGTGCTGCTGCAGGGATGTAGTGTAATTAGTAGGCTATTTTGGTTGTCAGGAAACTGAGATACAGATATTTGTGCCATTAATGATTTAATACCCAGACCATACAACTAGGGGAAATTACAATCATATTATAGCAGTCAGCCAGCTGTAGCTGTTGCATAAGGCCTTCAGATTTGTAAACATAACCCTCTCCTTTTTTTTAAACAAATGACGTTTCTTCAATTTATTTCAATGTTAGCTTTCAATATTCCAAAATGAGTAGCTAATGTGTTTAAGTCTAATCTCAAGGGTGCAATTCTCATTTGCCTGGCAAACTAAAAATTGACGGCCCAATATTTGGAAGAGTAGATAAGAAAGAACCACTCATTACATATAGGTGTCTTCTATATGCCCAGGATTGTGTTGATGATAACAAATAATGCATGGTTCTTGCTGTATGGAGGAAAAATAGGTTGATATAAATGTGAATTATTTACAGACTAATTAAGAGCTAAGGTCTATTGTATTTCTTATAATCTTCATTTAACAAACACAGATGGAACTATCAGAAACATTCAATAAATTAAGAGCAGCTATGTACTGATAAATTACCATGACCAGCATTGTACCACTACTGAGAGGAATACAAGAAAAATAAAAGTATGTAAATTCTTGTTCTCATAAGCTGATGTTACTAATCAGGAAGCTAGGACTTCGATTCATAACACACATATAGAAGACTCACTAGAGTTAGAAGGTGATCAAACACCATGTCTCTTAGAGTTATTTATATACACCATATATATATTGGGAGGAGGGGGATGGCTGCAAAGGTGTAAGGCAGAGCAAAAGCATTATTTTTGGAGTGAGGAACAGTGGAGTCAGATGGCAGTCAGGTAGAGCTGATTCTCAGCTTCTTAACCTAGCTGCTTTGGAAAGTGTTATGAGAACCAAAGAAGGCATTAATTAATTATTTATTTCTATGTTCAATGTAGGAAAAATTGAGCTGGGTCACTTGCTCAAGATCAGATAGTTCTTGGTTGAGCTTTTCACTGGTATACTGATTTCTGGACTCCCCATCCAGTGCTTTCACAAATAATTACATAGCCTTCTCTGGAGCTATCACTGTGCCACGCACATGGTAACTGCAAAATACCATTTGATGAATTCCTAATACTCAGATTGTAGTAGTGCAGATGAATGAGAAGAAAATGGTTCAATCAACAAAGTCTCCAATGTTGATGTGTTTCTCAAAATTCTTGTCATAAAACAAGTGAATCTCCTGGAGACAAACCCTAATACTTTGTTTCAGGTAACAGAGTGTATATTCATATATATGTATATATATGAATATATATACACATTTTATGTGTGTATACACACACATTTTATGACCTTAAAATGCCAGACATTCAAATGAAAATGGAAAAACTATTTGAGTATATGAATTAACTGACTTTTAATGATGAAAAAAAGCACCAGGTGAACCTAACACATTTTTGATGTATAACTATTTCCAATTAAGGCTTATAAATGAAAATGTTTAAAATATGAATAAAAATGTTTAAAGAGTATCATTCCTAATTCGTTTCTTAGTAAATACAAAATACAGTTCGGAGCATTATTTTTTTTTTTCCTGTGTATGCCACTTTTGGGTTCACAAGACAATTAAAAGCTCCTGGAGAGCAAGGATAATAGCTGGCATGGCACATCATCAGTGTGGTGCCGGGCACTGATGAGGCAAAGTGTACTCACCATACTGCTTGTATTTGGTATATCCCGAAATCTGTCCAAAGTTTGAAATTTCTGATTCAGCTCCTGAAAGAGTTCCATATGCCTCTTCCTTGTATGCATGACCTTCTGCAAAAGAGAACAGAATCATTCTCATTTCTAATTTGATTTATACATTTTAAAACGAGCTTTAAGATGTTCACCTTAACTAATAAGGAAAATCAAGTTTGGCAGGAACCAGGAAGTCCCCAAAGACACCAAAAATGCAAATGAGTTGCAGCCAATCCTTGTTTCCTACTCAGCACTTCTTAAACATGAAGAATTGGCTTTATTTCCACTTACAAGATTACCAAAACATAGTTTTCTCTTGTGGGTGCATTAAAAATGTAGCAGTCATTCCTCTGTAAGATTTTCATCACTCAAAGTTAAAGCTGTTTTACAAAAAATTATAATATAAAAAAATGTTTAAAAATTTGGACTTGTAAAGCACCCAAGTCTCTCAATGTTTGTCATGGGAAATATTACTTTTTTTATGTTTTATTTCCATAAACACTAAAATCCTAGCCGGCTGTACTAAAGGGGGAGCAAACTCCCAGGCACTGCCTTTTAAGGCTGACTCAAAGCACTAAAGTGTCTGAAATATATGTGAAACCTAAAATCTTACACTTTCCTTGAATAATGATTGAGCTTTGCAGAAGGAAAATCTGACCCATAGGTTTAATATATTTGTTCACGAGATGGTACGGAATTTTAATGAAAGGACTCAGAGCATAAATTGTGTAGCTGATGAGCTTCTCAAATCACTGATACAAATATCTTAATACTCTTCATCCCTGGTTACATCCTTGTCTCCCAACTTCATCGTAACTCAACAAATACAGTCCTAAATAAAAATGACCTCACGGTAAGTATCATGCACTGAATCTTTCTCTATTACAGCGCAGCTTACAGAGGAGATAATAAATCCCCTGTATTTACAAGTGTTATTTTAAGGGAGAAAATACCTTCTTCAATTTTGGTTTTAAAAGTTAAAAATCAATATTTCAGTGATTTTCCAAGATTGTGACTCCATGTTTGCGTAAGATTTTATAGTATTGTAAAGCATGTGCTTCGTAACTCACCATTTGCTCATATGGGTTTTGGAGGTGTATGATATTCATGCTTCAGCTATGATTTGAACATGTGGTTTATTGTTTTAATTACCAAATATTTTCAAAAGGAAAAGAAATATATCTTTGGGGGAAGATCTATAATGCCTGGTTTTCTTCTAAAAAGACACTTGTAGAGAACACTATCTCCTTGAGAAAAAAAAAAGGCAAAAGAGAAATGCAAATTAAATCTTTAACATACTTGAAAAAGTCTTATTTTGTTATGCCAAATTTAATTTCCTATATTTAATGAATCTGTGTTAGGCAATACTTTGTTTAGCTAATTTGTTCTATTTTCATTAGCCTACTTTTATGAGAGAATTCCGACATTTTAAGTCTTGCTCTAACCGAATTATTTTCATCGTTGCTCCTCTTAGTTCTAGGAGTTGGCTGTTGACAAATCAGGTGGTTGAGGATGAGAACATGGCAACATTACTCATGATGAGGACATGAAACATAGCAAGCAATTACAGAGTGATTAACTTCCCATCAGTTTTGGGGAGAGTACAGGAAACAGATTTGCAGGATTTACAGAGAAACACCAGGCAAACATAATTTGACTAGCAATGGCTGATGGAGATTTATGAGAGGGAGGATTTGCGTAAGCAATTCAGTGGAGGGATTTTGAGGACCACGTAAACTGGCAAACATAATGAAATACATTCTATCCCTGGGGACTCAAATATTCCCTTGCAGTACCAGGGCCTAAGACACTGATTAAAATGCTGATTTGTGTTACAAGGAATACCTTTAAAACAAAACTATAGTCATCAGAATATTAACTGTGGCTCTAACACTACAAATAGTGTTTCTCATAATAATGAATCTTACCATGTAGCTATTTTCTGCTAGGGTGCAGTAGGACTAAAGTCACGCTACTGACATTTCTCTAAAGATACTTTGTTCTGTCAGTTAATACATATTCATGAGCACCACAGATTGTGCTAGATGCTGAAGTAACAATGGTGCGCAAAATCCGGTACAGTCTCTCCCCTCTTACAGCTTGAGGTATGTAATGGAGGACATAGGCATTAATCACATAAGAACTCAAATACATGTTATTTTAGAACTGAGATAAGTAAAACAAATGGTGTGGCTATGAGAGTAAGTGATAGGGGAATTCGCTAAAATAAATGCAAGGGAGGCAGATTCCCAAATTTTTACATACTCTTTTTTAAGTTGAAAATTCTCAAATCAGTTATTCTTGCATCTTGTTTGTTCTCTCTTCCATTGTATAAAATTCATAGAATTTCTAGTATAATTTTTAATCCTATGCCCTTTCCTCAGTGAGATTGTTGTTTTCCAAAGACGAGAAACACATTTTCTTGTAAGATAATTGATGTTATTGGCACAGCTTCCTCATTTTAAGGTGGGCCTATGATGATTTTGTCTGTGCAGTCTCCATTTACCTTTCATCATGAGAGGACCCAACTTTGCACCAGGGAGTTATGCTTTGTCATGGTGGTGGAAATGTCAGTGGAGGTCCCTAATGTCTGCTGGTTAAGTCAGTTCATCCATATCCTTCCAACAAAGCTCTCTTTTGTTAGTCAAAGTCGCTCTATGTCTCTCGCAACCAAGTATTTCTATTGGATAAAGCATGTTTAATGAAGCAAAGTGTTAAATATATCCCACGGCAATTAGGATATGTTAATTGATAGGACCTTTTTATAATCCTATTGACTGAATAGGCCACAGCTGATTCTGAACTGAGCAGATTTTATTTTGAGGAGCTATGTTGCTAGAACATACTCACAAATACATATGGTGGACTCAAATTTTATATAACCAAGAAACATTTGCAATGTTCTACATAGAATGATGGAAAGAAAAATTTGGATGCTGAAATCTGGGCCCCTTCCTACCTAGATACATTAATTGCAAATACATCCTCATGCCAGATAGTCATTCTAATTTGAAATTGTCACCTTGGCACAGCCAGAAATCACCATACCAATGATGCCTGATGGTTCTGACAGAAGTACCACATAAGAGCTGCCAATCAAGAGCTTACATATCTGTCATGGGCTCAGTTTGATTTCCATGCATGATTCCTTCTTGTTCACTGACTTAAGTACACCTTTCAGCTTTTGTAGTGGGGAAGCTTCCATTGATATGAAAGCCAGTATCACAGTGAATATTGGAGAGTTTCCAACCCAGCAATGTTTTGGGATAAAAACATGCTGTGGTTTTAATTTCCATAAATAATAAGGGTTTCCCCTTATTTATTTGTCTGAATAATTATTTATCTGCAGCACACATGCCTTTGATGGTCTTAACCACCTAATTTGAAGTTTCTATACAATAAATCCTACTGGTCCATTTTAATGGCTACTTTTGGATTTTACTCACCTTAAGTGTCTATCTGTTCACTTTTTTTGTTCTTTTGTGACCCAAACACATCTTGTGTCCCAAAGAAATTGATTTCTGTGAAAAACTCAATTTTCTAAAAACCTTGTGAAGATGATAAAACTACACTTCATGTAGATTTTCTTTTTAAATAAAAAAACATATTCTAATTGACACTATATATAAAATTCAGGTTGCTTTAGTTATAATACCTGCCAAATAACATAGGTATCTTTTGCAGTAAAGAGAAATGCTAGGTAACGCTCTCTCGCACTCGGGTTATTACGACATGTTTTGAAGCTGTGTATGAACCCCCATCCTGAGAGGACCAGCAACCTAACTGCACAAAAGTATCTCCTGAAATAGCTTATTTCATAAAACTCTTATCTTTTATTTTATGTCTTGGTAACTCAAGGGAGGCTGCCTTAATTGTTTATATAAAAGAAAAAGTGATAGGTTGTAAAGTGCTTTCATGAAATTGTAGACATTAGACAAAAAAATCAGGGTGTGAACAAACCTGTATGTTTTGAACCTCTACCCTATCTCAGGCTCTCTTCTAGAATAAATACTTGGGACATGTCAAAATAACAGCTCTGGGCCTGGACACACTTGAATTTAGATCTCAGTTCTATCACTTTCAAATTGTGTGGTCTGAGGCACAAAATGCCATCTCCTTGTAGCTCCAGTTTTAGTAGTCAGAATAACCTTATAGGGTTGTTCTGAAGAGTTAAAAAGGGATATAAATCATTTATCACTGGAGGACACAGGTTAGAGCCATGTAAGAAATGGTAGCCATTATTACCTTTCTCAATCCTCACAATAACCAGGAAGGTAGTAGTCATTATCACCCTTTGTTGATTAGGAGGAGACTGAAGTTCAGGTAGGCTAAGTAAAGCTCCCAAGCTTGCATCAGTGGTGAGACAGCTGGAACGCATTTTGAATCCAAAGTAAATTCTTTTTGTGTGCTGTTTAGAAACATTCCATATTCAGGGAGCACCCTCCTTTAGATTACTCAAATTTGTGATTATGCCCTATTCAGATGGAAAAGCAGGTGAAACAAACAAGGGTAGGTTCGGTGCTTTCTGTAGTAAGTCCATAAACTGGATATTGATCACCCTGCAACTGTCCCGTAAAGTACTGCAACTATGTTTTAAAGGGCTGATCTCCATATCTTGTCTCTGAACACCTTGTGGACATTTATCTTTGTATCCCTGACACCTAACACAGTGTTTGATATTTAGTAGGTGCTCAAGAAATGTCCACAGGATAAATGAAATTACTGTGACGGCATAGGTATACAGGCCAGGGAAGGTGCTTGTAACATAGAAGGCTATCTATCATAAATCTTGCCTTCTCTCCCTCCAGTTGAGATCTCCCTGCTGAAGAGAAGACTTCTTTCATTGGCCCTGATGGAAACCCTGCCTGCTCATTCTGATGCTGTTGTGATCTCTTATTTTCCATACAAGTGGAAATAAAGGGCCTGCAGGTGGGTTTGAAACAAACTACTTGGAGGTTTTCTTTTCTAAATTCAGAAGTGTGAATCACTAAGTCTAAACTACAGATAAGATAGGCATTTCTATATGTAGAATTTTAGAAACAGATTGTTAGAAAAAGTTGGAGAATCTCTCAACTATAAACTTTAGAGTAAGGGGCCTGGAAATCATGTGCTACAGAATTTAGACACTACTTTGCCTAAATTACCTTTTCTAGCCTTAGGAATATAGACACCTATACTGTCATTGTCCGTATTTACTAGTATACTCCTATGGTTATTTTTCTTCTTTTTTGCATTGCATAGGAGTCCTCAATACAGAGTGGGCTGTTGAATACAGTCTGAAGTAAATGAAAACTAATGTTAAGGAAGGAACATACACTGCAGGAATTAATCTTGATTCTTGAAGTTGTGTTGTGAAAAGGGAATGATTTATATACCTTTCTCTGGCCAGAGCCCCAGAGTATCCCTAAGACAGAACCTGGAGCCCCATGGACTGCTTGACATTACTAGCATCTAGTTATGTTTCAAGCATGTTTCTCTTTGAATAAATAAATATTCAGGACTTAAATTAGACAAGGGATCTAAAAAAGAACTGAGTAAGGTCTATATCATTTTTTATTTTGTCACTGTCACTCAAGGATATACTTGGCTGCAGATATTGCAACAGTTTATTTTAGTATTATAGAAAATATGGATGTAGCAAAGGACTGGGTTGCTCAAACATTTCCTCTCAAAGTGTACTGATTGCCTAACAGAGTGCACTTAGTGCAGGGGATCAGTGACAAAGGAAATTGAAATGCTTTATATTTAGAACATAATATAATTTTTATTTTCTGTGCCATAGCTTGTGTTAACAATATAAAATTAATATAAAATATTTTATCTTATGTTCCCCAAAATCTAAAAATTCAAGTCCCCACAACGATGGGCCATGATTATCCTGGACTGATGCCTTCTTGTGCTCTCTGCTCACCATGACTTCTCCCCAGTTTGAGAAGCATAGGTTTACTGGATGTGTGGAGTTCATTAGGAAATTCAAAGGAACATTCTAAGTGTTTTTAAGAGGCTACATGTTTCCATGGAAGAATGTGTCAAGGTTGATCCTCATGTTTTTAGAAGGGAAGATAAAAATAAATACCTCTCCATCCATTTTATATGTAACATGGAAAGGATAATATTGTCTATTGCAGTTGAGATATTTGTAACTGCATTCCTAATCATTCCTTGAGATTTGCCCTCAACTCAAGACAGACAATTTAAACTACCTGCCTGATATTTCTGATTTACCATCTTATTAGGCACCTTAATCCCCAAGGTATTAGAATGCAACTTGGCTTAACTAGATGTCTGCTTGCTTTTCCTAGACCTGTCAATGTTACTACTGGAAACTCAGGCTCAGACCTGCAGGGTCCTCTTTTTTCTGATCCCCTATTTTCAGTTAAGGACCAAATTCCCCAGATCTGGACTCTACCATGTCCCTTCATTCCTTTCTTTTACTACCACCTCATTTTTCTTGCCTGGACTGGTCACTTCATAATTTGTATCTCAACTTCTCCATTCACCCTACTCCACGCTCTCCTTCCTATTACTGCCATAGTCATCTTTCTGAATTCCAGATCAGGGCAAGTCATTCCTCACTAAAAAACAAACAGAACACAATAGAACAGAACACCTTAGCAGCTTTTAGTAATAAATTAGATAAAAATTCTTCGCTTTGGGTGCAAGCTCTTTACTATATGATTTCTTAATTACTTTCTCTTTTTATCCATAGACCTCATGTTTCAGTGAATTATAATATGCTTCTGGTTTCTTGAGCATTCCATACTTTAGCCTTTAGCCAACTACCATTCATCTCCTTGAATTGTATATCATGTAAATATCCTTGAAGTCCAGTATGGCTGTCTTTGTTTACTCCATAGTCCATTTTCTATACTGGTCTCTGCTCCAAATCAGATATAGAGTTTGATAACTTTTTATTAAAGAAAACTAGACTAATTTCAATTTTATATCATTCTTTCCATAGTAATTTATTGAATATCTACTACTGTGAAAATGAATAAAGGAATCCTCATTCAAAATGGAGTGAGGAATCCATGAAGGGAGAGTTCTCATGCACCACGACTCATCACAGTCTGCATACCCAGCAGAAAGAAGAAAGATTTCCTCTCAGCCTGGCAACAGCAAGCTGCCCAGACCTGCAGTCAATGAGAAGCTGCCACCACTTCAAACTCTTTTTCCTCCATAAAAAGATGCTCTCCCACTCTGTTATCTAGACTTGCTTATTGTTCACCATAGTTTGCATGTCCCAAATTGCAATTCCTTTGCTATTCCCAAATAAACTCATTTGCTGCTCAGTAATCTTTGTTGTTTGATTTTTAAGGTTGACATTACATGGTGTCAGAAGTGGAATCTGAAGAAGATGAACCCCTGAGGAACTAACAACGCCAGGCATGGTGTATGGTACCCACTTCAGCCTCTTGCACTCTCTCTGAGTCATCTTTTTCCTTTTGTTTTGGTAGGCCTCTTGTCAGAGACAAGCCTTCTTTTGGTTGAGCTCTATGATTTTATTCTTGAAGGTATCAGCCTTTTAGTGGCTACCCATTTTTTTGCTGAACCTCTGGTTTTAAAGTATGGAATCTAAATACTTTCCAGAGGGTCCTCTTTCTGGGACCCTGACCAGTTTTGTGTTCAAAACTATGGCTGTTCCTCATGTACATTCTTAACCAAATGGACCAACTTAACCAAAGATAATTTAGAGCTCCAGTGGCCGCTGTGGAGAACTGTTGACCTCACCAAACTTGTTTTTCCACAACCAGATTAGAAGACGACAGCTCTAAAATTAAACAGACTAAATAGGATGCCTATTTTAATTGGTGTGTGGAGTTTTCCAAACATATCCAAGAGTCTAAAATCACATCTTTGCAAAATAAGATTTCTAAGTTAACCAAGAGAAACAAACAATTCAAAGTAGAGACAAGGGCTTCTGAGGTCACCTTTTCCCTTCTCTGTCCTCCTTGTCTCTATCTAGTACCAGCTTCCTCTTTCCTTCCCGTACCACTCCCACATCCTCTATACCTCCTACTTCCTTATCTACCAAACTATGGGTCATAATTAAAGAATTTACTAAACCCAGGGAGAATCCTTAAAATTGTTTATAAATGGATTACCTTCTGAGATTAGTGAATTAAAAAAAACAAAAACACCTTAAAGTATCTTCTAAGGTCTCTTTTTGCATTTATCTATGTGTTTATGAATGTCTATGTATGTACCTATTTCTCAGAAATACATATGTACCTATTTATTATTTATTATGTACATACCTATGTATGTACCTATTTCTCAGAAATAGACACCAACCCAAATGTTTTTCAGGTTCACATGATTTGTAAAAATATTGGGTATAAAAGCTATTTTTAGCTTGTTGGTTCAATTAAAATGTGTGTCCTTGGAGTTCTCACCATTAAATATAAAACTTTTGCTCTACCTAGGTTTACTAAAAGTGCAGTAAGTTCATGTTATTTCTTTTACAAAATTTGTGAGCAAGAAAATAGCTTAGGCTGATGGCTAGTCATCTAATGTCTCATTAAGTTTTTTGGGTAATCTAAACATAATTGTTAAGAACAAGTAAATTAAAGTAAATTTAAGTAGGATAAAAAGGTTTTAAGTAAACTTTTTAGTTTCACTAATACATTTTGGTCACCTGAAACTTTAGTTTTGCTAAAGTTAAAATAAATGATAGATACTCATTGAATACTGCCATTATTTCTAAATAAGATGGAAAATGGAAAAATTACTGAACATAGGTTTATCCAATTTTGGTTTCTTTTTACAGAGAGACAAAAAGATATTTGGGTCTATAAATGAACATGCTTTGTGCCACACTGAAAAGTTGTACTATGAAGAAGCATATGTTTCTAGAAATTTTGAGTTGTATTCATGAAACCACCAACCTACATGCTAATGTAAAAGTTCATAATTGCTTGCTTGCTTAGTTTTCACTAAAAAATAAGGTTTCTAAGGGTTAAGGATTCTAGTTAAGGTTTCTAAGTGTTAACAATTCTAGTTAACATATGTAATTAAAGCTACTAGAAATAATAAGGGAAACAACTCTGTATACAAAGAAAGGAGGGTATGTTTTTTGGTTAGAAAGGTATGAGGAAAAAAAGAAAAAGTATGAGGTGGAGATACATTTTTGTTGAGGGAAATAGAAAGGACAGACTAAGATGGACATAGAAAGTTGTAGAAGGTCTATAAAAATGAAATCTTGGGAAAAATTTTTATGTATGATCAAGCTAGATAAAATTTTTTATAAGGGTTTCAAAAACAAGCTTTAATATTAATAGGGTATTTATGTAAAATTAAACCTTAGTTTTTCTTTGATAAAAGGACAAATTTTTCTTGGAATACTGGTCTGCTTTTAATAACAGATTGTAAAAAGGTTTCCTTTATCTTTAAAGTAATCTGGCTTTTAGGGGTGACTGGGTGGCTCAGTCGGTTGAGCGTCCAACTTCGGCTCAGGTCATGATCTCGCGGTCCGTGAGTTCAAGCCCCGTGTCGGGCTCTGTGCTGACAGCTCAGAGCCTGGAGCCTGTTTCAGATTCTGTGTCTCCCTCTCTCTGACCCTCCCCCGTTCATGCTCTGTCTCTCTCTGTCTCAAAAATAAATAAACGTTAAAAAAATTTTTTTTTTTAAAGTAATCTGGCTTTAAAAAAAAAAGGATTGTTTCGTTAAAATAATTTTATGTATTTGCTGTCTTCATCAAGTCTTTGAGTATGTAAGTTTTTACTCAGAACAATGTGACTTTCTATATTTGCCTTTTAACATCTTCCCTTGTTACCATGGTTAAACGGATAACTAAGTATTGTTTCATAGACTTATGATCCTATTTAACCAAGTGTTTTAAAACCTTTTGATATTTTTGACAAACTTCCCAAAATCCAATTCTAAATAGTCTTTTTGACCTCGAACTAACTTTGAGTTTTCTAAGAGGTCCCTAACACAGATCTCAATACATTTATTCTTTCTCCTTATAAAAAGAGAGAGGTTAAACCGATTAGGCTTATTTGGTATATTAAATTACATGAGAAACATTTTAAAATAAGTGATGATAAACTATCTTAGGTCATGTGATGCAGGTGAATGTGATTAATATAAGTATTATAGAAATTATACGAAATTTCTGAAAATCTGGTATCTTGGTATAATGTTATCAGTCATAATTCCAGTTATTATCTTAAAATCTTATACAGAAAACCAAATTTTCTCGTCAATTCCATTATAATGAACTTGCATCAGATCTTTAATAATGGGCATTTTAAGTCTTTTGTCATTTTCAGGGAGTTACAGTTTTACTCTAATGCTTTTACAAAAGTGAACCTACAGAAGTGATTTATCTTCAAAGAGACTCAGAGCTCAGAAAAAGTGCAGGTTTCTGATAACTTTGAGATCATAAAATTGAACTGGGTACAAATTTCCAGAACTAATGAAAAAACTGGATTCAAGCGGAACAATAACAACATGAGAGAATGAACTGAGGAGGATGATTATAATTTTTATGACTTCTAGTTTTGACACATTGTTGGTCCTTTACTGTTTTGTTTTCAACATTAAAAGGACACCTTCTTCTTTTTAAAATTACCTATGACATAGAGCAATTTGATAAAATATAACTTGGTAAACAAAGACGTATCTACTTTTTCTCCCTACCTGGTCCCTTCAGAATTTGGATCACATGGCAATGCAGTTAGTTATTTGCATAAATTCAATGAGAATCTGTTCTCCTTGTAATAACAATTGGAAATATTGGCTATTTTACCAAGACTCTGATTGTATTATTTTGAGAGAGATGTACATAGTCTCAGATTTGACAGGACAGTTTTTAAGAAACAAAGGCTGACTTTATGGAGCCAATAAAGCTCCTCAGAAAAATCACCCTGGCACCTTGCTTACAAGGTTCTAGCAAAGCAGTCTTAAAAAGATCTTATAGGGTCAATCGCTATTCTTGCTACGCTTGTGGAAATAGGCCAAATGTAATGCAAACAAATTAGTTTTGCTGTGATTATCTTTGGTAAGAAAAAAAAAAGGGTAAGTATAGAAAGAAAAATTATGTTTGCACTTTTGTCTATATTAGATTCTAATCCTGTTAATAAACTGTTCTAGATGCTAAATTCTGGTTTTCTCAAATATCTGGCTATGACTCTAACATGTCTGATTTTTTTTTTCCCATGCTTCTGATTTGGAATGAATAAGAACAAAGACTGCCCTTTATCCTCCTTGAAAGGAACTATCACAGGTCCTCCTCATTACCCAAATGATAGCCAGACTTCAGGGGCTCAATAATGGGGTATACATACACAGCTAAACATCTTGTCCTGTACAAACCCTGGAGATTTGCAAGAGAAGCAGCTGACATCAAAGCAGACTGCTTCCACTCAAGACCCTGGATCAAGACTTCATACTTTAAACATAGTCTTTCTTTTTCCCCTGGCATTGGCCTGGAAAAATAAAATCTCCACCTATATCTCCCAGGCCATTGCTAAGGGGAGCAAACTCTGGAATTTAGAACAATTTTTTTTTTTTAAGGCTAAGATCTTGGCCAAAGGGAGAGATGTGAAAATAAACAAAGGAATGGGGTTGGAATTCCTGAGTGGGGAGCTCTCTCATATACTACCAGTAGTTACAACTTGTGTGTTTCAACAGAAGGAATATTTCCCCTGGGCCCAGCAGCAGCAAGCTGTCCTTTCCTGCAGCCAGTGTGAAGGTGCCACCCCTTGGAACTCTCTTATTTTCCTCTAGTGAACTGTTGTTCAAAACAGTACCTCCCAACTTCTTTTCTCCTCTCCAGGCTTGCATGTCCTGAATTGCAATTCCCAAATAAACTTGCGTGCTGCTTGATAACCTTTGTTGTTTAATTTTTAAGTTTGACACTATATACCAGATCTCTGCTTGGAGCTGGGAATGCAAATCCAATAAAGGGTTTGGTCACAGAACAAAGGAGTATCACTACAGTATTCTCTGTATCCTTTCCTGAAAGTAAGAATGGATGTTAAACCATTTTGGCTAGTCAACACTTTGCTCTATTTATTAAAAAAAATACAGTGTACAGTGTTGTCTTGGAGACTGGCAACATGAAAGGGCTTTTCTCCAGGTATAACACTTACCAGGCAATGATTTATGAGTTAAGAGAATATTGTTATTGTGTATAGACTCTGCGGAGTGTATGAGGCCTAAAGGGAAGATATTTTCAGGAGCCTAGGAGGCAAATCTGCTTGCCAGTGACAAAAATGCCTAAGTGGGCCACTGTGTGGGAAGGGAAGGCTTATGGGGTGGGAGTTGGGGGACTATCAAGTAGTTTGATATAAACAAAATTTATCAAGCCTGAATTAAAAGGGAGGGAGGCAAGTGAGGTTCTTCATCTAGGACCATCCACAAAGTACAAATATATCATACTAAAATATATCAGCATTTAAATCCAGGAGTAATTTTTCTGAACACCATTTCTGAGATAACTGCCACATAACTGTAATTGCACATAGACTAAGGGGAGTGGCACTAAAAGGTTTGCAAAGAAAATGTACTATCTCAAAATGCCCCCACCCCACCCTCAAATTTTACACTTCTCACAATCATGCAATAACTACAGCAATTGAAGAGCTATCTAGGGTTGTTGTGTTGCAACATCCTTCCATTTTCAGCAAATGTTTTGATAATACCATGGCTATACATTGAGATACTAAGCAGCAGGAAAAAAGCATCAGCTTAAGGAATCGTCTACCAGTTGCCACAGAGAATCTATGAAAAAGGAATAGGTTTTCTAATGCTCCAAGTGACACAATATAATTAGATTTCTTTTCAGAGCTTGTGATTACATAGCTTTGGTTGGTTGCACTGAGGCCTAATTGTAGATCTAGGTTTTTACTATATTTTGTCACTGATGCCTTGTGGGTTAATTTCCATCTCCTTTCCTTTGTACTAACATAACTTCGTGCTTTAAGGACAAAAAATATATACACAATGATCTTCAATTTTGGGTTAACTAAAGAAAAAGGGGAAAAAATGTCCCTTAAAAGGCAGTAAGAAATCTAAAACTGAAGATTGCTGAATGTTTTTTTCTTTGTAGCCTGAAACAAGATATAATGACGTTTATTATCCCATGCCAGGCTGCTACAACTGAGACACATCAGTAGGAAATTTGGCATATAGTCATTGAAGCCAGGTTATCATTACTTTGTTTCTTGAACTCTAAAAATTTCCTAAAAAAGACCAATTCTTTAAGGACTCTATTCAAGGTAAAACCAGAGCCTGTTTACCATTGTAGTAAATACAAACTGCTAAGTCTCACTTTTGATACCTGATTTATTATTGCTGAGCTACAACATTCATCTCCATCAACAAAATGATTTAGGAGTCCCCATGTTCCGAGAGGTTTCCATAATTTTAGGAATACCAGCTAAGAGTATCGAGTTCTATGTAAGCATCAACACAGTACAAATATGCTGGAGAAATTTATAATGTATTATATCCAATTATGTCAGCAGGCTATGAATCATATCTAATTATCAAGATGCATAAGTGCCTTTTATGTGACGCTCAAACATCATTAATTTTGTGCTTAGCATAAGCTGCTCAAATGGTATGATTTCGGTAATTTCTAGCATCGATATTACAACATCAATATAAATTCAATGCAAATTGGAAAATGAACATCTTCATCTTGTTTATATCTGCAAAAAGGCATTTACTGAACATAGGAGCACACTGAACCAACACTTGCTATTGAAAAAAAGAATCTGGAATGTAGCGCAGAGAACCTGAATAAGAGGAATCAGTACACAAGGCAAGTCCCAGAGAAAGCCTAGCTAACCAGCCAAAGCATTCTTACAGGCTCTCTTCAGGTAGTCACTGAGGTGAAACCAATGTAACTGTTGTAAATATGAAAAACGAAGAAACCAACATTCTTACCTCACAACAAACTGAATTGATCTAATTAAATCCTCTCCATAAATTGCCCATTTATCTTAGTATTTATAAAATGGATTCCATGTCTGGAAAATCTCAGTTTAGCATACATCTAAGGCAATTAGAAGTTAAAATTTTTTTCTACTAGTTTTACAATATGGATTTTAATTAAAAATGTTTGACTTCTCATTTAATTTTTAAAGAGTAGAGCCCCTACAGAGTGCAGAACAATATGTTGAGTTGCATGTCAATTTTGAATCAAAGCAATTAAAATTATTTAAAAATCCATAGAAACTTACCTCAAAGTCAAGGTCTGAATATCGTGATTTTCTTCTCTGTTAGATTTTTTAAAAAGAAGAAAAACCAACATAAAGTTATGTTTAGTCATTCAAATAAGATGAAAATTATTATTTTCAATAAAATATATTGTTACCTTTGTATTACAAGTATTTCCTTCACATAAGAATGTGGGAATTTTTATGATTTCAAATTCTTTCATCCATATGATTTCATTTTTACTTTGAACTTCCATTAAAATTGAAGAATATAAAAATACAGAATATTTCTCATCCTGATCTCTTAACTTTTTCAGCAAGGAGAATTTTTTTAAATGTGAATTCTCACAAAATTTTCAATCTTAAAGCAGACTTGAGGTCTGTAACAGCAAAACTATAATTTTTATTTTAGAGACACAAAGGAGTAAAATCTATATAGGAAAACATCATATACATCTCTCAAGACTTCCCACCAGCCTATCTCAGTCTTCATTTCTATCAAACTCTCTCTGGCCTTCTGACTCCCAAAGTTCTGTATGTCTCACCCACAATTTTTTTTGGTATTTGATGGTTCTCCATGATAAGAAAGTCCTAACTGCTAGTTCTTAGGAACTGACGTATTTATTATAATTTAGTAAAAAAAAAAAAAAAAATAGCCCACACCCCAGTGATATACAAGTGTAGATGTCCATTATCTCAGTGTTCCTCTATGCCTCTGACTCTGTCAAACAGTTCCTGAATCTAGTTATAGATCAATATGTATTAATAAAATAAGACAGTAGGCCTGATAAAATCAGGAAACATTACTTAAATGAAATTAATGTGATTCTATGAATATTAGTGTAAGGAAGGTATGCTTAGCATGTGCCAAGAGGGATTTAGTATAGAAGGAGATATCTGGTAAATATAGAAAGGGTCCTCAAAATATTTAGAGAACAAAACAAGTTTCCAATATGAGGTTTTTTTAAGTTTATTTATTTTGAGAGAAGAGTGAGGGGGGAGGGGCAGAGGGAAAGGGAGAAGAGAATCCCAAGCAGGCACCACACTGCCAGCACGGAGCCCCGTGTGGGGCTCAAACTCACGAACCGTGTGATTATGATGTGAACTGAAACCAAGAGTCAGATGCTTAACTGACTAAGCCACCCATACACTCCAGAGTTTTGTTTGTACTATGAATTTTTATTTTTTGATGAACTGGGGACAAAAAAATAAATATTAACAATAAGCAGTTGAATATGTAAACCTTTAGGCAAATGTCTTTTATATTTTTCTCTTCTGCTATCCCAATACCTATCTTAAGTTCAATAACCTAACAGGGAACCCTAACCATATAGTTGAGAGATTCTTGTAACTGCTAAATAGTAGAGACAGGCACTAATGTAGTTTATTGACAAATATGCCCACATTTCTACAGCTAGAGTTACAATGTAACATAGAACCAGAACCTCCCTATATAACCACCTCCCCAAAGCGTGCTTCACTAGACAAGAAGATATACTAAAATAAAGATTTTGTTAAAAAGTTGAAAAACTTTGAAATTATTTGATTAGAGTGGAGTTGGATCGTGGAATCCAGTCTTCAAGTATGATCAAAGAGAGCATTGAGAAGAGGATTGCTTTATTAAAATTTTTTTAATGTTTGTTCATTTTTGAGAGACAGCGACAGAGTGTGACTGGGGGTGGGGCAGAGAGAGAGGGAGGCACAGGAACTGAAGCAGGCTCCAGGCTCTGAGCTATCAGCACAGAGCCCGATGAGGGGCTCCAACCCACGAACCATGAGATCATTACCTGAGCCACCTAGGTACCCCTGAAGACACTGCTTTATTAAATGAAGGCTGCATGTTGATGTATGTCACTTCAGTTCTTGTCTCTAGTGTCACTGTGGCCTAGCCCTGGTGACATACTGCAAGGAGAAAAGTGTGTAGGAAGGCATTAACCCAGGCCTCCTTTGCCATCTCCCACCACTATTGTTATCTGTGTTGTAAAAAAAATCAGGCTCCAACGTAGCGCGTTGCACTTTGCTGCAATATCTATTCTACATGTCAGTGTTTCCATTCTGCTCTTGAATGCTTCGCTTTGTTGGCACTGTGACTCTGCAGGACGTTTTTGTAAGTACATGTTAAGCAAGATTCTTTCATTCATGCAGCAACATGCAAGCATGGAAACAGTTTTAAACAGCTAGAACATTTGTCATGAGCTTTGAGTTCCATTTGGAAATTAGTGAGATCTTATAAGTTTCAGCTAGCTAGCAGAATAAGAAAAGGCCTTTCTACTGCTGGCGTTGTCTCTTTGCCAAAGGTTGCAACAGCAGTATGTTGTGTTGTTGCTGAATGCAAAGCTGTGTAGCCTAAGGACCGGACATGCTGATGGACACATGTCACATATTTTAGGAACAAGAACAAAAGACGGGAACCTAGAAGACCACCAGAAATAGATTCTGCTTCCGACAGATGTCACCTATGCACCTATGTTGACATGAAATATGAAAAAAGAAAATGAATATATTCCTACGAATAGATTTCTCTCTCTTCTAATTTTATTAAAATTAAATTCTAACATAAAGGTAGAGCAGAACTAGCAGCCTCAAAGGATTAGGCTAAAAAATAAATGAAGCAAACAGATTTTAATCAAAACAGCCTAAAGATGGTGGGGGTGGGGGGTGAGCAGTGAAGACTTAAAAATTAGAGAATGGGAAAAATGCGGTAGATTTTCAGAGCCCAAGGGAAGTTAAAATTTGTGACATCTAATTCATATCCCCACAAACTGACCAAGTGTTCCAACCTTTTATAGTTTATAAAGTGCTTTCACATTTGAACATGGTAACTGCCCTGTGGTATGGTCAGGAAAGTATTTTTTTATATCTATTCTATGAATTAGGAAAACTGAGTCCCAGAGTAGTTAAAATGACTTGCTCACTTCACCTGGTTAGTAAGCAAATGAGCTGGGATTCACACTCAGGTCTTCTGACTCCAACCCCTGCATTTTGTCCACTGTCTCTCACTACTTGTTCAGTGGTAAGGGTGGTAATATTTTATAGCCAGGATGCCTGATATAGTTTGCTGATTGTTACTAGAATTCAGCAAGAATAACATTTGAGGACCCAGTCAATCCAAGGCTGACAGCAGTGGGACAGAGATGCTTTCCAGCCATAAAGTAAGGTCAAGCAGAGTAACTTTTGTCAATTATATTTTAAAAGAGAAAAAGCATCAATATGATACTTATTTGAGAAAAGAGCTAATGGCATTATAATTTGTGATGATTACAGTAACTTAAAGACCATTGTAATACTTCATGACCAATGATACAGTCACAAACAGTAGCCAACCTCCACTTCCATGATGTGTCTCCCAATGCAAAATCCAGTTTATTTTGAGGTATCTGGTACTGAGAAATTGTGGTATAATGCAAGAACCAGAGTGTTGAATTCTGTTACCCTTGGTATACAGGCAGTATATTGGAAAGTATTTCAAAGCACTGGTTTGTAGAAACTGTGACGGACTTACATGTTTATTCAAATGTCCCTCTGAGCTTGCTGGGAAGTTATTGTAATGTATGAAAGTGGTTACAAATAGTGGTTATATTTTTAAAAAATGAGAATCAATAAAAGTGATCAGGTCATGATAATTTTTTTCTGATTAAGTTGACAACTGCAGAATTGGTACATATAAGTTTAAAATAAGCCAGGGAGGGGGCGCCTGAGCGGCTCAGTCACTTAAGCATCTGACTTGGGCTCAAGTCATGATCTCATGGTTTGTGAGTTTGAGCCCTGCATCAGGCTCTGTGCTGACAGCTCAGACTGGAGCCTGCTTCAGATTCTGTGTCTTTCTCTCTCTCTGCCCCTCTCCTGCTCACATTCTGTCTTTCTCTCTCTCTCTCTCAAACATAAATAAATGCTAAAAAAAAAAAATAAGCCAGGTTGGTACTAAAATATTTTATGAAGATATAAATCCCTCTGTCTCTAGATCCCCAACTTCTCAAATAACTTGATACAAATAATCCTTTTTGTCACAGTAGGTGATAAAAAAAATCTCTTCAGTTCTTCTATGTGGTTTCCTTTTCCTAATTTTCCACTTAGAACTCATCCTAACTTGTATTCTGTCCTCAACACTCCATTAAAATTCTTCTTGTCAAGGTCTCTGATGAGCTCCATCTGGTCAATTTCCAAGGTCAACCTTCTGTCCTTATCTTGCTGGACTCTCAGAAGCTTTTGAAATTTAATCATTTCCTCATTAAAACACATCATTTTAGCTTTTCCTCCCCCCCACCCCACCCCCCGCCTTCCCTCGCCTTGTTTGCTGTGGCTCATTCTCAAGTGTTCTTTGCTGGCTCTTCCTTATCACCCTGCCTTCTAAGTGTTGAGTTCCTGAGTTCTCTTTTTTCTCATCTTCTCTCCTCGATAGTAGCATTCATTCCATGCTGGCAAATTCCATCCTTTAAGTTCCAAACACCCCTTTCCTCTTCATGTCTGTCCAATCACAGAAAATGTCAGCTATCTAGCTGGTCAAGTCAGAGACTTAGGAGTCATGCTTTGTTCCCCACATCTCTCATCCTGCACATCACATCCACCAGCAAGTGCTATCTATTCCACCTCTGAATTCTCTCGATCTACCTACTCTTCTCCATCTTCACTTTCACCTCTATAGTCAAAGACATTCTCCTCTCCTGTCTGGGTAACTTCAGTACCTCCCTAACTGTCCTCAGGCTTTCTGCTGTACTCCCTCTCCTAATATTACTGGATCCTAATTCTCTTTCCCAAATCATCAAAGGGATGGATGGATGGATGGAGAAACGATCATGACAATCTTTCACTCAACAGTTTTTGCTTGCTTCCGTTGTTTATACAAGGCTCTGCAAAATCTGGTTTCTTTTTCCTATGCCAGCGACATCTTATGGAGCTCACCCCTTGTTCTGCAGGTCTTCTAATCCTGTGAAAGTATCCCAAGCTCTTTCCTATCTCAGGACCCCTGCACTGCAGCTTGTTTTGCCTGAACCATCTCCTCACCCTCCAGATCCACATAGGCCACGCTCCTTCTTAGCTTCACCCTACATAACCCTTCAGAAAGCTCAGGCCACTTTATCAAAAGAAGTCTCTCCCTCACATTCCATGGTTCTTCCCCAGCCCAGCACACTCTTTTAGAGTATCCATTTATTAACAGTTAGTTATCTATTCCATAGGGTATATTTACCACAGGGAAATTTACCACATCTGCCTTGATCACTTTTATGTCTGCAGCATCTACAAAAGGGCCTGGCACAATAATTCACAAAATTATGGATGAATAATTGAAGGAGGTACACTATGGCAGCTAAACAAGTCCAAAATAATTGGACTTGTTTCTTATTTTTGTTTTGTTGTTGTTTTTCTCATTCTTTGGGAGAATTTAGATAAGCAGGCAGACTACACAAAGAAAACCATTATGAATGGATTAATTGACAGCCAAAAGGATCAAGACAATTTAGGGGAATGCAGGCTTATCACTAATAGAAGGGAAAAAATTTCAGGATGATTTAAGAGTAAGAAAATGCACAAGAGTATGAGGCTACACAGAGGAATACTTAGCAAGTATATGCATTAAGGCATCTCTTCATATCTAAATCCTCTAGAATGATGAATAATTTCTCAAAGGGAATAATTCATTGTTTGTGTCATTTCAAATTAAACTGGACAAAACACTAGAAAATTCACTGCAAGGGATAAATTGCACTGACTAATAAATGGCAATACGACTGCCATTAAAACTTTTATTGCAGAGCGAGCAATGGACACATTCAAGGAGAAAGCTTCGATACCAAATCCATTGAAAACATCTGTGAAAAAAATTGAGGATAATAAATATCGAAAAATGACATATTTCAGCCAGTTTGTTTGTATGTGTGCATAAACAAAATTCCCTAATAGAGGAGCAAAAATAAAACACTAAAGAAAGGCAAGGCGCCCTTTCACCACAGCTATGTGAGAAAAAAATGTAAAAAAGAAAACGTAGCTTTTGTACAATGGTCAGTTTTGTAATGGTTTCTGCTAGTGACAGTCTCCCAGCTCCCAAGTAAGGCCATAATATTTTGTCTAAAATCCTAAATATCGATTTAGCACAGCATTCAAGCTTCTTCATAGAAATTCAAGATATAATGGTAATGATATAATAATAACACAACCTTACATCTGAAGTGCTTACAATTTTCAAAGGTTTTTCACATCCATTATCTAATTTGATCCACACAGTAGCTCTAAGGGAGGCAACTGTAATGTGACATTATAGCCAAAATGTTTTACCTTTAAAAACCATTATAGTGAAAGCTCTACAATTCATGTCCAGAGGAAAACTGGAGTATAAAAATTTAGCCTAGAATGGTGTCCCTTCGTACCCATTTATAAATTGAGAGGGATTTTCAGATATATAGTTAAGTTCACACCAACATGGTCAGAAAAGTTCGAGTAGCAAACTTTCTACTTTTGATAAAACCATTTCATAATCTACTACCTAACTCTGATTAGTCATTAAAAGTTTCTTCATGAATAAGAAAAACCAAGGCAAAGTCTGTCAGGAGAATGAGAGGGACCACTTAATGTATTTACATCTGAGCAAATTGTTCCATAAGAATTCAAGTGATGGTGGAGCTGAGAAGCCACATACAGGATCATGAAGTAACCCAGAGATTAGCAGAAGAGACTATCCCCTAAGGCTGGACAAAGGGAGATGACCTTGTGACCTAAGCCGGGGGCTGAGGCACCTGGAAGAAGCTGGAAGCCTTAGGGAACAGCAGCTAAATAGACACAAGGTGCTGCTTAAAGCAGAAAAAGTGAGGGAGAAATATACTGGATTTCTCTCTTCTGCCCACCTCCAATCTCTCCCCAGTGCTTCTTAGTGGCCAATCTTCTCTGTCAGCCAGAGGCACAGGAATCGGCATCAACTCTTAGTGATGCAGGGGACCATGTGCCAAATAAGCCCAGGACATGCTTAGAAACTGGGAAATTTTTTGAGTGAGGAAATGTTTCCGTTTTAAATCTAACAGCTATAGGCTGTGGAATAAATACCCCTGTTCCAAAGATTCAAAGCAAATACTGACCTGTATTCTTACAATGGTATCTCTAGATTTTTTTCAAAACAAAACAAACAAAAAAAAATAGAACTGCAATCCAAAATTTAAACTATGTTTCATAGTCCTCAAAATGGCTTGAGAACTAGGATACCTCCATTTTCCCCCCACCTGCTCCATAGCACCTAGTGGTTATTTGCTTTATGTACACACCAAATATCAACACATTGTTTTCTCAGTTATTGAAGGTGAATGACTTAAGTGCTAATGACAATTTTATTCTTCTTAACCTTAAAGCACTTTGAGGACATGGAGGTCTGGAGCCATTGTGAGGATTTCTACCGTAAGAAAATTGTAATTACCCCATCATTGTGGAAACTAAATCTTTTAGAAACTAAAATGTTCAGAATTGCTTATATAGTTTAGAAGATGGAAGACCACACATTGAAAGAAAAAGAAGGTAATACTAGGCAGTAGAAAAGGAAAGTTCATGCATTTATCAAATTTTTTTATACCCAATAAATAATTGGGGGTTAGCTAAACAAAGTCCCCTGGAGGCTGGAACCTTTTCTGCTAGCACTGCCTTCAGGGCTGGGGAGCCTCCCTCTTTCTTTGTTGCCTCCTGCTTATTTGAGTAAACATTTCCACACACACACACACCCACTCCTTGGCTTTCTTTTCCTCTCCTTCAAATCTTGTTTTTCCTTTGCCTTCTCTTTTTCTTATGAATATCACATCCTGTGCTACAACTGACAGCTTTTACCTTCTCTTTTTCCCACTCCACCCCACTTCTCACCATGGCAATTTGTGAATACCCACCCCTCTGGAGGAAACTTCCCGAATTAATATGAACATCATTTTTATTATATCCTTGGAAGGATCCTGATGCACCTGGCCATCTTCTGCTGATCCAGCTTCCCAAGCTGGATGTTCCTGTGGCTGCCATCTTCCTTCTCACGCAGAGGGGGAGACGACTCAAGTTGAACTATTGACCCCCTCTTTATGTAGATACTCCAGTCACCTTTTGGCTTTTTCTCTAATGTCAGGATATCATCTCCCCCACTAGTTGTCCCTACAGATACAGTCCAGCAGAACTGATAACTCGACCTGACATTGCATCACTCTGCTAATAAGGAAAGCACCACTGACTTTATCTGCATGGCCCACAGTCCTGTCTCCAAAATTTGCTAGTTCTGTATACCTATACTTTATCCATTTCATGTCTTTATTCACCATAAGACCATGTGTCTGTTAAGGGTTAAAACTAACTTTAAAGTTGCTCTCCTGCTAATGTCCAGACACATTACTGTCTCTTTTAGACAGCATAAAATTGATCAGGACAGAAAGATTCTTTTCCTAGATGTGCTATGCACTTGCTCTGTAACCTTGAATAAATGACTTTACTTCAAGGATTATAACAACTTATCCATTGCACAGAGGTGTTGTGAAGATTAATTAATTCATGTTTTTAAGGTGATTTGAGGATCTACTAATGAAAGATGCTATATAAATGCTAATTTTTATTATTCATTCCCACATCTATATATTCTCTTTCAGCTGTCTCCTAAAATGGTCACCCATAAGCAATTACTATTAAATTCTCTTAAAGAATGAAAATGAGGACCTGAATTTTCATTCTGAATCCTGCATTTTCTTCCTTTTCAAGATGTAAGCCTTGTGATCTCTAAGTCATTTAAATGTAGATCTTTTGGCTGAATCGCAGTTATATATGATGCTTATAGTTAGTAATAAGGATATGGAGATTTGGAAAAATTACAAACCGAACAAAGCAGCACTTGGAAATTCAGTCTATTGTTCAAGCACACACAACCTGTACAATCTCAAACCTGGAAGGGTTTTTAGGCTTTAGATGTAAAGCATTTTTATAATAAGCAAAATATTTTAATATAATTCCATTCTAACCCCTGTAGCACAATTTAAAGAGCCATTCCATATAGAAGACTCCATACGATCATTATGATTTTCAAGTAGTACATCAGAATTATGATTACTTAGGATGTTATATTATTATATGCACACTCACAGAAAATTGTTTTGAAACTTTTGTGATTTTATATAAACATTATGTAGCTTGTGCTTATGTAGTCATTACTGTAGTAATGCTAGTCTCTGGGATACCAGTTAGACACAGAGAAATAGTAGCTATTCTGTTAATTGAGAAAGATGGAACACTTTTGTCTAGTGGGAGCTCCTGCCACTCTAGATTTAATTTGGCCTCACTGTCCCTATTCTTTTGGTTCTAAGGGATGGTTCTTCTCAGAAACCCCATTGTATTTAAGGTTGATCTAGAATCTAGGGATTTATTCTGATCCCATTCACTTTCCCATTTTAGTCTAGAAGTTCCTTGGTCCAGTTGGGGAAAAAAAATCTCAAAATCATACCACTCACCAAGTTACTCTAGCCTTACAGGATCTCTCTTCATGTTGATGTAGTAGAAGGAATGGCTTTGTGAGGAGTAGGGATGTATAATTGTCTCTGGGCACTTTTGAACACTAGAACATACAGTGATCATCATATATCTGATGGAAAGGGGAAGCAACCAGTTCTAGTATCTTTCTCTAACTAGTGTCTTATGAAATGATCTAGAATATTAAAACAATTGGCAAGACATACAAAAGAATGCATGTATTGCATTATATGTTGAACATATGTAATAGATCAGCATTGTATACTGAACATATGTAATAGAATACATGTAGTTTACAGCAAAATTTCAAGATACAAGATATAAAAGTCACTTATAAAACAGTGATATGATGCATGTCACAAAAAAGCAAGACACATTCCTTAGATCTTACTTGATTAACTGATATAAATTATGAATGATACTGCTAACAGTTGACTACTCTGTACTTCACTTTATGAGCAAAAAAGAAGCTGAGGGGAATATGCTTTTTTTTATAAAAGCCATGTGGTTGGACCTGAGAGTCCTGACTCTTAACCTGATCAATGTACATCCCTCCTGAGAGTTCACAATTTAAGATGAAAAGTTTTAGTGGTCATCATTATGCAGGAGCTAAGATCACAACATTTACTCTGAAAGATATTGACCTAACATAATAATAGAGTTTATAATTAGTGTAATGGAAGACCCCACAGAAACATTCCAATTTTGGTATTTCTAATGGATGCTCTTATACAGAAAACCCAGATTTTGGTTTGAGTTTGTAATGCCATCCAGGAACTACTTCAACCACCAGAAGGATCTCCAGTACCTGACAAACATCAGGAGGATCTTCTATTTTTTCTATTGAGTGCTCTACTTGGTTCCCATTCTGAAAGAATTATGACTGATAGTTATCCTTTTAATTATAGAGGACTCCTCTTAAAAAATTTTTCTTACATTTATTTATTTTTTGAGAGACATAGAGAGACAGAGCACAAGTTGGGGAGGGGCAAAGAAAGAAGGAGACACAGAATCTGAAGCAGGCTCCAGGCTCCGAGCTGTCAGCCCAGAGCCCAACACGGGGCTCAAACTCACAAACCGTGAGATCATGACTTGAGGTGAAGTTGGACGCTTAACCAAGTGAGCCACCCAGGTGCCCCTAGAGGACTCCTTTTTTAAAACGTGATCTTGAGAAAGGGCATTCTGATGTACTACTGGAAAAAAAAATATCTAGAATCTTAATCCCAACATGCCTAAAATATTTGTGTGATACATAACTGTAAGAGGTAATGTGACTCTTTTCATGTGACTCAATCCAGTGTCACATGAATCAATTTATCAAATATCAACTGTTTAAAATATCAAGGAAAGGTTTATTCTGTTGCTTACCTCTAATGAACTCATTGATATCGTTGACCCAGTTTCACTTCTTGATAGTCCTGCATTATCATCCAACTCAGAGGCCATGAAATTCTTCACAGCTGTGCGAGGCTCAAAGGGCAAATTCTGCATATGTTCCTGGGGTGCAAGGTGTTGATCTAAGTTCATATTGAACTGGTCCATTACAGGGGGATTCATGTTGAATTCAGGATTCACTTTGTAGTGCAATAACCTTTCATGTGGCAAGGTTTCCATACCAATATTCATTTTGCTTTCCTCTTTCATTGATGGCTGGGTATTTACAGAACTTCTGGGCATCACAATATAGTCACTTTCCATCATTCTTTCTTGAGGATGGACTATATCCATTTCAGCTCCTCTCAAATTGTCATCCGTACATAAGTACACAGTTCTTCGCAATTCACTGTTCTCTTTTTTCAAACACTGATTGCCCAGCTCATTCATACTCATGGGCATGTGCATACCCGTGGGTTGCTGGATAATGACTTTGGAAATGACGTTTCCAGGCAGTGTTGAATAGCTTAGCCCTTCAGGGTTTGTTCCCTTTTCTTCTTCATCATCATTTAGAGAAATCCTAGAGAGTGTTCCTGTTATTGTTGCTGCTCGGCAAGGACCAATATCCTTGTGAAGAACTATAAGTTAGGATATAAAAATTCAGAAAAGACAATGTGTTTTTATTTTTTCACTGCTGTATTTTGCTATCTCTCTACTAATTTCCTTAGTAAATGAAAAAACAATATTTAAAAAACTGTGTATCTATTGTTTGTAGATGGTCCAGATTACTCAATCACTCTTCATTGATTCTGATAGGTAGTCCATAACTAAAACACATCGGAAAGTTGATTAATGGACTTTCAAAAATCTCAGTACCCTATTCTTACACAACTCTGCATAGCTTTTCAGGGAAAAGGCAGATTACCATGGAAGTTTCTCCATCAATCTACTGAAAAGAGTTTTATGAAATTATGGATATGTTCACATGAATTTGACTTTTTCTCAAGGCTTTTCCCCTAAAGAATTCTGCAAGTTCTATTCATTAAAATACTTCTCGAGAGCGGTAATCAATGAGAATTTCATCCTACTGCATCAAAAATTCCTCTAAAATTATGCATGTTGAAAATTAATGAGCATTTATCTATGAAGTCCATATGGTCAAGGTAGATACAGAGTTCAAAAGTATTTATCATCTTCAGTTCCATGTGGGAAAAAAAGAATTCCTTTACAAGATCAATCCATATGCTCGAATGCCCTTGAGGGGGTATTAAAATTGCCACTGACTTTAAGCAGGAAACACTGTATGAGTCTCTGACAACTCTATTCAATTTTAAGCTTGAAAAATAATGACTTAGAAAAATTAAAAATGCATGCTAACTTGTACTAAGAGAGGGGAAAAATGAAACCAAACCAAGCCAAAATAAACCAACAAAAGGTTCAGAATTTCTGACTGAAATATATTTTAGTTTTTTTCTTTTGTTTCTATATGAGAAGAAAGTCATATATTATGAGTAATAGTAGCAGAATGACTTGAAGCACCCTTAGTTGTAAACAACTGTCAGTTTTGAGGTAGGAAAGAATGAAATTCTAAAAAAATATTCTTGGTAATTTTAGCATTGAAAGCACACAGAACACAAATGCTGTTCTATGTACAAAGCAGAGCAATTGTCAATGAAAAGGTCATTAGGCATAGATAACTATAAAATATTTGGTTTATTGTTTCCTCATGAAAAGTTTCAGATATACTGAATTTTACCCTTTGTTATCCAATTTTCAAATAGCATCATAATTATGCATTAAAGCAGAGGTTGAAAAACACATCATGAATGTCTTTCCCCACTATAAAGAAGCCTTCAAAATTACTGCAAAATATGCATCATTCAAAAAAAAGCATCATTCATGTAATCTCTTTTATCTTTTGAGATACTGTATATAATTATTGTATTAGGTCTCTGTTTCAGACACTAAAAATCAAGTTAAACTTACATCTATATATTTTTTTAATGTTTTTTTTTTGAAGGAGAGAGAGAGAGAGAGAGAGAGAGAGAGAGAGAGAAACAGAGCATGAGCGGGGGAGGAGCAGACAGAGAGGGAGACACAGAATTCGAAGCAGGCTCCCGGCTCTGTGCTGTCAGTACTGAGCCCGATGCGAGGCTCGAACTCATGAACAGGGAGATCATGACCTGAGCCAAAGTCAGACGCTCAACTGATCGAGCCACCCAGGTGCCCCTATATATTTTTTATTAATCCACAATTTGGTTGTAACTTTTTGTATTTATTATATAAAAAGGTAGAATCATTTAGTTTTGAAAAGTTATTTCTAAACCTCTTAATAGATCAGTGATAAACTGGTTGCTAGGAACAATTTGCATAAAAACATTAATGGGCAAAGTATGTTAAATTAATAGAGTTAATGACATTCTAAATAAAATACTTTTTAAAAAATCTCTAAATTTTTAATCTTAACTATATGTAAAAATTAATCCAAAATTTATAGAAATACAATTTAAAGGCAGTTACAGGCACATGTCTTTTGACATTAAGGACATACAGATAATTTTATACTTTTATGAACATATTGTAAACTATAAGTGAAACTTTGGTACTGAATACTGATTTTATGATCTGTATTTGTACAAGCTACATTTAGTTTTGTATCAGTTAATACCATTTGTAGTTCTACTCACAACATTTTTATCAAATGACACAGCTATCTTTACTGAAAAATTATATATCTTAAATATTTGGGGAAAGATAATTCTTCTTATGAAATAGTGTCTACTCGATATGAAAGATAGGTCTTCCTCTTAGACTTACTTAAAATAGATATCCAAATTTTGGATAAACATAAACAAATGCATGCCACCTACACATACAGACATGATGTTGAAGGGATAGGACTTTGACGAGAAATTAACTAAGTTGTGAAAGGCAAAACCCAAACACGGCACAACAAAACAAAAAGCACCTAAATATTTTGCATTATCAGATATATATTCTACCTTTTGGGAAAGTGAATTTCAACATAGAGAAAGATTACTCAGAGTCCATGAATTGAAACTTTAAAATTAAATCTATTTGTACATGAACACAAACCTCTAGAAAAACTCAGAGGAAAGTTCCCGATGAGCTCAGTTAAAAAGGGCCCAGACAAAAAAATGAAAACATTACAAAAATATTTTCCAATAAAATAATGGTAGGAATACTAAATCCCAGAATGCAATGAAGTCTGGGGCTAAGGGGTCATTTAACAAAAGAGCAGGATGAATACTGATGAATGAGATCACAGCTTGGAGAGGATGGTCTAACACGGTGGTTTTGCAACTTCAGCATACATCAGAATACCTGGATGGCTTGTGAGAACACTGATTACTGTACCCCAGCATGTAGGTCTGGGGTAGGGCCTAAAGTCTGCAATTCTAACAAGTTCCCAGATGATGCTAACACTGCTGGTCTGGGCAAAACTAATTGTTCCTATTTTGATTCTCTGTCAAGGAGAACTGTGAAGAGTACACCAAAAGAGACTGAAAGAAAACTAAACTAAAGGTAGGAAAATAGGAATCCAATGAATTACTTAGTTATTTTAAATAAAGTCAGGCTTCTGGACCCCAGACAGATCATGTCCCATCTTGGAACACAGATGTGGAACCTGGCACCATGGCTAGTGATCTTTGAGAAATTACGGAGGCGGATGGAGCAAAGGAGAATGTTTTATCAATTTTCCAAAAACAGAAATGGTAGACTTAGAAATCCAAACACCAGTAAGATTGTTTCTTAGCAATATTTTGTTAGATATTAAACAAGAAAGAATGATTCCTAATACCCTATCCCCAGGCCCACTATGTGCTCCCAAGTTATGACAGTTATTCTGCTCTGCTAGTACCATATTCTACATTGAGTATTTTCAGTAAATTCAGAACTGAGAATATGGGGGAACCTGGGTGGCTCAGCTGGTTAGGCATCTGATTCTTGATTTTGGCTTAGGTCATGGTCTCATGGTTCATGAGTTTGAGCCCCACGTCTAGCTCTGTGCTGACAGTGCAGAGCCTTCTTGGGATTCTCTCTCCTTCTCTCTCTGCCCATCCCCTGCCTCTCATAAATAGCTAAATAAGCATTTAAAAAAAGAGAGTATGAACTTAGTCTCTCATATTCTTGTGATTATAACAACTCTGTAATCTCTGAGCCTGCATAGATGTTTAATGTTTATCAGTTGAGTCTGAAAAATATACTTAAAGGGAGTCAGTGTGGGGTAGGTGGGAGGTGCCCTACTGAACACAGCAGGGATCTATACTCTTCTCCCATCCCACTTTTTTATTGACAGTTTGAATAAATGTTCAGAAAATATTCTTATCAAACTTTCAATGGCCAAAAAATTTCAAATGGATAGAACACTAACCTGAAACTAGCAAACAGAGATAAATGCAAGGCCAGATTTTTCTTCAAGGGAAAAAAACCCAGAGCCTTTATATAATTCTATACTGGTAAAGTTGTGACAACTACTATAAAAAGTCTTTGAGGTTTACATGACAAGTTGACAGTAGTAATATACCAGTTGCTATGAAATAATATGCAAATGTAGATAACATTAATATAAGCAAAGAGCCAACTATGAGAAATGTTGAACAAATGTGTTCATTTGGGCACCATAATTTAAAAATTATTGACAAATTGGAGGCTATGTGGGGGACCATGCTTGCCGGTGAGGAATGCTATGAGGAATGAATGAGGAAACATGGTTTGTTTAGTCTGGAGAAAAAGGACTTGGATTGGACTAAATAGTATTTGCTTTTAAACATCCAGATATTTAGATGAAGTAGATATCCAGTCTTATTCTAGAGAGTAGCACTAAAGTCAATGAATACAAGGTAAAATAAGGTATGTTATATATCCCAATATAAAGAAACTTTTGCAACAACTGGAATTATCCAAAAAATTAAACAAATAGTTTCCTTTGAAACTCTTGAATCATCTACTCCTGGTGAGGGTTTAGCCACAGGCTGAGGATAGCCATCAGAGACCATGTCCATGGGACGGACCCTAGCGCTCTAAGGCAGAGACTGCTGCATGGTTTCTTCTGGGCCTTGCTAAGAATATAACAATAGCAGCAGTATGATCCACACAAACACACACAATGTATTTGATCCTTGCAACAACCCATATTTCACAGATGATAGAACTGAGGCACAAAGAGGCTAACCTGGCCTTACACCTGACAACCAGTAAGCAGTGGAATGGAAGTGTTAGGTCTCTAAGTCAATGCTTTTCTCCTGTTGCTGTGCTTCCTAATTCTTAGTTTCTCAATCCTCATTCGCCCTTCACCCCCCACCCCTCCCTCTCCACCACATTCTGCTACTGAAATGTTTCCCTTTGGAAGATTCTCTATTCATCCGCAGTAATATGTGGTATGTAAACTGCAGCATTTTCTTTAAAATAAAAATCATAAAAATGATTTAACATCCCTAATGATATTTTCAAAATCCAAATATTCTTACCTGATCGACAAGCAATGTCTACATCCTTTTCAAAGTCTGTCTGTAACAAGAAATAATAAGGTATAGAATCATCATTTGATGAAGACCTCAAGTGACTTTTACTAACTAGATTAACTGAAGTTTACAGATATCTGACTAGGCAGCACTAGATTATTATTTTGTGCAAAAAAAAAATTCTCAAGGAATAATCAAATTGTGTTCAAGACTACTTCCTAGAGACCGAATGCTGAATAAAAGCAGTGGAAAAATGGCATACAATTTTAATAAAGCAATACAATACCCACTGTCATCTTCAGTCAGGAGACTGACACCATATACAATAGGATAGAATTTCAAGGCAATTCCTTAAACCACAATAAAAAAGAATCGCACTATTACAAACATACTTAAATACATGTCTTTTTGTATTCTCAAAGTATTCACTTTGAATATATTGTTTATAATATAGTATCTTATAGTACAGCTTTGTCAAACCTTGGTAGTCAAACTAGGCTCTTCTCATGATCCATTTTCATTCAAATTGACAAAAGACTTTTAGGTTTAGGAATTAAAATGGAAGATTAAACAATACTAAGCTGGTCTACAACCTGCTAGGGTTGAGTTTCATCTCCGTATTTTCCTAAAACTTTTATTTTAAATAACTCATGTACTTTTTTTAAATGGTAAAATTAAATTAGCCCATCTTAATCAAGCTCTTCTGGTCATATACTGGACGATATTATTTAGAATTTTTTAATATTTTAAATTAGAAATTTCAATATTTGTTTTTAACACAGAATTGATTATACACTAGCTACTAGTATATAGCTTACACTATTTTATGTTGCCTAATCCCAAAACATTCATAATAAATTAAATATATTGTAAAAGAAATCTCTGAGCCCTGATTTTAACAAATCATAGTTTAAATCTTATTTCTAAAAGATACCAAAGTGCCGACGCCTAAAGTACCCCTTAATCTCAATAGTTGGAGCCCATGTATAATGACAGCCCTTTTAGTGGAATTGTGGCTACCCTCTTCTATTTGAGGGCAGTGGTTCTAATCTTAGGCTGCATATTGGAACCACTGATATGTAGGTCCCACTCCAGAGATTCTGATTTCATTGATCTGGAGTGTGGATTCTAATACACAAACAAGGTCGAGAACCAGTGCTTTAAGACCAGAAGTGAAGGTCCACAGTATTCTGATCTGTAAACAAACATATTCCTGTGGACAAACTGTTATCCCTAATTTTGTGCACGGATGAGAGTACTCTGATGTTGCATGGAGACCCTATACTCAAGGCACCAAGGGGCCAATAACAGATCCTCTCCTCCTAAGCAATCCAGAGAGAATGGTTATCTGGTGTCTCTCAGTCTGTTCATGAACTAAAGCCAAAGTCACTCAAAATTTGTTTATGCCCTTCACAAATCATGACTTAATCAACCATCAGAAGAAAAATAAAAGCTCACCATTATTTGAGCATGCCCATTAGGAAAAGAACTTGAAGAATCAGCATTGATTGGATCCTGACAGTTTCTCAATCGGCATCTAAATGCATCCTGAACCTGTGGGGGTGAGGGAGAAACATCAATTTCCTTCTCTCTTGGTAATGACAAGATACTGTCTATATTGGCAATCAACTGAGAAAGCAGTTATCATTGTTTTATGATCTAATACCCATTTTGTTTACTTCTTAAAATGTATACTGGTATACCTGGACTTTATGCTAAGGAAATTGATCACTTGCCATAATCTATAGAGGGAAGCGCTGGGAAGTCCTCAGTTATCACAATGGCTGTGTCTGGCTGAACAGCAATTCTTGCCAGCGGGCAGATTTTATTTTCACTGTTACAAACAATGTGTGTGTCTTTCAAGGGGGATTTACTATTTGGTGTGGCATAATCTTCATAATAGCTTTAAACATTGTGAAAATGAGATTACTCAATGATCTTCAACTGGAATTGATTTGGGATTTTCCCATTATGTCTCATGTAAGGGATCCTACTGGGGAAATGATTTCTTATCTCCCTTCAAGTACTATGTGCCCTGGTGTAAAAAGAAAACACAATGAAACAGAAAGATAACAAAAACACCTTGTCTCTGGTTGTTGAAGAAGAAGAAGAAGAAGAAGAAGATCACTTAGCAAAGCCAAATTTCCTTAACACCCATTCACAATTGGATTCTGAATCAAGAAACACATACCACAAGGAAATGTGAACATTAAATCCTTTATTAAATGAGTAAACATGAATGGATGAATAAGAAACACACAAATCAATTGAGAGTTGTTCTGATCATATGATGCCTTTGCATCAACAGGTCTTTTTTCCACTTCCTGTGGCTCATTAGGCTCCTAACAAGCTATTGATAGACATTATCGCAGTTGCTTCTTATCCAAGTCAATGGCAAGGTCATTTTGTTCATATTTTGTTGTTTTGGCTTCACAGTATTGATATTCTCCCTCTAGTTTATTCTAATCTGTTTTGTTGGATTAAAAAACAAAGCAGAGATGATGTCACATATCCCCTGTGTGACAGTAGCGCCATCACACAGACGACGAAAGTGAACACATAATGAATGATCTTTACTTTTGAGAAGCACTGGCATAAAATATCCTGTCACTGTTTTACTGTGAGATGTGCATAGTATACATGTTGGCCAGAAGAAAACTGAGCCTATTAAGTTGTTTTCAGCAACTGAAAAGATTGTCATTACTGAAAGATTTGGAAAGTGACATAAGGTTTAGTCACCACTGCACACTCCAGGCCAACCAGTATGTATGATGAGACCTTGTCTATTTCTTTTTTTCCACCTTAGGTTCTAATCCTGGTGATGGGATCACTCTTGCCATGAATTTAGGGAGTGGAGGATGAACTCAGTGCTCTCCGACCTCTTTTCTATCCTATGATTCTGTTATCTTTTAATCTGAGATTTACTGGGAAAAAAGGATGAGAAGTTCCCTGATATAACTGAGCAAGATAATTTCTTCTTTGGTCTTTAAAACACATTGGTATAAGCACAGGCTCAGTGAAATCTACTCTCATCATCTTTTCCTGAAGAATTGGATAAATATTGAGAACTAAATCGTACAGCTTCTCCCTTGAAAGAGACATGACATGGACAAAGTTAGATTCTTTGGATGCAAATGCTTTCAGGCTCCTCCTTTTTAGATTAAGAAGTAATATCTGTAGGTCCTAGAGTGACACACTAATAATAAAAAAATTGGTAATGTGTCTAGTGTTTGCCAGACGATCACTGTTTGCTACACAGAAATCTGCATTGGGAGAAAACACTAAGAAAGTATATTTGTCAGAAAAATAGGTACACGCTAATTTTCTGTTTGTGCCAAAGGCAACTGTTAAAGAAACACAATTTATAAAGGTAGATAAGTAATATGTTCAAAATATTGCCTTCCAGGAGCTTGTCACATGAAGATTTTTTTTCAAATCTATTTCTAAATACTGGCATATATAACATATGAGAGTGGCACTTGGTAACACCAACAGTAATTGAACTGGTACCCACTAACCACTCTCTATTTTCAGACCTTCAGAGTGTAGCTGCCAAGGCTATTTTTGTCTGACAATGAAATATGGAAAAGCAACTTCTGTAAGTTTCTCTTCAAAATCCACTATCTGATCGTGTGAAGGAGATACAGAAGAAATCTTACTCTTTTTCATAACATACACATACAAAATCAATACTTTAAATTCCCCAGTTCCCAAATATGACAATGGATTAAGGGCATTTCTACTCTGGAGAATGATGTCAGCTTTGTGAATCAGTCAATGCTATTCAGAAGAAATATAAAACAGAAAAACATAAAAATTCTCCAGTAAATTCAAAGTCATTTTAGTGATCATATAAATGCTGTAATTTAAGTGCTAGACTCTCTGACACTTTTAGGGCTTCAGTTACTTCTAATTCAGAAAGCTCTGCAGGAGAAATTCACCTCGATTCCAAATGCTCTGTTTGATTTTTACAAAATTTTAAAAGTGCATTCAGGCGATCTAGATGAATTAGCCTTAAATATTTGTCCAACACTGTCAGGGAAGAATGATTAGGCTAGACTTCATAATGCATATTCCATGTCACAGAAAAGGGTGTTTTAGGCAAGACAGTAGCTGGGAAATGCATCTGCAGCTATTTGGAAACGTTTTGATAATTAATTGAATTTTCCATCAAGTAAACAAAATGACTTTTATCTTTGGTGAATCAATGTGGATTGAACTGTTGGGGAACAACTGGAATTGTTTAAAAAGCAAGACCACAAGAAATAGTATTAATTCTAGATAAGAAGGAAGCACAAAAAACAAAGACAGAATCTCTGTCAGCCTATTCCATCCTGATATTGAACTCTTCTGTGCCAACTGTCATATTTACAGTGCTGGACAATAACAGTCTTGGTGTTTCTTGGCTTGTGATTAAGACTGAAGAAAAAAAATTGTTAGAAGATTCATAGATTTATTATTTAAGCTCTTTCACCTAACTTATTACTTTTCATAGGGAACAAGGCACTTATTTTGGGTAGCAATTTAATTAAAAATTTTTATGTAACTCCCACATCTTGCAATGTTATCATTTTTTAAACTTACATAAGACAAGTAAATACAATTTTTAAGTAAACTTGCCATGAGTAATTAGACACTTGCCTTATTCTGGCACAATTAAAATCTAGTCTCCAAAATGTCCTCTCTTTATAATACTCTGCAATGGGTCTTTCGCCATAAGTGACAGCCAGACAGAGGGTTAAAAAGTATTGGGGGAGTAGCAAAGAACAGGTATGTAAATAGCCTTGGAATATATAGGGCACTTTAAGGAAATCTGATGTCATGTTGTGGAATGAAAAAAGCATACCAAGAAACATCTTCAAAAACAAGATGAGGTAAAAAGAATATGCTATGGAGGCTGTCTTCTGAAAGTATCTACCAGGGGCACCACCAGAGTTGTCCCGGCTGGTTCCAGCTGGGGGCTGCTCTAAAAATTCCTGCAAAGCTATATGCCCATTTATTGTGGATGCATTCCTGGGTGAGACATGAATTCAAAGTGTGCAGGGGTGTGTCTCACTTCCCTCGTCCCCCACAGGAGAGCGATCTGCTTCCTCTCAGGAGCAGCAAGCTGAGAGCCTCTCGGTTGGTCCTCACTCTGAAGGCAGTTGGCAGAGTGTCCCTGTGAAAGCTGGTGCCAGATTTAGAGATTGCTGGGGAAGAGCACGGAGCAGTGTCTGGCAGCGTTGCAATTCAGAGAAGCCGCGCAGGAAAGAGCTGCTCTGTTTGAAATGGGCTCTGTATTTAGCTACCAAGCAGCTCAGACCCCAAATCTCTACCTTTTAAGAAGCCAGTTTTACCTCCAGTTATTCCTCATTTCCTACTCCGGAGATCATTTTAAGACAAGAAAAGAAATTGAATTACATTTTTATAATTATTTGAGTGTGGTAGCTTAGGGGAGGAGGGAGTTTTTTATGTACTCTGTATTTTTTTTCTGAATCTGATGTTTATTATTGATTCATATTAAACAAATGACTCAGCTCTTTTTAATCATATTAAATTCCATGTAATTTAATCATTAAATTAACCAATAAGGTTCTTCTCAATTTCATGTGTATTACGCAACTGCCATAATCAACACGAATGACTTCACGTTATGAAAGTATTACCTGACTTCTCTGAGAACAAAGGGAATAAAAAATGGTTTGTTGTTTGCTATACATAGAAGGAAAATAGGGACTTCAGTCCTAAATTTCAGTCCTGATGACTTTCTACTGTAATCTTTTAACAGCTAAAGGATCACTTACTCTCAAAACTAGATTTTTAGCTTTTTTGGTATCAGTTTTGGGCACAGCACAAGCTTCCCTAGAGGGCAAGTCACATATGTGATCTGAAAAACGGAACAGCATTTCTTTGGCATGTGAATGAGAAAAGGGGGGAGGAAGCTGTGTGTCAGATCCAACACCCCTACCTTCACAGAAGATACTTCATCTGAGCCTCTTGCCATCCACTTTGAGGCAGGACCTAAAATCCTAATTCATGACCTCCACACTTCCATTTATTTCAAGCCTCTATTCCAGACATACTTGACTTCCTGCCACCAGTTTAACAATGTTGCAGAGTGGAACCCCAGGGAAGTGGCAGGAGTGGGAAGTGGGATTTGCCTACCCACTTGGCCAGATACTCAGAAGAATTTTAGGTAAAGCAAGACATGGTTGGGTACCGCCTAGCAGACATGCCTGAGTTTGGCAATCTCTGCCATGAACTCTGTGTTTCAATTTGTTCACTGATGCCATTTTACTCATCTGATTTCGTGCTCTTGTTAAACTCCTAGATCTCTGCATGGGCTTGGAGAACCAAAAGTGCAGATTCAGACTGATGTAAATATTCATAATATAACTGCAAGTATGCTCAGGTCAGGAAAGCCTACTCTGGAAGGAGAGGTAGGATTTATATATTCCCTTGCTTAAGAAGTGGAATGAGCTGATTTCTGGAAATAAGTATACAGTAATATAAGCTTATCCTCCTTGTTTATGTCCCATCCATGTTCCTATTTAAAGGCAGTCTTTGTGCTTTCTATTCTCTGTTCTGATAAAATTCAGTTTTGTTTTGTTTTTTAATTTTTTTTAACATTTATTTTTGAGAGAGAGAGAGCGAGCGCGCAAGCAGGGGAGGGGCAGAGAGATGGAGATACAGAATCTGAAGCAGGCTCCAGGCTCTGAGCTGTCAGCACAGATCCTGACGTGGGGCTCAAACTCACGGACCATAAAATCATGACCTGAGCGGAAGTCGGGCGCTTAACCAACTGAGCCACCAGGTGCCCCTGATAAAATCCAGTTTTATTGCAGTACCATGAGCTAATCTCCTATTCCCAGAAAACAAAACAAAATAATCTTTAAATGTTTTTCTTCCTGAACTTTCAATTCAGCGTGACAAAGACAAGGCTCTTAGCAACGTACTTCCTTGTTAAATCTTTGTCCTTCTGAGCAAGCTGAAAATCTTAGGATCAGTAGTACCCTGACCCTCCCATCCTGGACCACTCACTAACTTTATAAAATCTACTGAGCTTCTTCATGACATGACACACAGTGGCTCCTTACCATGGCCACTGAACACCCCCATGGGAAAGCTCTAAAATATCACTTAATCAATGCTATGCCCTCAAATGTAAGTATTGCCTTTCTCTTGGTGTTACAGTTACAACCAATTTTTTTTAAATCACTCAAGTGTCTAGGAACACATCACTTGCTTTATTCCTCCATGTACCCCAGATGGTCCCAGAGAAGACCACTCTATATTCACCATAGGTGCATTCCATGGAAACCACATGCCTAGTAATCTCTCTCCATTTTCCCTTACTTGAAATTTTCACTCCCTTAATCCTCTAACCCCATTTTCCCTCTCAGGACCCCATTATGTTTTGAAGTTTCCTATCACCCACTCCCTCATCTCCAAAGACTAACTGAAACTCTTGCTGCCTTTCAGTAAGGGAGTGCACAGATACACGTTTCTATAATAAGGAGTCACACCTAATTTCCCTGTATATGGTCAGGCTTGGAGATTCATGCAACTCTCCATCTGAACTATATTATATGCAATACGACTGCTTTTCAAATTGCTATCTAGTTATTTCACCACTATTGGCTTCATTTATTTTTTTAATGGTTTGAGAGAATATTGGTTTTAGATAAGATAGGTAAGGATGCTTGTTTGTTTCATATATTCACTGCCATGTGATTGTAAATCATTTTGTTTATCTGTATCCTTTATGGAAATAGACCAACTGGAAATGGAAGAAAAAAAAAAGGTAGAGGGGAATGAGAGAAAGAGAGAATGAGGGAAAAAAAGAAAGAAAAAGCTGTTCATGTTTATTTTAAGCATTTTATTACAAAATCACTTTGTGGGTTGGATGAAGATTCTGGGACCTCATCTGGTGCAGCCTAGACCTCCTGCCAGTGCTGGGGGAAGAGAAAAGAGGAGCTTGGCCCTTCTCCTTCCACTACAGAGCAGCCACGGGACCCTCACATACTGATACAACAAAATTATCTATTTAAGTACTTGCCTTTTTCCTTCCATTTAGTGAAAGGGTTTTATTGTAGCTTATTTTGTATCACAATCTTGTTATTTTCCCCCTCTGACATTAAGCTGTAAGATTGTCTTAGAGCCAGGCACAGCCAGAGACAGGAGAGATGAGAAGAATGTGCAGGCACTAAGAAAGTGGTTTCCTAGCAACAGTAACTATTTCAAAGGTTTCATAACTTGTGTGGTTTGAATTTCCATAGCAATGTGGAGAATAGTAAATAGTAGATGTCGTTATGTGCTTAATGCAAATGAATTCCAATCATGAAATGACGAATAAATGAAGGAAGCAACTATATTTATTCTATTAGATTCTGTCTTATGAGGTATTATACATATTAGCTTCCAAGACCTAGTTTTTGTTGCTGAAAGTAATGTGTGATAAATCATTTGGTTTAATGTTTTTTCTTCTTATTCCCCCTTTTTGTTTTCTCGTTTGTCAGAGGCATCTACTAAAGCAATTCAATAGAGAAAGTTGCTCCAGAAAAAGAAACTGTATTTTCAGGAATACAAATTTTACAAAATTTACATATTAAGATGTCAACTCTGAAGGTCACAACAAATTGTTATGCAAATAATCAATTTACTTTTTTTTTTAATGTGGAATATAATTGACAGCACCAAAGTGAGCATTTCTCCCTTCCCTTCTGACTTGAAATGATTTGGTTTTAAAATTGGATCCACTAAAAGCAAAGGCACATTTAGAATAAATCAAGCCCCATATACATCACATTTAAAATGCCAGTTATATGGTTTCGTTTCTTTTCTCCTTCTTAAACTGCAAGGCTATATTCCTCCACTGCATACACCCGCCTCCTTCACAGGAAGATTGCAAAAGTAAATATGGGAAAAGACTTTTGAATTCATATTGGAAGAATCAATAAAGACTACAAATGACCAAATTATGTTAGTGCGTGTCAAAAATACATAGAAATAAAAATAAGTATACCTGTATCCAGTCTCCCTCTAAATCGAAGGAAATATTTCTTATATTGCTTATACATTTTTAATAAATAAAACCCATACAAATTGTCTTGGATTATTGTGAAAAATAGTTTGAAGTGGAAAAAAGCAGTAGAGGTAAAATCATATTTCTAAAATCTCCTATGGGATAATCAAGTAGTTGATAGGAGTCATTACCCAGTATTTTACAGGTAGGTAGCTAGTCCATTTGCTCCAGTGTATTTCTATGGCACTTCTGTTCACAGGAGACATGAGGATATGGGAAGATGCTCCTATTCTCTTAGACCGTGGCCAATGTTAGTGTGGTGCATTCACAGGTGGTAGGACACACACCTGTTGCTGGTGTTAGGCAATATGAAGTTAGAAGGTCAAAAAGAGTTTCTCTGAACCCCATGAGGCCTCCAATGATGTGGTCTTTGGGATTTGCAAAGCCCATTTAAACAAGGTTCTTTTGGTTTTTCCGTAAAAATTTCCTTTGAGAAATTCTGAAAAAGACTTGCCCTATAACGGAAATCTGCTCTGTGTTCTTATAGCACTGTTACAGGGTATTCTTAAGGGTCAATGAAAAAATAATGGATATGTCATTGTTCGTTTCAGTGTTAGAATGAAGAGTTCTGAGACTCTGCTATTAATTTATCAGCTATAAAATTATTCAATCCAAATTATTGAAAATGCAATAATAATGGGGCCAATATTCATATTTTTACGCCCCGCTAAAACAGAAAACATATATTTACAGACATCTATTTTAACAGAAGCACTTATATGATTTGATTTAATTCCCCATAAATAATCTTTTTGACAGTTATTAGTTCAATTAGCAAGTATGAAAAAAGTTCTGATGGAAATAAATTTTTGTGCCAAATAAAATATTTTTCTTCATGTAAGGAGCAAAAATCTGATAATAAGCCATCAAGATACGTCACTTTAAAACCTGAATATTTTTATCATAGCCTAGGGCTATCTGAAAAGCTTATTTCTGAAGAAAAAGAGAGGCCTACTTAGAGATGGGACACTTTTCTCCTCTTCAACACCTCAAGTGTTAACATCTTCTGAAAACTGTGTGTGGATATATTATGTATCTTGCTTAAAGCCCACAAATGTTCAGTCTTAATTGTCAATCAAAAAGGCATCATGCATCCATTCACTTAGAACAAATTTTGTTACATAAACATATTATAGATAATATTAACACAGAAGACCCACAAGATAGCTATAGTTCAAGAATAGCATAGCCCTAAATTATACAATTTCTTTTTAACTTTTACTTAATTTTGGTCTATAAAGAATTGAATACTTGAAAGATTTTTAATCTTGATACTCCAGGTAGACATTAGTGATGAAGGAATTATAAGGCTTGGCAACTGTAAGCTAAATCACATTTTATTTATTTTTTTAATTTTTATTTTTGAAGGAGAGAGAGAGAGTGAATGGAGAAGGGGCAGAGAGAGAGGGATACCCAGAATCTGAAGCAGGCTCCAGGCTCTGAGCTGTAAGCACAGAGCCCGTTGTGGGGCTTGAACTCATGAATGGTGAGATCATGAGCTGAGCCAAAGTTGGATGCTTAACTGACTGAGCCACCCCGGCACCCTGCTAAACCAGATTTTTTAAATGATGATATACTGCCCCCTTTACAATGTGAAGTCACTCTTCACCCTATAATGTTCTTAGAATACACATGTATGGGTTTATTGCTGACATCTGTACTTCACTGAAGTAGCTCAGAAATATTGTTCTCCCCATCTGGTTAATCAGGTAAAAACCTTTGGTTACCTTACACATCACTGTAAAAACCATGTGGCATGTATTCATATGCACATGAGTATTTTTGCAATGTGTACATCATAATAAAGTTCTCAAACAAGCTGGATAATGCAAAATGACAGTGTGGACCATTTTCTCAAAATTACTCGCATGGCACTGTGTCATTGTGTTTTAGTCGCCACCATCCCCAGAGTAAACACTAAAATGACTCATAAACCTTATAAATACTGTGTCAGTGCTTTCAAGCACTCAGCATAATTTTTGCACTGGTTGGAAAACAATATTTTCTCCCTAAACAAATCACGTCTGACATCTATCACTGCTCTCAGTGGATTTGGTGCAGGTTGGCATCTCAACTCATGAAGCAGGACTGGTTTTCTTCACTGCTGACAATAAACCTCAACCATGACCTGGAGAAAGGCTGTGATTATAGATCTAGAGTTCCTGAGGACAATTACTGCCTATCCCTTCTCGACTGGGCACATTTTTGGTATTTTCTGAGAATAAATATCCATCTCAAAATCATTCATCTTTAGCAAACTTAACTGAATTTAGTACAGAGACACAAGAACTGCCCATTAATCTTCAACATTTTCTATCTAAAATGAAATTAGTAAAGTATGAAGGAATGGGGATATGCTGTATAGAAAGAAACATGGGTTTGGGAGTGGGTGTAGGAAATATCACTGTATTATGTTTATGAACTATGCCTCTTAAAAATATGCCACCCCACCGCGTCTTATCCACCAGTGTCTCTAACAGACTCGTCTCTGCCTATGACCTCTCCTGAATCTACTCTCCCTGATTCTTGGCACCCGGGCAGCAGCGTCTTCTCTTGCACGGTCCCATCTGTTTTAACTGTCACTTTCAGAGTCCAAGGAGCCCGCTTGAACTTTGCCTTAGAGCTTCCCTTTAGTTTTAACTTTCAAATGACTGTCTTTAGGGGAAATGATTTTAATCTGAAGATATTAAAATAAAAGATCATATTTGTTAACAACGAAATTAATCGTCTAACCATCCTGCCTCTCTGCCAGAGGAATTCTCTTTCTTACCTCTCTCCGAAGAATGCAGTGGACCATGACTATCACAAAACCTTGCAATGAATCAAACACGGCAAAAAGTATCTGAAACAATATGGAGCGTTTGTCTGTCATGGCCAGAACCGCAGACATCCATGTCAGAGCCAGAAGGGGCAACACCACACAGGAACTCCAGAGGGACGCCCTGTTGAGAGACAGAGAAAGCAACATTACGTAGCTGCGTGTCACGCCCCAGGCAGTAACCAAACCCCCGTTCACCAAAGCATTCTTGTATGTGGCACCAAGACCATTAACTTGGAAACCATAAAGCAGATAACATTGGATAGTTTTATTTATTTTTTTATAGACAATCCCACAACAGTTTTAAAAGCAGTTGCCAATTATAAATATTTAAGTATCATCTTAGCTCCAATATTAGCAAACATGATTTTTTTTTCCACAATAGCATTTTCTCACATGCACTGTAAAAGATTTGTAACAAGAAGATGTAAATGATTGGGACTAACATGGCGTTACTGGCGGTGGTGGCTGACAAAGCTGTTGTTGAAACTACTCCACACTTGGCACATTTGAGCGTCAAACCGCTATGAGGCTCACTCATCTGACTGCAAACAAACAGAACACCCACAAAAAGAACAAAATATTGAATTGTCACCAAAAAAAACGTTGCTGCTGCAAGTTAGCTTTTAATACGATTTCATGCAGAAAAGTTTATTTATCAAAGTGAATGCTCTAGGTTGTTTTAAAGATGCAATTAACACCACACATTATTTTTGTAACATTATACCTTTCAGTAAGATGGGCCTTTGTTGCATGCAAAGCATATACCCATCAATTATACCATAAATGGCCCTTGTATCTACAGATCAAAACTGCCCAATACACTGAGTTAAACATAAGCATGTGTTTGTGTAGACATACGGTGAAAACCCTTTATTCAGACCTCTAATTATCAGACGCCTTAGGACTCCTAGCTTCAAAGATTTTCATTGTCATTTGCAGAAGGGACATCATACCAACTAAAACCTTCTGAAATGTAAACATGTATCTCAGAAGCCCGATATAGGAAGATATATATTTTAGGTCTTTAATCATTTGTGGAAGATGTAGCCTTCATCTCAACAAATTCATTATTTTGAAATTTCTCACAGCCATCAATGTATTATCTATATTTTAGGATGATCTGAATATAGGAGCTGATGAAATTTGATGAAATATTAGTTTATAATAAGAGGGGTGACAGTTGAATGCTTTAATAAAACACTTTAACATTAAGTTCAAAATATTCTTTCTGAACATTTTTTCATAGACTCCAACCTAACAGCATTTAAATGGTCTATTCTAGTCTGGAGGATTTTTCAGATACAAATTCAGATGTAAATTCAGATACAAATTATTCAGATTCAATCTACTATATCATGGAAGCAAAGTCATGCTATACAAAAAAACTTTACACACATTTTACTTTAGAAAATAATCCCTTGAAAATTACTGATTTATTAAAATACAACTTTCTTATGAAAAACCAAAAAGAAATTACTTGATTCAAAATCAAAACATCTTGAAATAATTTTCCATGGTATACTTCTCTCGTCAATTCTCTTGTGCAGTTAATGTTTAAAATATATGTTTTCCTAGTGTGAAGGTTCCTCAAAAAATTAAAACTAGAACTACCCTATGACCCAACAATAGCACTACTAGGAATTTACCCAAGCGATACAGCAGTGCTGATGCATAGGGGCACATGTACCCCAATGTTTATAGCAGCACTTTCAACAATAGACAAATTATGGAAAGAGGTTAAACTCCATCAACTTTTTTCACTAATTTACATAATTGCCCTAACTATATATTTGAGTGTCTTCAATCTTGTTAAGTTCCATCAGATTAATATTGAAAAGACATGACTTGTTTATTGTTTCCTTTATCAGAGAAGATATGCTATTTGGTATGATGAATGGATAAACAAGATGTGGTTTATATATACAATGCAATACTACTTGGCAATGAAAAAGAATGAAATCATTTCATTTGCAGCAACGTGGCTGGAACTGGAAGGTATTATGCTGAGTGAAATAAGTCAGTCAGAGAAGGACAGATATCACATGTTTTCACACATATGTGGATCTTGAGAAACTTAACAGAAGTCCATGGGGGAAGGGAAGGGAGAAAAATAGTTACAAACAAAGACGGAGGGAGGCAAACCACAAGAGACTCTTAAATACAGAAAACAAACTGAGGATGAATGGGGAGTGGGGAAGAGGGGAAAATGAGTGACAGGCATTGAGGACAGCACTTGTTGAGATGAGCACTGGGTGTTGTATAGAAGCCAATTTGACAAAAAATAAAATAAAATATACCTACAGCAAACCATAGGTGACCTATAATATTTATAATTAAAGTACATGAGAACCATAAAAATAAATAAAAATAAAATAAAATAATAAAATAAAATAAAATAAAATGTTTTCCTAGTAGGTTTTTCCAAAATAATATTTAGTGGGCATGTGTTAATAAAAGTGGCAGTACAGAGAAACATCTTAAGATGGTCATAATTCAGAATGTCTGGTTTGTTTTAAAAAGTGCACTCATTTGTGAACAGTGCTTGGATGAGATAATAAATCTGAAAGCTATTAAGTAGATTGATCAGTAGACCTCATGAGAAAAATCAAAGCTTTTAGAGTTAGATGTGAGGGTGGGAAATTATGATACTAAATTATTCATTTTACTGATTCAACCCAAGACTTATGTACTGGCACATGTGCCCAAACTTTTCACAATAAGTAAGCAATAGTCTATTCAGTTTGGATCATGAGTGCCTCAACAGGCATGCTAATGTGTTTGAAACTTCTCCCAAAGGAGTACCTATACCAGTATTCTCCACAGTAGCTGCACATCAGATATATCTATCTATATATCTATCTGTATATCTATATATAGATATCTACATATCTATATATAGATCATCAGATAAATATATATCTATAGAGATATCTATATATCTATCTCTATCTCTATCTATCCGTCTATATAGATAGATAGAGATAGAGATAGATATATATCTAGATAGATAGATAGACCCCAAAGACTCCAATTTAATAGGGTGAAGGCATTTGTGTTTTTTAAAGCTCCATAGATTATTCTGATGAAAAGCAGGAATTCACGTAATTGCAACTATATATTTGAGTGTCTTCAATCTTGTTAAGTTCCATCAGATTAATATTAAAAAGACATGACTTATTTATTGTTTCCTTTATCAGAGAAGATATGCTATTGGGTATCTGTGCTTTAAATACAAATGTGGCTTTCTCAGTTTAAGGACTCTTTGTCTCTAGGCTCTAAAACAAGATTGAAAAGCCAAAGGTGACTAAAAATTAATTTTACTATATGGTACGAATATTTTAGCTTTGAGAAAAACTAATTTGTTCTAAGTATGGACTTTCCTGAAAATAAATCTGAAGTCAGTATTTGAAATGCTTATTTCTCTTTAGTTGAGATTGATTGTGACTAAAAGGCTATACATACTTCCTTCAGTCAGGACTAACTGTTGAAAGCTATACTTGATGATAACTGGTTGGGCACTTTTGGAATTTGACTATTAGATGTATATGGAGCAGAGGAAAGATACGTTATCCAAGGAGACAGAATATTTTCCCCTAGTTTGTATGACCACTACAGAAATTAATACAGTATGAAGAACACATAGTCTAAATGCAGAACAGGGTTGCTGCAATGGAAATAAAATCTTGTTTCTTTGTTACAGGGGAAATTATACATGTATAAAATAAAAAGTGTCAATGGTTAAAAAAATTGAATTTCCCATAAGTTCAAATGTTACCATATTCACCAGGGCAGCAACACAGTCATTTCACCCAGATTATGCTGTCTACTCGTGCAGGGTCTTGAGGTCTACAAGTTTCCCTTCCCAATTTTGTTTTTCTTTTGCTTAGAAAAAAAAAAATTGTCCGATTGGTTTATTGTTGATACCATGTAAACTACCTGAAAAGAAAATATTACCCTTTCCCTTTGGAAAAATCTCATGATACTTGTACAAGATCCTGGTAGTTTCCTTAACTTATGTAGATGAGATAAAACCAGTTTAAAACAGTAGATAAGAAAGTCCCATTGAAGAAAAAGGGAAAAAAAAGTGAAATATTTTGCTTGAGATGTTCTAAGAAGACACATGCCATTTTGTCTTTTCATTATTTCCAATTTTTTTTTATATAGGATGTGTTAATTACAATCAATCCCTTTTGGGTAACTATATTTTACATGTTAGAAAAACTTAATATAATTTGGGTATTAATAAACTTGTCAAGACACTGTATTTTTAAATATTCATTCACTCATTCCTTTATAAATAGTTATTGAGCATAAACTATGCTTGGTTAGTTTATAATGATTAATTATACAATGGAGGAAACAGAAAAAATGGGAAGAGGAACATATTTGAGTCTAAATAATAAACAATGTTTCATAAACATATCAAGTCATAAACATGATATATATATTTTTTCAATCTGAAATGGTCAATATTTACAATTAGGGGCATCAACTGTTAAGTTAATTAACTTCCTGCTCAACGTTTCCATAGTTAATTCTGATTATTGATTGTTCACTGAAGTCTTTATGATTGCCTTCACTGATTCTCTGTGAAGTGAAATAGCTTCAAACACTTATATATACATATATTTTTAAAGTATTTTTTAATGTTTATTTATTTTTGAGAGAAAGAGAGACAGAGTAAGAGCAGGGGAGGGGCAGAGAGAGAGGGAGGCCCAGAATCTAAAGCAGGCTCCAGCTCCAGGCTTGGAGCTGTTAGCACAGAGCCCAATGAGGGGCTCAAACTGTCGAACTGTGAGATCGTGACCTGAGCCAAGTCGGACTCTAAACCCACTGAGCCACCCGGATGCTGCTTATCACTTATATTTTCTAAAAAATTTCCTTCAATAACATTTTGAAATAGCAAATTTCAATCTATACATACTTCGGCATAAATTGCATTTTATATTATAGAAAGACTTTCTTAACACCTAGAGTTATTAACTTGTTGATAATTCTTTTCTGCTTTGAACAGTAATCAACATTCTGCTTTTTTATACACATATTAACATTTTTATTTCTTCAATAGTGGCCTTTGAACCAGAAAAACACTGGCTCCATTTTGCCAGTAAAACAGATGTAACTTCTAATACTATTTTTATAAATAGACGTTTTAAAATTAATGTGTAGATTAAAGTGGATAATTTCTAAATTCATAACATGACAAAGCTGTCATTTCTCTTAAACATGTTTTCTCTTACAAAGAGCTATGTGAATCAAACTGGATATTACATATAAAATGATTAAATGAGAAAAAAATACTAACTGCAAATGTAATAAATCCTTAGCTTTATACTCATTCTGATGATCTCATCTCTTTTTTTTTTTTTTTTTTTGACCTCAAGGTCATCAGTGGTGGAATCATAGATGCTTGATTGATAGAAATCAGGGTTTTTTCTTCATTTAACTCATCATAAAAATAGCCACAATTGGTTGAATGAGTACTTGCTATTTGCTACTCTAATGAATCCTTTATACACATTACTCTATTATGAAGCAAAAATGATTATCCCCATTTTACAGGTATGAAGACCGAACCCCAGAAAAATGAAATAACATGCCGAAAGACACACACCGCTAGTAAACTACAGAGCTAGATACTGAGCATGGCTTTATTTAAAAACATTTTTTTACCTCAAAGCTTTCTCCTAACCACTAACCCCCATGCCTCCAATTAATAATACACGTGTGTGCATGCCACTAGTTGCAGAAGTGAGTTTCCATACACCATACTCAGTATGGTCAATTTATTCTTATATAATTAATCTGGGCAGAAATACTGAAGCTATTGCTCCAAGTCCAACCATACATGGCAGAATAATAGTGTGAAAGCTTCAAGTTCAAGTGGTACAGAAAGCAGTGTCTGTGCAGGTTCAGGTTTACCTGGTTAAAGATACTATAGAGACTCATCTGAAGTGAAAAGTCTATGGAGACTCCTCTGACGTGTTGGCCCCTCTTTGAAGGGAACCTCCAGTGATGTTTTGTTACATCACTGCAGTTCTAATGTTTGATATTAATGGTATCAAATTTTTATATTTATATTTATATTTATATTTTATATAAGCATTAAACCTAGTCTTTTACTAGGGGAAAACATACCTTGGTTATCTTAGAAGTCATTGCATAGATTATAAAAACATAAAGGACTTAAAATTCTCACTGGTCAGTGATCAAATACTATGACTATTAAATAGTACTATAAATTAGTAAAGAAATAACAATTGTAGGGTAAGTTTTGAATGAAAGTACAGCTAAATAGAAAGGAGAAAGCTATAAACTTTTTATAAGAAAATATACACAAGAAAATTCAAAAGCATTAAGATTTCCTTTAGATTTCTACAAATTTGTAAGATGAGGTGACTATGTAACCTTAAAAGGCTGGTATATCAATCTGCTTATGGAATGTTATTAGTCATTAAATGTGGTGGTATCATAGTAACAGTAAAATTAAAGGAGATGCTTTCCTAAATTTTATAAGTGGTTAAAATGTGCAAATGAAAATTAAAAATAACTCTTCCTAGCAATTTATAGTCAAAACATCATAAAAAATGAAAATATATGACAAGAATACTGTTTCATTAGTGATTGTTCCATGTGAAGAAATTTTCTGATATATACAATTAATCAAAGAGAATCTAGTATTTTTGCCCTAGTAGGAATTGTTTGTCTCAATTCCATTGTGTCACATATCAACATTATGTTTGATCTACTCTCCTGTCCATTGTGATGCAAACTAGGGGGACTTTGAAAATGTCCAACTAAGGAGAAGTATTTTTATACCCCAATGTTTATAGCAGCATTATCAACAATAGCCAAATTATGGAAAGAGCCCAAATGTCTATCAATTGATGAATGAATAAAGAAGATGTGGTATACACACACACACACACACACACACACACACACACACACACAGTGGAATATTACTCAGCCATAAAAAAGAATGGTCTTGCCATTTCAACAACATGGATGGAGCTATAGAGAATTAAGCTAAGTGAGGCAAGTCAGGGAAAGACAAGTACCATATGATTTCACTCATATATGGAATTTAAGAAACAAAACAGATGAACATAGGGGAAGGAAGAAAAAAGAGAAGGAGGGAGACAAACCATAAGAGACTATTAGCTATAGAAAACAAACTGAGGTTTAATGGAGGTCAGCAGGGGATGGGCCAAATGGGTGATGGGCATTAAGGAGGGCACTTATTATGATGATCACTCTGTTGTATGTAAGTGATGAATCACTAAATTGTACTCCTGAAACCAATATTACACTATAGATTAGCTAATTGGAATTTAAATAAAACTTGAAACAAACAAACAAACAAACAAAAGAACAAGTATTTTCACTCCAGCCTTAACATCTAATCTTCTTATCTTACAAACGAGCAATACACACAAACAAACCCAGACTTTCTAATGGTCTTAAAATTATTTTTAGATATTAATTGCATTACTTAAGAATAGCACATTGAAAAAAAAATCTGAATGGCAGACTCTACCAGACACATCGGTTCATCAGGAACAAAATTCAAGGCACAGTTAAAATGCAGTCAATGATGATCTGGAATTGGAGTATGGGATTCACTGGTAAGGAACCTACAAAATCCACCAATTGCAGCTTACCCGGCTCTGTGTTTGAGCTTTTTATCTAGGATCCCATCTCTGGAAACAAGTTTATTAAATACCAAAATGCCAATCACCATGTTGACCTGTCAAACAGAAACAAAGGTTGACCTTTCAATGATATTGAAGGAAATTAGGTCCCTGTTTCTCCTGAAAACCCTCTTTGATTAATTTATAGCCATTTCAGAATTATAAACTCACAACAGTAGTGATAGAAAGCACTTGTCAAATATTTTATAAGTGCATAAAGGAGAACAATTTAACAATGGTGTGTTAACTTTAAAGTTTTAAAGTACATTAAGTACATTAAATTTCCATGCTTTGCAGTTAACACTGAGGAGATTAACATTCAATTGTCTACCTTTTAAACAGTGCCATAATATGTGAGTCTGGCATTCTAAGTCACCCCTGATTAAAATCAATTGTCTAAATGAGTTTTACCTTATGAGAGTCAAAAGATTTTCAGTCTCACAGTGTGAGACTAGATTGAGCCCTGGCAGCCAAAGGTGCTAAGAATTTGTCATTGTCCCCAGAAGTGAGAAAAGAATGTCTAAATTCCTCATACTGTGTAGCTATCTCTCCTATGGGTTGGGGGAGCATTTTGATGTACCATGCTTTTTTAGACAAAAGAGAAAGCCTATTCAACTCACCAGCATCCTTTAGGAGATGGATACTAACATCAACTCTTAAAATGTGCTCTATTGAACACTTCTCAGCATTTTCTAAGACTCTCTTACCCTCACTTAAAAGATCTTTGCGCATAATACATCTGAAATGAAATCACACATATTTTTCTCTCTCAAGTAAAATTGTAAAAAGCTGTAGAGATGGCTGTGGTCTATTTGTAGCAACTTATTATGATGAGCGCCCACAGTTCTCTAACCTACCAGCACTTCCTGACAAAGGAATCCAGTCCAACGCTGAGACCAAGATAATCAAGGAAAAATATTTTCTTTTTGCCTTCCTGCCCCTTACCCTCCATGATCAATGGAATCTTGGTGCGTCCCCCAGTGCAAATGATGAAGCCTTTACATTGAAACTAGTGGTTCACAAAAGTCTGTTTTAAATTAAACAGGATGACTGGTTAAGAAAAAAGAAAAATTCCTTTTTCCCAGAACATTGGCCAGATGAAATATAAAGCTGAAATCTGTTTAACTGCTGGTATAAGGAAGATCCAAAGCAACTGATAGGTAGGGACTTATTAGGAAGTGTCACTCTTCATAGCTTTCTGACAAGATACCATTTAATCAAGAGAAAGACTTACTCATCTTCACATTTCTCATTATATGAACTAGGAGAAAAAAGTGTATTCCATGGATTCTATTAATCTACAATTTAATCATGAGGGAATCCATCACTACTCCAAAGACCATACTTTGGTTTTTCAATTATACATGTACTCTTTGTTTCTCCATTTTAGGGTTATATGTATATTAACTTGGTACCTTAGGGAAATAATTCAATTGATTAAATAAGAATTCGATGCAGCAGACAAAAATGTGCCTAATAGCTTCCATCTCCCTATGCTCTTCTCTAAGACTGATGCCTAGATTTTGTCTTGTGAATCATGGACAGTTTCTGCTCCCTGCTATAGTTTAGAGGATGGAGAGCAAATGTTAAAGAAAGAAAAAATCATATAGAGTTATTAATAAAGATATTGCTAGCTTCCATATATGCAATGAATTGTTCAAGAAACCAAAGGGTAGTTCTCCAATTAGAACTCTAATTGCACAGTGATGTGGATCTTTGTATTTAATTCAGACCATTTTCCCCCTTACATTTTCATTTAAAGATTTATTAGACAAGAAAGATTTGTATTGTAATCTAGAATATCAAAGTGAGAGAACGAAAGGTAAATTGGTAGCAAATTCCATGTTCCCATAATTAAATATGTAAAGGAATTATTTAGTGATTCTAAAAAGAAAAAAAATTAAATCCTTATGCACAAAATACGGCAGGGGTTCTCAACTCGGGGGTGATTTTTGCCCACAGGGAATATTGGGAAATGTCTGGAGACAATTTTGATTTTTGCCAACCAGAGGATACTACTGGTATCTATCTAGTAGGTAGAGGCCAGGGATGCTGTTAAACATCCTGAAATATACAGGACAGCCCCACAACAAAGAAATATGTTATCCAAAATCTGTGCACTGAGGTTAGGAAACTCGGACACATGGACATAAGTTTTCTTATTGACATTTGGTAGCAGCAGCAGTTACTAAGATTAAGCGATCTTAACAACGATGGAGATCGCACAGAATGGTGCAAAGTGAAATGATAATTGATTGTGTACAGTAACAACGAAGAATCGGTTGAAACTTACTCAAACTTCTTCATAAATGTGAAATTACTGTAAGAGAAATCCCACACTCGCATGTTCAGTATTCTTCAGTCTTCAAAGTAAGAGTATTTTAGAGTACTAAAGGACTAAAGAGCAGCTGGTATTCAAATTTAAGTAGTAATTAATAATGAAGTTATAATACATTCTACATTAAAGTTTCTTTACAGTGAACACAAAAATTGTCACTGTAATTGAAGCCAAGTAGTCTTTGATAAGAAAACAGAATGAGTAGATTTTGATGTTTTACCAGGACAACAGCAGCTGCAGGTCCAACAAAAGCGTAGAGTAGTCCTCCTTCAAGAGAGAGCCAGCAGCTAAAAACAACATCAGATAAAAACTAACAGAAATTAGTGATAAGTGCTAAACCATTGAAGTGTGATACAAATTACTTAGCGTTCAAATTTGGGCCCATTTTGAAGGTTTGTAATTAAGCAGAAATGCATGGAAGAGGTGGAAAAAGCGAAAATGAGAGCATTTGATGCGTGAGAAACACTATACACCTTTCGCAGAAAAGAAACTTTTATTATAAGGCCTTACTTTCAGGCAGTTAAAACATTTTAGACAAATTACTCTTCCAGTGAGATTTTTATATTGACTTTTAGTACAAAGGTGACTATCACATAAGTTTTGTAAAATGGTGCTCTGTATCCATTATGAAAATTTTCAAATGCTCTTTCAAGCAAGAACAGCATGCTTTTAGAGTCTTGCGTATGCCATTTATGTGTTCTTCCTTGAGGCCATTGAGATATTGGGAGAAATTGGTTTAAAAGCCATCACTGAAAGGAACAAATAATCTATATTTTGTGTGCTTGTTTTTTGTTCTGATTTTACTTTTGCCCCAGACTACTAACAAAATTCAGTAAAGATAAGCTTCTGAATAAAAATAAGTGTGGCTGTGTTTATTCCAATTACTAAATTCACCAGGAGATGCAGGTTTGTACTGATATTGACATGGTAACCCATTTAGGTAAGAACATTTATTCTCTCACAGTAGAGAGGCATGAAGAAGGCATGGGGCTTGGCACTGGAGGCTTTGCAAGGTGGCCCATCTGCATGTGCATGGTCCAGGAATATAAGGAAATATAAGGAATGTAGGAAAACACCAGGCGATGTTTTATCTCTGCTGATGCAATGAGTCACACTTACTACTTCTTGCATCTGCTTTTGACATTTGACCCTGTCAATATTAGTTCTAGGTCCACAGAATCATCATGCTGCCTCCAAAATTAACAACAATTAACAATAACTGTTGTATATTGCTTCTAAGGATACACTTTTTCTATATTGGTTGTGGTGGTGGTTACCTGACTTAGGCATTTGTTAAAACTCACAGAACTACACACTTAACAGTGTGAATGCTGCTCTGCATAAATTTTATCTTAATTAAAAATTTTAATCTAGTAGTTATACACACACACACACACACACACACACACACACACACACACAGCAATGCATGTATCGATATATACCTAAAACAAATGTGTGTGTATGTGAGTATTCGAAGTCTGCATTTAGTTACTTCTCCTTGCCATAACAGTGAACAGATAAAATTCTACTTTCCTACTTTGGGGGTGATAATTTAATATCTACATTTTAAAATAAAACACCTGGGCGAAAAGCCTGTAGTCTGATAGAACACTGTAGTTTGGTGTCTCTGAGACTGCCACTGATTTTCTACTGTATTTTTGTGAGTTAATCTTTAAACTGACATATTACTCATTATATTGTGCTCGGTTTCAGTCACAAAACTCTTTGAAAGTTGGAACCATATCATCCATAATTCCTACCTCTTGCTATATCTCCAATACAGTGCCTTTCAAATACTGGATTTATACTGAAAGTCATACTCCTGTAAAAGGTAATGGCTTAAAGGTAATAGTGCTGTAGTAAGCACTACACTACAACATACGCTATCAGGGAGTTTTGCTTGTTTGTGTGTTTATAACATAGGTGGCAGAAGAAAAACAAGTGCTCTAATGACATGAGTTCTTTAAATTCTTTGGAAATGTCCTTTTGTTGGGCAGGTGAAATGATGTCTCTTCTCACAGTCTCCATTTGGATGGGCCCACTAGAAGGACTAATTAGCACTAATTCCCATCTCAAACCTGAAGACAAACAGAAAATCTCACTTTAAAAATTTATACTTGTAAGAAGATGCGCCCATCTTTTTCTCCACTTCTCAACTGCCTCCTCACCTTGAGAGAGCAGATGAAATAAAATATGAAAGTGCATTGTTTTAAATTTTAAATATTTCAATATAAACTTTATTTATAAAATCTCTCTTGAATTTATCAGTGTTACAGCTGTGATAAGGATGGGCTGATACCCCACCCTCTTTCTTCCCTCTAATTTCTCCCACAGCCTAGGCATTTTCTGATGTGTAATTTACTGATCCCCCTGATCCTTAAGTTTCAGTATTACCCTAACGCGGCAACAAAACTTGAGCTGATCTTTCACAACTTGGTTGATACTAATATACATTATCATCAGTGAAATTAGAAGCTCACATCAGGATCATATTCTAAAAGGTAAACATCAAGATTTATCCAGATCTAAACAAATGCATTTGAGATTAAACACACAAAGTAAATATTGAAATATTTTAAAAATAAAATTCATTGTCCTTATGAAGAAAAGTGAAATTGAAACAAGGATTCTGAACAGGGCTTCACCATTTACTTCCTAACCTCTGCGCATTTCAGCTACCTTATATCATTCCTCACTAATGTGATTTCTACCATTGTTAATGACTCAGTGACAAAATGCAAGCCATCAGCAGTGCCAACCAAGACTAATGGAGCATAGATGATGATTTACTTAATTATAAACATGATTTATCACTGTGGATGGACTTACTAGTGATCAGTGCCATATCCTTTCGTCCTTGTGAAGCCTACTGATGTGGCCACTACTAATGCTGGTAAACCTGCAAGAAAAACATGGTCAGACTTCACGTTCAGCTGTAACCACTGTGCACTCTGGCTCAAGAAAAGCTAGGACAGACTCAAAATGCTTACATCGAAGCAACTACATTTGGATGAATTCCTTCATAAAGTATGTTTCCATTACAAAATTTCTTTCAAGTACAAAAATATGAGAGCGACAGCTGGGTTTTTAACTCAGTGCACTTCTCTAATGTTGCTAGGTTACCACCACATTTGACATGGGTTTAAAGGAAACTAATAACAGAGATTTAGTATATCTTTTAAGTTATTTTTTCCCTAGGGGTTTACACTGTTATAAAGGAAATTTATAGTTATAAAATCAGAAAGGCAAAAAATGGATGTTCTGCTGTGATAGAATATCACAGAAGTGGAACATTTCAGGTGGCCCCATATTGATTCATATCAAGTTGTACTTATTATAAGACAGAAAAAAGTAAAGCATTCATGTAATTCTTTCTTTATGATTTACTTATAATAACAAGAGTGTAGGGCCGAATTAAGGGCCCTAAGGAATTAATTTTGGGGCTTCTTGGTCATACTCCTTTTAGCGATCCTGAATGAAGGTCAGAAAATATATGCCAGTTTCGCTTCATGCACTTCTCGGTAGGTATCACTCCACACATTGCTCAGTCCATTTTGGAATTCAATTGCCCGCATACCTGTGCCAATTCTGACCTAACAGCTTTTAGTTTATGTTTGTCTGAATCATGCTCTCCTTACTCAAGTTCAAAGGAATGCCCCTGTGTTTTGGTGAACAGAGCTCAGTCTAATCCATGCTGTTTAATTATTTTACAAAAATTGTGGTCATGTCTTCTTTTCAGGAAGGTGATGTTTGCCTTTTCAGGTTGAAAATCCATCATCTAATCACCTTCTTGAGTCCCCTCCACCTACCTTCTTTCTTCCTATCATTTCCCCTCCTTCCTGCTATTCTCTTCTGTGAGTCTTTTCAAGTAACACCACATTCCTTCATGAGGTTTAATGACAAAAAATATGAAGGGCATCTCAGAGGGACACATCATATTTTTAAACAAATATGGGCCTCCCCCACCCCGTACACATACACACACACACACACACACACACACGGATATATATAGTTGACTTGTTGACTGACTACATCAAGTTCATTAGAAAAAAATTCTCTTCTGGGTCATAGCTAAAGCATTAATAGACTTCAACCTGTACAATTTAGGGTAATTATTTCCCCAAATTGATTACATTGCATTTTGCTGTACAGAAATTCACATGCCACTAATCTGCCACCTCCCAGAATTCTTGATAGTCTAGCACCACTGCCTTAGCTTTTTTGCTATTCAGAGTAGTTTAACATTATCTGTAAACTTAGCAACCAGCTGTGAGCCCTCTCCTCAAGATCTTTAGTAATGACACAAAATGAGGTAGTTACCATTCTTGAAAACTGCCACTTTTTATACTTAGGTAAAGTCACTTACCTGCATTCTATATTTCTTGGATCTATGGCACTGATTCATGACAAAAGTGTCCCCTGATTCAGTACCAATTTAACTTTAGAAGGTCTTTGTCATGAAATTCAGACAAAAGTTTTATGAAAGTGCAAGTAGAATACATTCTCCCATTTGCCTGTGTAAAGAGCCCTAATATATTAATCCTACTTTTTCCAGTATGAATTATTCTGTTATTGTAATAAGTCCACTTATTTGTAATTTATCAGCCTCCATCAAGCATCCTATTCTCCAGTCTTCTGGTCTATTAGGTATCTGTTGTATATTTGGTCCAAAATTCCCCATTTTTTTTAGTTCAAGTATTTCAGAACTCAAAGGCAAAAATGACAAAATCCTGAGGTTTTCTGAAACTAGTTTCTTTAAAGTAACTAATTAATTCTAATGAAACTAATTAATTCTAATTAAACATTAGAATGGGCCTTATGAAATGCAGATCTTCAAGATGCCCATTTTGTAAGGCAATTTGACAGAAACTTTTCCTAATAAAGAAAAGCAAACAACGAATTAATTCTCAGTCTGTCAACAATTCTGTTTTTCCTTTGAGGATCCCACACACTAGTCACAAGGTTTCATTCACTCTCTAAGTGGACTTTCTTCCTGTGATGGACAGCTGTAGTCCTTAATTGTTTTGAGCTCTCTTGGAATGGACTTCTCAAAGTTTTCTTGTGGGGAATATGTGACTAGCACCTGTTTTGAGCCCTGAACACTGTAAGACATTTTGCATTTTCAGAATGTATTAGCAGAGAACACTTTGCTGTACTGCCTGTAGCTATCCTAGGCTTCTTCTTACATCACTGCTTAACTGAATGGCTATGTGGTCATCCAATATTTACTCCTTCTTAAAGTTCCAAATGCCCAAAGAATGTTCAAAAATAACCAGCTTCATGTATTTCCACTTCCATTTATCAAATTGGACAAAAAAAGTAGCTTGGGGATAATCACACTCTATTGCTTCATTATATGTGTTCAAAGTCATTTTAACAACAAGAGCATGAAAGGGCATATTAATATGCTTACCCCATCCAAGGCACAAAAAACGTTTCCTTATAAGCCGGGTCCTAATTTTTCCAGTCACAGCCATATAGGACTGCCACGCCTCAGTTAAAACCCAACAGAACGAAGCCAGGAAGAAAAAGTGCAAAAATGCAGTGGTGGTTGTACAGATGCTCTGTGGAAACAGAAAAGACTCACACTGAATATAGTGGGGGGGGATGGGGGGGGTAATCTTGTGTCCTTCAGAGGACTGTTCATCTTCAACTCATTGCTTTTATTTCAAATATCTACCTCTCCTGTGTGACAGAGTAATTATTTACAGAAATTAGAAACCCTGCAGTCTTTATGCTGCATATGATATGTATGATAGAAAAAAAGATATGTCCTAATTCCATTTGCATGTTCAATTTTTTATGAGGAGAAGGCTGAATGTAAATTAAAACCCAAGGGAGATTACAATTACTACTTTACTTGGAATTTTTTTTTTCTTGAAATGTAATTATGGGAATGGTCCCATTCGGTTTAATTTAAGTTGCAGACATCTTGCATAACTCTTTTGGCTACGTTCTTGATCCTTCCATTTTATCTGATAATTCTTTGTTATTTTATCTGGGTTGATGTTAAGATTACAACCCAACAGCCATCCAAAAGGAAAAATTGCTTTTATACAAGTGTGATATTCAAGGTAGAAAAGTATAAAATGAGATTTGGCTAATAGCCTAGTGCAAAAATAACATAAGTATTTTTAAGTACTTAATACATTGTTCTTTATTATTGCATTACAATGTGTTGTATGTAATCAAATCATTTTGAAAAGTTAATCGAGTCACTGGCAGTACACATCCATGATTTCATAGATATTTCACTTTACACAAGTTAATTATTCTGAATGTGCCAACCATTAGTTACTCGTGACTCATCTGCGAAGGTGAGCAGCTGAATTTTGGTAGAAGCTGCTCCTTATTTCACTACTAGTATAATGTCTTTGTGTAAATCTTGTTAAAATGCAAGTCTTCATAAATCAGAATCAGTAACTAAACTAAATTTAGTAACTAACTAAACTTCCTCTGTCAGTCTGTCTTGCTATTCCCCAAAACTGAAAAGAGCAAAACACAGAACTAGAAAAACAATCATAAAAAAACCTCATTAACCGAGAAATAAAAATACAACTCTCATCTTCCCACCTCCACCCAATACACTGTTAAAGCCAAATGTCTTTTAAATTTTTGGCCCAAATTATTCCTATTATTTGTTTATTCTCTTGAAATTCACCAGATGTTAATTCATCTTTTCAGTTCTTTTAATCCTATAAAAAGAACTTCACCATGCTTATCTCTCCAGGTTGTTTTAAATGTTGAGAGATAATGTACAGAAGCTGAGTAGCACCATGCTAGGCATATAGCAAGTGCATCAACTGATTATGACCATAGTCATCATTATTTTAAAAACAGTACTAAAGTGTTACCAGTTGGTTTTCAGCATGTGATTCCTTATTTCATGTAGCACTTAAAAATCCTAGGTTACTTATGTTTATCCTCACAAAGATGACAATTCTCAGTATGATAAAGTCATGGATTTCTAGAACCCTTTCCTCATACCTTTACTCCTATTTCAGGCATAATGTAGTCACTTGAACCAACTGTGATTCCTTCTATACTTGAGACATTGAGACTTTTCTTCCAGGTAAGGGTTTAAATATCTGCAGGCTGACTACTTTTGTTCACTCCTGATCTATGGTTCCTAATCCCAATCTGAATTTCAAAGATAACTCTTCCATTTAATACCCATAGTTACACTTTCTAATTCACCTGTCATTTCCTTCCACCAGTTGGTCCCATCTCAATTGTATGTGCTAGCAAAATTATTCCTTCCCCATTTTAAACTGTCAATATAAGGTTGTATAAAACAATGTAAAAATATTGCAATATTAAATGCTAAGTACTAGATGCACTGAGATTTTATAAGAAATAATAAAATGCTCACTGTGTCAATACAGAGACTTTTAATTTGCTCTTTCTATATTATGTTTGTTGCTTTGGGACTCTCTGTTACACACTTTAATTCTAATACAAATTGAAATGGATGCAATTTGGGGCTACTGACATTTATCTCAATAATTCATGTCTCTCTAGACAAGAATATGGCCACAGTATGCGTGGAAAATGTGTAGTAACTACAGAACTAAGACCCATTTTTATGAGCAATCGCATTCTACTATAATGAGATGAATATTCATATATGTCTAGAAACTGTTCTATGAAGGAAAGCTGTCTCAACCCAAAGAATGTATATATATGGAAAAAGTGGTCTAAAGTCACAAAACTAATCTTATGTGAAGAGTACAACAAAATCTATGTTCCTGAAAATAAAGAGAGAGCTAATTTTTCTTCATCATATGAAGAATTACTATAAACTCAGACATTGCACATGAGACACACATGATTTTTCTGATAGATTCGATAAGCTGTCTTTTTAAGATACAACTTTTATAATAGCAATTTTCAAATAAACTATTTTCCACATGTGTCATCTCAGTTTCCACATGAGTAGCCTTTCTAATATTCAGGGTTCAGGATTCCTTGATTTCCTTTTTCCACATAACCTATATCCCACAGTGACCATCTCTTGGATCCCCTCAGTACTAGAGACTTTTACATTTAGAAATCTCACTCTGGTTCTATTTTTCTATAAGCAGATTTATATATTGTCATCTGTTCAATTTTCCTACTACTGGACTCACTGTCATGACCTCTAGTCTTACAGCCTCTCCTTATTCACCTGTGTGTCTACTTTTGACTCCCACAATAAGTGAGTCTTGACAGCTTGCCATTCCAAACCTGAGACTCACTAGCACCTCAAGTTCATCATCCAATTCTTCTGCTACACCTGCCTTGCCGAATCTCAATTTGGTCCTTTACATGTGCTGAGTGTGGTTGACAAATATTACAAAACTTGAAAAGGTATTTAAATTGGCAAACTGAGCACCATTCATACCTGTCACCCTCATGTATATTATTCACCCCAAATCCTCAGGGATAATAGAAAAGATTTCATAAAATTAAAGAAAAGAAGTATAAACTGTGGTAGAGTAGAGATTGTGAGAAATATCTAAAAAACGAGCAGATGATGGCAGACAGAAGGATACCCCAGCTCAAAGCTACACATAAGGAGCAGAGATGAAGACATGGAAATAGGGGAGTAAGATACACAGATGACACACAGTTCTAACATCTTCTTGAAACTACGTTCAGAAGGAAAAAATAGAGAAAATTTCAAGGAAAGGCAGCATTTAAAGAAATATTATGGAAAAACTTCTCAGAACTTCAAAGATCCTCTGGTCTAAAGGATAAATTGAAGATAAAACACACACACACACACCCCTAGTTACAGTGTGATGAAATTTGTGAAGATCAACGATAAAGAGAAAATCTTAAAAAGGTGTCAGAGTCAAAAGAAAAATTACTTACAAAGAAATAATCAAGTTGGCATCAGACTCCTTGTGAACAACCCAGGATACAAGAAGACAAGTAGAATAATACCTTCAGCATTATAAGGGAAAATAACTTTGAAGATAGATTTCTACACCCAGCAAAACTATTATTCAAGTGAGAGGCAGAAATAAATATATTTTTATAATTAAAGGAACCTTGAAGTTTACTACTTCAGGATTCTCTCTGAGAGAACTGGTAGACAACATAAGCCAATAATAAGAAGAAATCCAGGAGGAGGGAATAGGATAAAAGAAGTAATGGGCAGCAAAGAGAGTGATGAAATACATTAAGTCTAAAAAAAATGTTTATTTAAAAGCTTAAATATATTTTAATTTTAAAAATATGGCCACGTGTATATAAAATTCAAAATGATAGTAATGAGGGTTAAAAGGTGAGAGAAATAAAAGTTGCAAGGAATTGGGGGAAAATGAAAGTATGCTAAGCCTTTTTTTGTTCTCAGGAATATTAGAGATACTAATTGACTTGAGATGTTAGAAAAATACGCTTGAACATGTATGTTAACAATGTTAAGGTAACCACAAAGAGGTACAAACAAATAATATATTTATAAAATAGTAGAGGAAAAATAGAAGAAAACAATTATCAGCCTAATAAAAGGCAGGAAAAAGAACAAAAACAAACTAGAAAATATGATAAATAAAAAAATAACAAAAATAGTTCCAAACATATACGAAATTATAGAAATGGGAAGGTTTTAAATTCATTAGCTAAAAGTTATGGACTTTTTAAAAAATTTTATTTCAGAAGGAGAACGTTTGAGTAGGGTAGAGGGGCAGGGGCAGGGAGAGAGAATCTTAAGCAGGCTCCACACCCAGCACAGAGCCCGATGTAGGGTTCAATCCCACAACCCTGGGATCATGACCTGAGCCAAAATCAAGACTCAAACACTGAACTGACTGATATACCCAGGCACCCAAAAGTTAAGAACTTTCATATTGGATAAAAAAAAATCAAAATCTAGTAATTTATTTACAAGAGACATAGCTCAAACCTGATGACACAGGAAGACTGGGAATAAAGAGATAAAAAGAGCTATATTAAGCAAATGCTAATATGCAAAAATCAGATGTCACAATGTTAATATTGAAAAAAAGCATTAAAAGAGATGAAGGACTCTTCATGCTGATAAAAGGAGTAGGTGATAAAGAAGTTTCCAAAGAACACATCTCTGTGAAACTAATAAGAATTTTTCAAAGTGTGTGAGACAAAAACAGAGAAAACTACAAGAAAAACTGTGAAACTAGGTTTATAATGAAAGACAACATACAGCTTTCATAAAGTCACAGGAAATTTGGGCTCTTTCCATAATTTGGCTATTGTTGATTAATGCTGTTATAAATATCAGGGTGCATGTATCTCTTCAAATTAGTATTTTTGTATCATTTGGGTAAAAGCCTTGTAGCACAATTCCTGGATCCCAAATGCCCATCATATGATTAATGGAAAGATGTGGGGTACACACACACACACACACACACACACACACACACACACCCCGTGGAATAGTATCCAACCATAAAAAAGAATGAAATCTTGCCATTTTCAAGGACATGGATGGAACTAGAGAGTATTATGCTAATCGAAATAAGTCAGTCAGAGAAAGACAAATACCATGTGATTTCACTAATATGTGGAATTTAAGAAACAGAACAAACTTGGTGGTGGAGGAAGAGAGGCAAACCAAGAAATAGACTCTTAACTCTAGAGAACAAACTGATAGTTACCAGGTGGGAGGTGGGATGATGGGTTAAACAGGTGATGAGGATTAAGGAGGGCACTGTTGTGATAAGCCCTGGGTGTGGAAGCAATGAATCACTAAATTCTACACCTGAAACTATTACACTGTATGTTAACTAACTGTAATTTAAATAAATAAATAAATAAATAAATAAATAAATAAATAAATAGTAACAGTTATATACAGATACACAGAGTCACAGGAAAAGTGGAGAAAATGATAACATGGAATATTATAATAACAATAAAAGTGATTAATCTTTCTTTGATTAATTACTATATGTAAGAAACAGAGCATGTGCAGCTCTTTAACATACAAAATACAGAAGTTAACTACTCCTAAGAAAGTAAAATAAAATAAATTTGAGGAAGTTTATTGCAGGGCACTTTTTGCAAACAGCAATATGATAAAATTATAAATCAAAAACTAAAAATTATAATACTGTACCTCTTGGGGTAAAAGCTTTTAAATAGTTCATGAATTAAAGAGAAATTAAAACATAAATTATAAACTATTTAGAACTGAAAAACTAGGCAATATATATTTACATCAAAATTTGTGAAATTTTGCTATGATAGTACTCAGGATTATTAAAGCCTTACATAGAAAAATAATAGAAAATGAAAATTAATAGGCTACTTAAAGAAATCAGAAGAAATGTAATACAGACAAAACCAGAAATAAAGTGTAAATAAAACATACAATAAAGTTAACCTAACCTAAATAACCTGAAGTTAATAAAACGGAGGATAATTTAAAAGGCCAATAAAATAGGTAAACCTTTGGCAATTGTGACCTTTTTAAAAGATGGAGAGGAGACAAATAACATTAGAAATCAAAAAAGTTATTAAAAGTATCATAGAAGAATAGTATGTACTATGTACACATGAAATTGAAACCTACATAAAACGGACATTCTTCTAGAAAAACAATCAAAATTGGCATGAGAGATAAAAAATAATTTTGGATAAAATTAAAAGGTAATAAAGGAAATAATCCTCCAAAAATGACAAAAACTTCAGAAAGATTTACAAGCAAATTCTCCCAATCTTAAGGAATATATAATCACCAGTTAATAAGACATTTCCAGGAAAAAGAAAAATACTAAAAGATTGATTCATTTTATAAGGTTAGCATAACACTGACACCAAAAAGAACAAGAAAACTGTAAGCCACTTTAATTTATCTACATAAATGAGGAAGTATTAAGTAAAAGATCAAACCCAGAAGTATAGTAAAAGCATAATAAATCATTATCAAGTAAGAGTATGTCCAGTAATGCAGAATGATTTTACATTAAAAGTGACCTCCATATAATGTATTTATTATATTAGCAGATTAAAGAAAAAAATGTGATCATATCAAAATATGGGAGAGAACTTGTTAAAATTCAAAACCCAATTGTCACTTAAAAAATCTTTATTGCAAATTATGAATAGAGAACATTCTTAATAAAGATTATCTCTCCAAAATTTATGACAAAAAACATATTTAACAGTGAAATATTAGAAGAATCCCCATCAATTATGAATAAAAAAAAGTAGGTCCACCATGACCTCTACTATTCTAAGTTGCACAGATTGTCCTCACCAAAACAATACAAGAAAAAGCAATAGGAAAGGAAAAGACAATACTGTCATCATTGTAGAAATGTATCTCCTTACTGAAAACAAAAATACTTATTCAAAGGAATACATGCACCCTGATGTTTATAGTAGCATTATCTATAATAGCCAAATTATGGGAACAGCCAAATATCCATTGACTAATGAATGGATAAAGAAGATGTGGTATATATACACTAGACACATAATGGAATATTAGCCATAAAGAAGAACGAAATCTTGGCATTTGCAAAGATATGGATGGAGCTAGAGAGTAATATACTAAGTGAAATAAATCAGTCAAAGAAAGCCAAATCCCATATGATTTCACTCATATCTGGAATTTAAGAAACAAAACAAATGATCTTAGGGGAAAAAAGAGAGAAACGCAAACCAAAAAACAGACTCTAAGCTATAGAGAACAAGGTGATGGTTACCAGAGGGGAAGTGGGTGGGGAGATGGGTTAAATAGGTGATAGGAATTAAGTAATGCACTTGTGATGAGCACTGGGTGTTGTATGTAAGTGTTGAATCACTAAGCTGTACACCTGAAACTAATACTCCTTGTATGTTAACTGGAATTTAAGTGAAAACTAAAAAAAATAAAAAGAAATATATCTCCTTATTAGGAAACCCAAGAGGATCTATTTTTAAACTATTAGAAATAATAAGAAGAACCAAAAAAGTAGCTAGATACAAGGTAAATATAGAATAATTACATTTCCTGTACACTGAGATCAATATACAAAATTAATTTTTCTATACATTAACAATATCCATTGGAAAATGTAATACAAAATTCTAATTAATTATGACAGCTTTATCTCTCCTCCCTCTCAAACCATTCTAGAATGACCACGTGTTTAAGCCACAGGATAAAGAATAGACAGTAGACAACAGTGAACTCAAGATGTTCGCAAATTCAGATGTTGAGGGAAGATGGCATAACTGACTTACAGTGGCAGAGAATGTTGTAGCCTAAGTGCTTATAGAGTGTGGGAGGTGGTGAAGGAAATATTGATAGTAATGGGCCCAATTCACTCTGCAGGCCTTCAAAAGGTTATAATATTTGGAAACAGAAGGAGGACCCAGGTTTGCATGGGGCTGAAAAAGAGAGAGGTTGGTTGAAAAATCTATATACAAAATAGCTGAAATTCTGTGTTTCCTCCCCAACTTAATGCAGTCCAGCACTGTCACAGGGAGGTTAAGTCTCTGGAAAATTGAATGCGTTGGGTTCAGAACATAAGCATCAGTCTCATTAACAGGTAGGTGTACAAGGCAGATACAAGTGTAAATATTAAACAGTAAGCACTCTCCTCTCATTTTTCCCTTACTTCTGCTCCCAGAATGCCAAGTCAGAGATTAAAATTCACCCCCAGAGAGGGGGAAGAATCTTCATTGCTGGCTCATCCAAGAGGAGCACACTGTGAAATCTAAGTTTCTTTCTCCTTTCTTTCCTTCTTTCCTCCCTCCCAACCTTCCTTCCTTCCTTCCTTCCTTCCTTCCTTCCTTCCTTCCTTCCT